>NC_142873.1:104896333-105196500 GCF_051225735.1 Oryctolagus cuniculus
GAACTTATGTGGCATGTGCCACATCTAGGCCTGAAACAGTAAAAATGCCCTTGATGCATTTTTTTATTCTCTTTCCCCACCACTAGCTAAGCAGACAGAATTTGGAAAGTGCGGAGCAGAGCAGAGACACAACACAAAGGAGCCTGGGTTCCCGAGTGATCACATGGATCAGAAACACATCTGTCGTGTGAAAGAAAAAGAAACGTTTACTACGTTCAAGAACTGAAGTTTGAGCAGTCTTCACCTTTTAGATTTTTGTCCAGGTAAATCGGGGTGCATTAAGCAGCTCATTCAATCTTGTAGAAAGGTGATCTCACAAAACAGCCTGAGTAGTGTTTGTTACAGAAAGAGAGAAATATCTGAGATCATATCTTTTTTTAAAGATTTTATTTATTTATTTGGGAGGTAGAGTTACAGACAGCGAGAGGGAGAGACAGAAAGGTCTTCCATCTACTGGTTCACTCCCCAAATGGCCACAATGGCTGGAGCTGAGCCTATCTGAAGCCAGGAGCCAGGAGCTTCCTCCAGGTCTCCCACATGGGTGCAGGGGCCCAAGCACTTAGGTCATCTTCCATTGCTTTCCCAGGCTGTAGCAAAGAGCTGGGCCGGAAGTGGAGCAGCCACTAGAAGCAGTGCCCATTTAGGATGTCAGCACTGCAGGCGGAGGCTTAACCTACTATGCCACAGCGCCCACCCCCAGATCATATCTTATACCTCGCATCCTTGTTATGCTGTGAACATACTGCCTAACACCTTATCATGCCATACTATACATAGTTCACCCCGTTTTGCCAATTCTTTCTTTGCAGTTCCAACACCTCTCATTAGTACTCCCCTTGTTCCTCCTGTCTAAGTCTTAATACTGCTTCATGAGAATTTCCCTAATACTCCATCATGCCACTCTGTCTAGTAAATACAGCTTGGTTGTTCTTCATTCAGCTTTTCATTTGTTATCTTTTTTGCCATTACTTCTAAATCATTTTGATTTCAACCCAGTGGAAATGAAAGCTGTTTAAGCGAACAAATCAAGTTGTGGATTCAGCTGTGTCTCCTTGGCAGTTCTAACAGTTACTGCTTCTTGTATTTTGAAGCTTTGTTACTAGATGTATATGTGTTTAAGACTGGTACGCCCTCTTGATGGAATAACCCCTTTATCCTTATACAATAATATTCATTATTCATGATAATATCCTTTGTTCTGGAATTTATTTTTATTGGATTACTCCTCCCTCCTCTGCTGCTTAGAAAGCCCTTATAGGCAGTAAACTAGGGCAATACCATGGCTTACCTCATTTTTTTTTTCTTATCTCTCAGGAATTACCATCCTTTGTTTCCTAGCACCGGATGTGTGTGTGTGTGTGTGTGTGTGTAATTTTCTGTTGATTCAGCCAGGAGAGTAAATATGGCCAAGGTTAGGCCATCATGACCTGAAGGTGAAGTCCCTGATTGCTTTTATATGTCATCTCATCTGATCTTCATTTGAACTCTATGAGGGTAAATCTCATCTTTTTATTAGTTTAGAGAAAGAGTCTGCAGGCCAGCGCTGTGGCGTAATGGGTAAAGCCGCTGCTGCCTGCGGTGCCGACATCTCATATGACACTGGTTAGAGTCCTGGCTGTTCCACTTCCGATCCAGTTCTCTGCTATAGCCTGGGAAGGCAGAGGATGATAGCCCAAGTCCTTGGGCCCCTGCACCCATGTGGGAGACCCGGAAGAAGCTCCTGGCTCCTGGCTTCAGATCGGCTCAGCTCCAGCTGTTGTGGCCATTTGGAGAGTGAACCAGCAGATGGAAGACCTTTTTCTCTCTGCCTCTCTGTAACTCTAACTTTCAAATAAAATAAATAAATTTTTTAAAAAGAAAGAAAAGAAAAGAAGAGTCTTAGAGAGTTCAAATACTTGGTCTAGTGTGGCACAGTGTTGCGGCACACTGGGGTTAAGTCACCGATTGCAATGTCAGCATCCCATATTGGAGCGCCCATTTGTGTACCAGCTGCTCCACTTCTGATTGAGCTCCCTGCTAACACATCCGGAAAGGCAGCAGATAACGGCCCAAGTACTTGGGCCCCTGGCATCCATGAAGGAGACCAAGATTCAGTTCCCGGCTCCTGGCTTCTTGGCCATTGCAGTCATTTGGGGAAGAAAGATTCCTTCTCTCTCTCTCTCTCTTTCTCTCTCTCTCCTTTTCAAATAAATAAATAAATAAATCTTTAAAATACATAAATAATTGGTCTAAGTTTTACCATTAGCAAAATCAATTAAAATAAATGGCACTGGTAAATATTTGGGTACCGGGCACACATATCATCTGAAGCTAAAATTAAACCCATGGTGTAAGTTCTTTTTATGATTTTCTTTTCTTTTTTTTATTTTTTGACAGGCAGAGTGGACAGTGAGAGAGAGAGAGAGAGACAGAGAGAAAGGTCTTCCTTTACCGTTGGTTCACCCTCCAATGGCCACTGCGGCCGGCATGCTGCGGCCGGCGTACCGCGCTGATCCGAAGGCAGGAGCCAGGTGCTTCTCCTGGTCTCCCATGGGGTACAGGGCCCAAGCACTTGGGCTATCCTCCGGTGCACTCCCGGGCCACAGCAGAGAGCTGGCCTGGAAGAGGGGCAACCGGGACAGAATCTGGCACCCCAACCAGGACTAGAACCTGGTGTGCCGCCGCCACAGGCAGAGGATTAGCCTATTGAGCCGTGGCGCCGGCCCGTTTTATGATTTTGAATTTATTTATATAATAAATCTCATGGAAGTAAAAATGATCAAATGCCTTTAAGTTCATATGTAATGAATTGCCTTAATTAATTGACAGTAGTTGTAGCTTGTAAAATAAGATCTGCCTCAGAACATCTCTAAATTCAATGTATTTGATGGGTGAGATGATGAAGCATTGTAAACAGTGAGAGTGGGCAGAGGATATAAGTTAACGACACTTAATTCCATGTAGAAATTGGTCCTGCTGCCATATTTTTAAAATATCCCCCATGCCAGCAATACTGAAGCAAATATTTTTAGTATTCATGAAAGCTTATAAGGAACAAATAATCACTTTTTTTAAAAAGATTGATTGATTTGAAAGGTAGAGTTACAGCGAAAAAGAGAGATCTTTCATCTACTAGTTCACTCCCCAAATGGTTGCATTGGCCAGATCTGGACTAGGCCGAAGTTAGGAGGCAGGAACTCCAGTGCTTGGGCAGGGGCCCAAGCACTCTGGCCATCTTCTCCTGCTTTCCCAAGCACTCTAGCAGGGAGCTGGATCAGAAGCGGAGCAGCCAGGGCTCCAGCTGGCCTACCTGAGGGATGAGAGCAGGCTTCGCAGGCAGGGACTTAACCTGCTTTGCCACAGTACTGGCTCCTGAGGTGAGTCTTTTCAACCTCCTGTTTTCTTTGCCTGTTTGAAGGAAAGGGAAGTAAATAACCCAGAGCGATTTAGGAGGAAGATATCCAAAACAAAGGAGTCACTCTGTGTCACCAAGATAGTCCTGACTCAATTCAGCAAGCATCCTGCAGTGGCTGGGTGGGACCAATTTGCCCGCCTTCCTGAAAGTGCCTGCCGTGGCGTCTGGCACGTCAGACACCAGCAGATATGATTCCCTGCCCTTCTCCCCAGTCAGAATAGATCAGACCCAACACTGCCCCTCACAAAGTGAGCAGCGACTCAAGGACACCCAGGCGAGGCTGGATGATGGGGCTTAAGTTGGTCCTTCATTGACACTAATTAATCTCTCCCTCCAACTTGGAGGGTCAACAAACCCCTCTACAACAGCAGCAGTCTAAGTCTCCCCAAATGGGGCTTTAACCAACGTACAACAATCGCTCCTTATCGAAACATCATCTCTTTCCCACATTCAGAAGAGAACAGGGCCAGTTTGCCACAAGTGCTGTTATTAGAGGGAGGAGCATGTTTTCCTGTCCATTCATGCCCCAGCTGCCACTTGGCAGTGTTCTGTAGAAACAATGCTCCTTGCCTTTCATGGGATACAGATGCAAACACAGGCCACAGCATTCAGGGAGATTCTGCTGTGAGCCACAGAATTCAAGTCCCTCCCCTTCTTTGGAAATGCATGGTACTTCTGAGCTCTATGAAAACTTTCTTTGAAAAGAAAGCTGTCTTTTGAATCCCTTGAAGCCAAGGAAGAGAGGTCACATAGGTGCATCACAGTACTGAACCTAGCCTTTAGATAAAACGACTTTTCTATTTATTGAGAGGCAAGCAGAATTGGTAGTTGCATTTCCTGAACCAAAACTTAATTACATACAATTCTAATTGGAGAACTCATGTTGTTCAAGGGCTCATGACAGGAGAGCATCTGCTTAGACGCAGCCACTCAACAACTTGCTGAGACAGAAAAGGCACAGGCTTCAATGTCAGATGGACCTGGGTTCAAGTCTTAAACTGTCCCATGAGAACCTAGCCTCTGAGGCGATGCTGTCCAACAGAACTGCCTTGATAGAAATATTCTCTAGCTATGCCGTCCAGTAGAGTAAGCACAGCAACATGTAACTAGTCAGTGCTTGAAATACAGTTAGCAGAACTACGGAACGGAAAACCATTAAGCTTAGTGAAATAAGCCAGCCCAAAGAACACAAATATCATGTCTTCTCTGGTATGTGGTAGAATACAAATAAAAGTATAAGAATGACTGAGACTTTATGATTTGATTATTGTTTATAGCCCTTGTCTATATTCCTATGAACAGTGGTCTTTCTGTTATTTACTTATTGAACATTTTGGTTAGTGGTGCTTTAGGCCTGTGATTCCAGAGTAAATTGAAAGTATGTTATTGCACAATGCCATCTCACTAGTCCCAGTGATCAATTTCTGTTCACAATTGATCATAATGATAGGACTAAGAACCAAAGGGATCACAGAAACAAGAATAGTGTCTGCAAATACTAGCTGATAGAATCAAAAAAGAAGAGAACAATCCAACATGGGAAGTGAGATACACAGCAGACCCATAGAATGGTAGATGTCCTAAACAGCACTCTGGCCTCAGAATCAGCCCTTAAGGCATGCAGATCTGGCTGAAAAGCCCATGAGAGTATTTCAGGCATGGAAAGCCAAGACACTCTGGGGAAAAAAAAAAAAACTAAATGAAAGATCTCCGCGAGTGAGATCCCAGTGGAAAGAACAGGTCATCAAAGAAGGAGGTACCTTTCTCTGAAGGGAGGAAAGAACTTTCACTTTGACCATGGCCTTGTCTAAATATGATCAGAGTCGGTGAACTCAGGGGGCTTCCATAGCCTTGGCAGCTCATGACAAGAGCCTAGGGTGATTACTGATGCCATAAACAAGAGTGTCAATTTGTTAAGTCAACAACAGGAGTCACTGTGCACTTAAACCTCATGTAGGATCTTTGTCCTTAGTGTGCTGTACATTGAGATTTAATGCTATAACTAGTACTCAAACAGTATTTTGCACTTTATGTTTCTGTGTGGGAGAAAACTGTTGAAATCTTTACTTAATATATGCTAAACTGATGTTCTGCATATAAAGGAAATCGAAAATGAATCTTGATATGAATGGAAGGGGAGAGGGAGTGGGAAAGGGGAGGATTGCGGGTGGGAGGGACGTTATGGGGGGGAAGCCATTGTAATCCATAAGCTGTACTTTGGAAATTTATATTCATTAAATAAAAGTTAAAAAAATAAAAAAGAAAAAAAAGAAAAATCACACACACACACACACACACACACACACAAAGAAACATAGTGCCTCTTCCCACTGTACCCGCCCCCCCACATGAACTTTCACACTCTTCCTCCTTCCTTTCCTATTCCCATTCTTATTTTTACTAAAATTTATTTTCAATTAACTTCATACACATAAGATTAAAACTAAATAAAGGGTTCAACAAATTGTATTTAAAAAACTGTTCTTCAATAGTCAAGACAAGGGCTATTCAAAGTCATCACATCTCAAAGTATAAATTTCACTTTCGCTTTCATAGATTACCTTTTGGGTGCTATATTGGTTGTCACACATCAGGGGGAACGTATGGTGTTTGTCCTCCTGGGACTGGCTTTTTTCACTAAGTATGATGATTTCCTGTTACATCCAATTGGTTGCAGGTGACCATGTTTCGTTGTTTTTCTTCGCTGTGTAGTATTGCATGGTGTGCATGTCCCATGGTTCTGTATCCAGTCTTCAGCTGACAGACTTATAGGTTGGTTCCATATCTTAGCTATTGTGAATTGAACTACAATATACATGGGGCTTCAGATAAAAAAAAAGAAAGAAAGTACGTTATTGCAAAAAAATAAAGAAAAAAGCAAAGAAAGGAAAGAATAAAGGTGATTGAGGGAGGGAGGGAAGGAAGTATGATTATCTTCTTAGAATTATATATATTAAATACATGAAATCTGTATTCTTTACATTAATAAAAAGGTTAAAACTATAAAACACTTATTTTTGTATTACATATAAAATGTTACATATAGTGACAAAATGGAATTAAAAGGTGGCATTATTTTGGCACAAAATAGTTGTGAAATCCATGCATAGCTTTTCATAACATACTTTTCCCATAAACTGTTTAATAACCACTCATATGCATATATTTCAAAATTTTTGTACCAAAATAAACCAATCATTTGATTCTATTTTCCATGAACTTAAAGTTCTTTAAAATTTTCATGTGATTTGAAAGACAGAGATTGGGAGAAAAGAACAGAGAGACAGACAGAGATTCTCCTTCTGTTGTATGACTCCCCAAATGCCCACAAAGTTGGGGCTGGGTCAGGCCAAAGCCAGGAGTGTGGAACACAGTCCAGGTCTGCTACATGGGTGCCAAGGACTGTAGTAATTGAGCCATCATCTGCTACCTCCCAGTAGGAAGCTGGATCAGAAGCTGGAAAAGCCAGGACCTGAACCTGGCACCTCTTTGATGTAGAATGCAGGCATCCCAAAGCAGTACTTAACCCACTATGCCAAATGCTCATCCCCCACCCCCCACGATGAACTTTTTGAGGTACCCTTGTGTTTGGGAAGGGAGTGGCTAATGGCTACCATCTGTAACAGCTCTTCTCTAAGAATGTGGAGTTATGTCTTGCACCTGTCATCACTAAGTTGAAACTGGACTTCCACAAATTTAAGTTGCCTTCTTTTAATTTTAGGGGTAGCATGCACTGCACTTAGGAAAACTGCTCCAATCCATTTATCAGTGACTCAGAAAGATACCGGGTTCATGCGGCACTGGAAAACCTGAGAGGAAGTGATAATTTGATGGGTAGACCCTTTTCCCATCCCACTCAGGCTGTGCACTAAAGTAACAGTGGTGGAAGAGGTGCTGAGTGGAGCACTGGGCAAACACCACTAGAAAAGTTGCAATGTTGTCCCCTAGAGCTTGAGAGTGAGGCCTTGGCTTTTGTAGTAGGGAACAGCTTTCCATTTGAAAATCAGTGCCTAGCTTTTTCTGTACCTCAGAAGTGACTGAGATCTGGCATCAAGGACTATGGGAAAAGAGAGGTCCATCACGTGCTGGATGTTATTTGATGTACTGTGTCATAGAGTCAAGCAGGTGCAAGGCAACCCATCTTTCTAATAAAAAAAAAAAAAAAAAAAAAAAAAAAAAGAAATTATCAATTCCCAACTTGACTCTCACTGGGATTAAACATGACAATAGGTCTGCTCTGATTTCATCATCATTTTAAAAAATCATCTATTATTTTTCACTTTATGTTTCTGTGTGGGAGCAAACTGTTGAAATCCATACTTAATGTATACTAAGCTGATCTTCTGTATATTAAGATAATCGAAAATGAATCTTGATGTGAATGGAAGGGGAGGGGGAGTGGGAAAGGGGAGGGTTGTGGGTGGGAGGGACGGTATGGGGGGAAAGCCATTGTAATCCATAAGTCGTACTTTGGAAATTTATATTCATTAAATAAAAGTTTAAAAAAAAAAAAAAAAGAAATGGTAATAGGGATTAGGTCCAAACAGCTCAAGAAAGTACAAGTAAATCTTATAAACAGATTGCCCGAATTCAGAAATCGCCTATTCCTACTACACTATGCATTTTCTAAACCTCAAATCTATAGTTAATAGGGAGTTCCCTATAACCAATTGTCAGAAGAAAGAACTTGGGGGGCTGGCACTGTGGCATAGTAGGCAAAGCTACCGCCTGCAGTGCCAGCATCCCATATGGGTGCTGGTTCAAGACCTGGCTACTCCACTTCTGATCCAGTTCCCTGCTATGTCTTGGGAAAGTAATAGATAATGACCCAAATCCTTGAACCTCTACATCCATGTGGAAAACCTGGAGGAAGCTCCAGGCTCCTGGCTTCAGACTGGCCCAGTTCCAGCTATTGCAGGTATTTGGGGAGTGAACCAGCAGGTGGAGGGTCTCTCTCTCTCTCTCTCTCTCTCTCTCTCTTTCTGCCTCTGCCTTTCTGTAACTCTGCCTTTCAAATAAATAGATCTTTAAAAAAGAAAAGAAGAAGAAGGAGGAGGAAGGAAGAACAACAACTCAGGCTCAGCTCACAAATGAGTTGGCATGTACATGCTGATGAGAAATTAGCAGCTGTTATTGCAACATGATGCAGAGGTATTTCTAGAGAACAGTTGTAAAGGGAAATCATCCCAGAAGACAGAACTGCTAGCAGTACTCTTGGTCATTTAATTCTAATAGACATAAATGTAGCTTGATGTAAACATAGATACCTGGTAGGTGGTAAATGTCTTGACTATTTGTTGACCAGTCTACAAAAAACAAAATAGGAGCATCAATGACCATGAATTTTTGGGAATAGATATGCAAACTAATCTACAGGACTGGACACAAAGTGTTCATATCTTCAGGTCTCTCAATAATATTCAGTAGAGCAAAATTCCACAGAAGAAGCTCTCAATCATTTAGGAGACAGAATGGCTCTTTCTGTGAACGTCAGCCTGTTCCTTTCCTTAGCAATGTGGCTAATAAAATGTGTCAATTAATAAAATGGCTACCTGGCAGGAATGAAGACACACAGATGCACCTAACAATGTGGTTTTTTCTTACCAAGACTGGTATCGCCACTTGCATAGTGAATATACAGTCTCCCAGCAGAAGAGATCAATTCTGAGCCATCAATATAGCACCATCCCTTGAGGCAATCTCAAGGTCGGGCCAATTAAAATGGTCCATTTCTACCATGAAAAGGGCAGTTGCTTAGTCTTCTAGGAACAGAAATAGCTTAGGATATGAGTTAGCCTTTTCTTAAACCTCCACCAACACAACCATCCACTGGTTCCATGGTGTCTAATCCATTCACATTGTATTCCATTCAGCCCTTCCTTGGAGCAAGATCTGTACTTAATAACAAATAGTGCCACCAGATGCAGAAAGATACCTGGAAGAGAAGAGGGTACAAAGAAAAGGAAATTAACACTTACTAAATACCATGCACTGTCCAACACACAAAAGTGCTTCAAAAACTCTGGGAATATGAAATTGAAAGATAAGTTTATTGTAATGCAAAAAAAAATTTGAAAGCCCTGCATTTCTTCATAATGAACATTTTCCAGGAACACCATTCCTATGCATGGATTTAAAATTTTTGTACCAAAATAAACTCATCCTAATTCCACTTTCCATGAACTTTTTGAAGTCCCCCCAATATTCTATATGTGATCTCATCTAATCATTATAGGCAGTTGTCATGGTGATCTGGAAGGAATGGCAATTCAGAATAACATCACCCAATTACTAAGTGACTGGAAAGCAAACTCACTATTTTTCTCACAAATGCAATTTATCTCAGCTGGATTCTTTCAAAAAAACAAAGTTCTGTTTAGATATTACTGTTTTGTGAGCTCATTTGATTAAGAGTAAAGGAAACTTGGTATCCTGGGAGAAAAAAAACAACACACACACACACACACACACAAACTGTCTTGGCCAAAAGCAAAAATTGGATGGTTACATATAACATAGGAAAACAAGAGGGAACAGAGAAAGTCTGAAAGATCTTGGACTGCATTTGTCTATAGCAATAGTTTACAAATAGTGTGACAGCACCACATATGTATTCAAAAAATTGTGGATGTATGATTAATTTGTTTTCTTTCACAACATGTTTGGACCTTTTCCCGAAGGCAACAAGTAGCCACTGAAGAACATCATCTTCTTTTTTAAGTTTGTTTATTTAAAAGGCAGAGTGACAGAGAGAGAGAGAGAGAGAGAGAGAGAGAAGGATCTTCCATTTGCTAGTTCATTCCTTAAATACCTATAAAAGTCAGGGCTTGACCAGGTCAAAGTCAGGTGCCAGGAAATTAACATGGGTCTCCCAGGAGTGTCAGGGAACCAAGGGCTTGAGCTGTTACCTGCTGTCTCCCAGGGAGCACATTAGCAGGAAATTGGATTAGAAATTAAGTAACCAGAACCCCAGGCACTCCAATATGTGATGAGGGTTTCCCAGGCAGCAGTTTAATCCACTGAGCCACAAACCTGCCCCTGTATTATTAGTTTTTGACCTCTGTGCCTAACTCATTTTGGTTATCTCTGAAGACACTCTATTCAGCAATGCCTGGCAGAGTAAACGCTGCATTCAGAGGGTTGTACACTATGGTGTAGGACAGAGCAAAACTAGAAAGGATTGCATCACGGAATCAAACAGATGCCAAAGAAAGAAGCATTTACTGGAACACTTGAGAACATTCTCTGCTGTGTATATAAGAAGTAGTTAGGGAAGTCAATACTTCTATCAAGCACCAACAGTGTTGCTGAAAAACTTGAAAATTTGAGAGAATATTTTCTTTTCTGAAAAAAGATTTACTTAAGTATTTACTTAAAAGGGGGGGAGAGAGAGAGAGAGAATCTTCCATCTGCTGGTTCACTTCCCAAATGGCCACACTGTTTGGAGGTGCGCCAATCTGAACCCAGGAGCCAGAAGCTTCCCCTGGGTCTTCCATGTAGATGCAGGGGACCAAGTACTTGGGCTATATTCTGCTGCTTTCTCAGGCACACTAGCAGGAAGTTGGATTGGAAGTGGAGAAGCCAGGACTCAAACTGGTGCTCATATAGGATGTCAGACCTGCAGGTGGAGGCTTTACCCACTACACCATAGCACCAGCCCCCAAAATAATATTTTCCGTAGGTCAGACTGATAAGTACTGACTGCTGACTTGTTTAGTGCAGCTTCATGAGTCTTTTAATCCTTTAAAGCGATGCTGCTAAATATATCATTAATGTGAAAGACATGGGAGTTGTTGGTTTAAGAAACCAATCTACTTCAGCAGATTTGCCCACCTACCTAAACTAGAAATGAGAAACCCTGCTGGTTAGTACACTTACTTGAGTTAAAAAAGTACACACACACACACACACACACACACTCCAGCACAACCACAGTGAAAGACTAGGAAAGTGGAGATCTACACCCATGGGGCTTTCTATCAGAGGCTATAGCATTCCGCTGGGACAGATGACTCACCTGTAGTCAACCAGCCCCAAAACCCAGAAGGGTAAGAGATATCACTCATAGAAAAAAATTAGGGACACTAAATAAGGGACACAAAAAGTATTAGGGACACTAAATTATGGACGCAAAAAAAAAAGAACTAAAAATAAAATTCTGTGTGCCTTGACAGTGGTCACAACCTGCATTAGAAAGGACTGGAAACTTCAAAAGAAGAAAGTCGGGATTTTTCTTTGACCTGATGCTTTTCCTTCATTTTGCCACATATAAAGGAAAATTGCAAAGTAGAGATCATTTTTGGGATAATGGCAGACCTCCTCCAACCCCTACACACACATCTGCTGAAGAGCAGTGAAAGCTGTCACCAATCCTGCAGTATTTTTGAAACAAGTCATGACTCCTGATCAGGCAAAGACCCACAGGTTGGCTACAGCTATTTCCAGAAGGGTTGGCTGCATTTTCCTTTCAAGATTTAACCACAACCAGGAGGCATAAGTTTCACCATTAAAATCTCTTCTTTCATCTTGTCTTTTTATCAAGGTTTGATGGTGACGGTGTTTAGGTCACACTACCCTAAAATCAGAAAAATCTCAGGGGGCTGGCATTGTGGCACAGCAGGTTAGGCCACAGCCTGCAGCTCCAGCATCCCAGCTGAGTGCCACTTCAAATCTCAGCTGCTCCATTTCTGAGTCAGCTCCCTGTTATTGCACCTGGGAGAGCAGAGGAAAATGACTCAAGTGCTTGGGCCCATGCCACCCATGTGGGAGATCCAGAAGAAGCTCCTGGCTCCTATTCGGCCTGGCCCAGCCTGGCCATTGTGGCTATTTGGCGAATGAACCAAGAGATTGAAGATTTCTTTCTTTAAAAAAAAAAGATTTATTTATTTATTTATTTGAAAGTCAGAGTTATACAGAGAGAGAAGGAGAAGCAAGGAGAGAGAGGTCTTTAATTGGCTGGTTCACTCCCCAACTGGCCACAATGGCCGGAGCTGTGCCAATCCGAAGCCAGGACCCAGGAGCTCCTTCGGGTCTCCCATGCCGGTGCAGGGGCCCAAGGACTTGGGCCATCTTTTACTGCTTCCCCAGGCCAAAGCAGAGAGATGGATTGGAAGTGGAGCAGCCAGGACTCAAACCAGCCCCCATATGGGATGCCAGCACTGCAGGAGGTGGCTTTGCATGCTACTCCACAGCGCTGGCCCCAGATACAAGATCTCTCTCTCTCTCTCCCTCTCTCTCTCTCTCTCTGTAACTTCTTTTCAAATAAATAATTAAGTCTTTAAAAAAGGGGGAAAAAAGGGGCCAGCACCGTGGTTAATCCTCTGCCTGCGGCACTGGCATCCCATATGAGCGCCGGGTTCTAGTCCCGGTTGCTCCTCTTCCAGTACAACTCTCTGCTGTGGCCCAGAAATGCAGTGGAGGATGGCCCAAGTGCTTGGGCCCTGCACCCCCATGGGAGACCAGAAGGAAGCACCTGGCTCCTGGCTTCGGATTGGCGCAGCGCTGGCCGTAGCAGCCATTTGGGGAGTGAACCAGCAGAAGGAAGACCTCTCTCTCTCTCTCTCTCTCTCTCTCTCTCTCTCTCTTCCCCTGTAACTCTACTTATCAAATAAATTTGAAAAGAAAAGAAAACCTCAGAAGCAGGAAGGTCACTCTCACTTTCTTCTGACCCCTTTCAAAATCTTCACCCCAGCAGTGCCACCATGCAGACAAAGGAAACGGATATCCTAACCCTTGAAGACACAGAGATGCGAAGAAGAACCTGAACCAACAGGTGTTGCCAAGTTCCCTCCTGTTATTACCACTGAAGCATACCCCATCTATCCATCATACTTTTGCATGATTGTCCACTCTTCTTCAAACCTCAGTATCAAAACACAGTTTTCTCCATTTCCTTGGAGAGCAAACAGCTAATATATACAAATGCCTGACAAAGACATGCATTGTCTCTATTTACAAACAAGGAGACTAATGGGGAGAACGAAGAGATTTTGCTGAAGTCAACCTTGCCCTGATGAAGTCAGCTGGCCATCAGACAAAGAGGCCTGGGTGCTACAAATGCATTCTCAGCAGCCTTTGACACAATGGATTGCTCCTTCTTTCCTACAACACTTGCTTCTCCCAGTTTTTGGTTTTCTGCAGTCACCACATCTGATTTTCTTTCTACCTGATGATCTTGGTGTTTTAGTTTTTTTCACTAGTTTCTTTTCCTTTACAACCATCTTAATTTTGGAATCCCCCATGGTGGGTCCTAGGTCCTTGTTTCTGTTTCTTCTTCTCATTATATTCATCCATTAGAATCAAACACAAACCATTTTCTGAAGACTCTCAGACTTCTTTCTAGACTTTTCTATACCCAGCTGCATTGGCACACCTGCTTGCTGTCTCTGACATCTCAAAGTTAACATTTCCAAATTGAGTATTAATTTCCCCCTTCACTCTATGCCTTAATTGATCATATCCCAGTCCTCCCTTTCTTGGAAAGTAATATAGGACCACTACAGTCACTAAAGCCAGAAACCAGGATTCTTTTCTTTCTCACCCTCCTCAATCTACCAGTAAGTCCTATTGGCTCTGCTCCCCCAAAAGGAGGCTACTTCTGGCATTATACATTCTAAGTCACCATCCATTTTCAACTATGCTACCTTACTGCTGGCCTCTGGCACCCACTCAGCCCTTTCTCTCCCATCCTCTCTACAGAGATCTTTTTTTGGGTTTTGAGGTCATGTACATCTGCACATGTCATTCCCCAACTTCAAAGTCCTCAGTGGTTTCCCAGAGAAATATTTTTTAAAAAATTATTTATTTATTTGAAAGTCAGAGTTACAGAAAGAAGGGGAGAGACAAAGATCTTCCATCTGCTGGTTGGCTTCCCACATGGCTACAACTGAAGGGGCTGGGTCAGGCCAAAGCCTGGAGCCAAGAGCTTCTTCCAGGTCTCCCACTTGGGTAGCAGGGGGCCCAATCACTTGGGCAATCTTCCACTGCTTTTCCTAGGGGAATAGCAGGGAGCCAGATAGAGAGTGGAGCAGCTGGGACACAAACCAGTACCCATAAGGGTCACAAGCAGTAGCTTCATCTGCCAAGCCACAGTGCCAACCCCAGACTTAGAAAATTTTTAAAGAACTTCTTGTAGTTTCAAGGGCCTGTGTGATCTGTCTCCTGCCTTCCTCTTCTCTGTTTTCTTCCTTTATACCCTAGTCATGCAGGCTTTCTAGAAGTTCTGAAAACTTTCCCAGAACTTTTACCTTCTCCACCCCCTTGCTGTTACTCTTTCTGGAGAGCTTCTCTTGGCTGGCTTTTGGGTCCCATCTCACTCTCCCTTTTGAGAAATCTCCCTGAACTATGGCTGTGCGTGTGTATGGGTTGGTCTCTCACAGCACCTTGCTTACTTTCTCCATCACACTGATCACAAACTGCAATTATCCCATTTGTTTCTCTTTTACATCCTGTTTAATTCTGAATTTAAGCATTGCCTGACCCCTCACAAGGGCAGAGATGTGCCTTGGCACTGTCACAATGCAGTGTCTGTGTTTATGTATTCTCAGTACACAGATCTCAGTAAACATTTATTGAATAAATGAATTAATGAGTAAGTGAATCTCAATTTCAATGATTCAAACCCTCATTACATGAGTGTAGTGTCTTGATGATGTTTATCCTGTGTTCTACACTCTGCAGACTCCAGGGAGAATCCCAGTGATGATGTAATGTAGGAAGGAACTATGTTCAGGACCTAACTTCTGTTCAATAAGAACAAAGAGGACAAATGATATTGACCCAAAGGAATACAGGCTGTTGGGCCAGGTGCCAGAGAGTTTTTGGCTTTTTCATTTCCTTAGGAACACAGAGATTTGAATTTCTGAAAAGTCATCCAGAATATGACCATATATTACAAAACCCATTTCACTTGGCCCATCAGCATATGTCCTGCTCCATTTAAATAACACCAGAAGTTACACCAATATTTGTAGGGCTGGGGAGGGTATCTGAGCTAGGCCTTTGTTTGTATCACACAAAGTAGATAAACTTACAATTACCATAATGATTTAGTCTTATATTAGATGCCTAATACATGAAAAATACTGCCAGGTACTAGGCACTCTGCATGTTATGTCTATTTAATCCTTACCACCACCCAACAAGGACAATTTTATGTCCAACTAATGAAAAATCTGAGATTCACAACAGATACTCTTACACGAGGCACAGTTTTTAAGGTGGAGAGTTTAGATGGAATTCAAGTTTTTTGATTCCAAAGTGAGCATTATCTAAACCCCATTATATTGTTTTCTTTTAAACTTTCATCAATTTTTATTAAATGATTTATATCATTAGACATATTTTATCTAGAAACTTACAAAAGTTTGTAGAAAATGGAATTAAAAGGTAAGTCTATTTTGCTGCAAAAAATGTATTTAATTTATTTGAGAGGCAGAGATACACACACACACACACACACACACATAGTCAGAAAGAGATCCCATCCGCTGGTTCATTTCCTAAATGCCTGCAATGACCAAGGTTGGATTAGGCCAAAGCTGAGAGCCAGGAAGTTCAATTTAGCAGATCTCTCATATGTATGGCAGGAACCCAATTGCTTGAAACATAATCACTGCTTCCCAGGGTCTGCATTATCGGGAAGCTGGAGTCAGGAGCTGGAGCCAGGTATCAAACCAGGTACTCTGATGTGGGACGCAGACATCTTAACCAGCATCTTGACCACCAGGCTAACCACCTCATCCTGGTGCAAAAACTTGAAACCCATGCATAGTTTTTATAATACACTTTTTCCATGAGTTTTTTTGAGGCCTTTTCTTTTCTTTAATTAGTTTCTTTGACAGAGTTACAGACAGTGAGAGGGAGAGACAGAGAGAAAGGGCTTCCTTCCATTGGTTCACTCCCCAAATGGCCGCACAGCCAGAGCTGCACTGATCTGAAGCCAGGAGCCAGGAGCTTCTTCCCAGTTTCCCACGTGAGTGCAGAGGCCCAAGGACTTGGGTCATCTTCTACTGCTTTCCCAGGCCATAGCAGAGAGCTGGATTGGAAGAGGAGCAGCCAGGACTAGAACCGGTGCCCATATGGGATGCTGGCACTGCAGGTGGAGGATTAACCTACTGCACCATGGCACCGGCCCCGAGGCCTTTTCTATTAGCCTATTTTCTCTGATTATCAAAACTTGCCTGAGGCTGTGTAACTTTATAAAGAAAAGAGAGTTATTTAGTTTATGGAGCCTGAATGTCCAAACAGCATGATGCTGGCTATCTGGAGGGCTCCCTGAAGTCTATCATCTCATGATGGATGGCACGGGGAGAGCAGGTGTGAAAGGTCAGATCACCAGGCTGGAAGCCAGAGCATAGTGAGGGACCTGTTTTGTGATCTCTTCCACCTCTTACAAGTCCTACTACCTCAACACCACCACAGTGAGCCTCTGACACAGGACTGATTGATTGATTTGAAAGGCAGACTGATTGGGGAGAGGGATAAAGAGAGAAAGAGAGAGAGACCTTCCATATGCTGGTTCACTCCCCAAATACAACAGCTAGGGCCAAAAGCCAAAGCCAGAATCCTGGAACTCCATCCAGGCCTCCCACATGGATGGCAGGGAAGCCATCATCCATTGCCTTCCGAGGTGCATTAGCAGGAAGCTGGACTGGAAGAGAGTAGTCAGGACCTGAGCCAGTGATCTATACCAGATCAGGCATCATACACTGCAGCTTAGCCCCCTGTGCCAAAATGCTGAGCACATTTTTTCTGATTAACTGATGAAATTCGATTTCATTTATGGGGCAACTTGTGTAAACTCCCTGGCTCTCTGCTTTTCTTCCAAGGTACAATCTTGTCAGTGACCTAATCTTTTTTTTTTTTTTTAAAGATTTATTTATTTATTTGAGAGGCAGAGTGACGGGGGCGGGGGGGGGGGGAGATGCAGAGGTCTTCCATCCACTGGTGCATTCCCCAGGTGGCTGCAATGGCCACAGCTGGACGGACCCAAAGCCAGGAGCCAGGAACTCCTGCATCCCACATCAGGGGGACTGTGTTCAAGTGCTTGCTGTGCTCTCAAGTCCACCTTCCTGGTAATACACACCCTGGGGTGGGGGTGGGGGGCAGCAGATGATGTGTAGTTGTGTCCCTGCTACTCATGTGGGAGAGCTGAATTGAGTTCCTGGGTCCTGGTTTCAGCTTGGCCCAGCCCCCAGGCATCCTGGTTATCTAGGGAGGAACCAGTTAGATAGGAGTGTACTCTCTTGCTTGCTCGTGGTCTCTCTCTCTCTCTCTCTCTCTCTCTCTCTCGCTCACTCTCGCTCTCGCTCTCCCCCTCCCTCCAACTCTCTCCTTGTCTCTCAGATAAATTTGAAAAAAGTAAAGCAAAACAAATTTGGCTGCTTCCTGCTTATAACTTCCTGGGGATTTACTCTTACACTGGGAATAGAATCTAAACATCTTGTTATGGTCTGGGACAGAGCTTGCCAAACCAAATCATTTACTAGATTGTGAAACCAATGTATTGCATAAGGATCAGAATTTTAAAATCAAGTAGAAAACATCAAAGCTTCTTATATGTGTAAATATCTATACAGTAAGAATTAGATGCAGTAAGGGTGAGTATTATTTCATGAACCTTTGCCTGTGTGTGCATACATACCTATATGCTCCGGCTGAGGATGGAAAGGGGTCTTCCTATAGATCACAACGAAATCGTTTGAAAGCCATCACCCCACAAGACCCTATGATCTGTTGGCTCACATCTTCTGTTTAATCTCTTACTCCATCCCCTGCTCATGCACAACACTTTAGCTCCACTAACCTCCTTATTGTGTCTTCAAAGACTCTCCCCACCCCAAGTCCCGGACACTTACTTGAAACAATCTACTTCCAATAATTTACAAGGGATGGCTTTCTTCTCTTCATTTGGGCCTCGGCTAAAATGTCCCTTCTTCTTATTAGTCCACATCGGTTCCCTCCCTTGCTTTATCACATCACCCTGTCTTATTTCTTTATGCTATTTACCATCATCTTGCATACTCATTTGTTCGTGCCTTATCTTTCTCAGCTCTCTGGACATAAGTCACATAATGCAAGGACCTTGACTATTCCGTTTAACACAGATCCTGGCACACACACATCCACTTCAAAAAGTTAATGGAAAAGTCAAATTAAAGGATAGTGTGTACTTCCTAGATACTTTTCTCTTTCTTTTAAGGGAAAAAATATTTGAAATTCAGAAAGAGGAAACACACACAAAGGGAGGGAGGGAGGGAGGGAGGGAGGGAGGGAGGGAGGGAGAGAAAGAGAGAGATTGCAAGTTTACTCCCCAAATAGCTGCAACATCCAGGTCCAAGCCAGGCCAAAGCCAGGAGCCAAGAACCCCATCCAGGTCTCCCACATGGGTGACAGGGGCCCAAGTTCGGCCATCTTCTGCTGCCTTCCCAATGATTTAACAGGAAGTTGCATCACAAGCAGAACAGCTGACTCAAACTGGCACTCTGATATGGAATGCTAATGGTGGCACTGGCAGTGGCTTAACCAGCTGAGCTGCAATGCTGGTCCCTCTGTGAACTTTTCGAAGATCCCTTGTATAACAGTGCCTCAATAGGCATTCACGGGATATTAAATATTTCCTTTTCACATGCGTTTTTATGAAATAAGGAAACATAATGAACTCTGTAAATAACTGTAGTAACATTACTTTTTAAAAATTTTTTTATTTACTGGGGCCAGTGCTGTGGTGTAAAAATTTAAGACATGGTCTACAGTGCCAGCACCCCTTATGGGCACTGGTTTGAGTCCCTGCTGCTCCATTTCGGACTCAGCTCACTACTAATACCTCTCACAAAACAAGAGAAAATGGCCCAAGTGCTTGGGCCTCAGCACCCAAAAGGGAGATGTGGAAGAAGCTCCTGGCTTCCATCTGGCCCAGCCCAGACCATTGAAGCCATGTGGGAGTGAACCAGCAGATGGGAATCCGCCCCCCCCCTTTCTGTCTCTCCTTCTGTAACTCTGCCTTTCAAATAAATAAATAATTTTTATTTACCTTATTTGAAAGGCAAAAAGAAAGTTCCCATCCCCTGGCTCACTTCCCAAATGCCCACAAAAGCTGGGACTGGGCTGAGCAGAACCTGGGTGCTGGGAACTTAGTCTCCTATATGGGTGGCAGGGAATCCAAGTATTATAGCGATCATCTGCTGCCTTGCAGGGTGCACACTAGAAGCAGGAATTGGGAGTGGAGCCAGGCTTGAACCCACAGACTGCTATATGGGAACCAGGCATCCCAAGCAGAGGCTTACCTGCCTCACCAATATGCCTGCCCTTGTAGATACACTACTGGGAAAACAAAGCTGCTGCTGCAACTCAACAGTGGCTGGCAGGCAGCGCCCATGGAAGTACCTGAAGGGTTCCTTGGGCAGCTGATGGATGAAAGCCCAAATTTAGTGTGCAAGGTTAATTTCTTGGTGTCCACTGTATGAAAATGCCGACAGGATAACACTGAGCATTGAATAGTTAGGGACAGCCTCATAGCATTTGCCTAGTGCCCTGCAGTTGCTGGCAACAACAACAAAATCCTTACGAACCAGTGTTCATCTTGAATTCAGCTTCAGGTACACTGGAGCCAGCAGTGAGCTGTGCACCCCACACCTTCCATCTGGGGTGGAGGAAGAAGGACCCAGGAGGGCAAGGAGGGAGTGATCGCTGCCCAAGTGCCAAGATGGGGCAGGGGTAGGGTGGAAACAGCACTGACAGAGCCTGGGGCAGAGGCACAGTCTAAGGGAGGGCGCACTCATTCGCCTCAGAGCCCATCTCACAGTCTCCTCTTCAAGGTTATTGGGTTGCCGCTTCCGTCTCTAGGGCATTCCTTCTGGGTACGCGATCACTAAGGGGCTTGTGTGCTAAACTCAGAAGATGGAACATTCTTCTAGTCATTGTAGGGACTTTAGAGGGGCTTGCAACAACAGAGCAGCCCATTGGGGCCTCTCTCTCTCTCTCTCTCTCTCTCAAAGCTTAGCGTAGCATCTAATATTTTATTTACTTGAAGGAGATCTTCTATCCACTAATTCACTCGCCAAAAGGCTGCATCAGCTGGGGCTGTGCCAGGCCAAAGCCAGGAGCTTCATCCAGGTGTCCCACGTGGGTGGCAGGGGTGGAGTATTTGGGCCGTCACCTGCTGCCTTCCCGGGTGCACTAGCAGAGAACTGGATCAGAAGTACAGAAGCCTTGATTCGAATTGGAGCCCATATGGGATGCCAGCATCTCAGGCAGCAGCTTAACACACTGCATCACAATGCCAGCCCTTGGAGTATCGCTTGAACCCATCCCTGGCTGCAGCGTGCAGCGGGATTGAGGTCTACATGTGTGGCAGCAGAAGCTCCGGGACAGACATTCCCAGAAAGAAGCAATGAGAGATTACTCCATGGCAAGGGTTGTGGGAACCACAGCTTGTGGGGAGGGGCAAACTCTGGCTCCAGACTGACTCCACCCACTAGGCTGGTTCCCAAGCCCCTTTCTCTTTCAAAGATCAAGCTGATAAAGGCAGCTACTTCAGACTGCTCTAAGGAGCACTGTGGCGATGCATACAAACTCTTCATGCCTGGCACATAGTAAGCCCTCAACAAACCTTACTAGTTTTCAATCAGGCCTTATGAGTGGCACTGACCTCACATGCAGCCAAACCAAACAGAGGTTAGACTCACAAGTGCTTTTTGAAAACAACACAGAGGAGCTAACACTGTGGTGTGGCAGATAAAGCCACCGCCTACAGTGCTGGCATCCCATATAGGCGCCAGTTAGAGTTCTGGCTGCTCCTCTTCCAATCCAGCTCTCTGCTATGGCCTGGGAAAGCAGTAGAAGATGACCCAAGTCCTTGGACCCCTGCACCCACGTGGGAGACCTGGAAGAAGCTCCTGGCTCCTGGCTTCCGATCAGCTCAACTCCAGGCCATTGCAGCCAATTGGGGAGTGAACCATTGGATGGAAGACTTCTCCCTTTCTCTGTCTTTGCCTCTCTGTAAGTCTCCGTTTCAAATCAAGAAGTAAATCTTTAATAAAAAAGAGAGAGAGAGAGAGAAACTAAAACGTCTTTGTGGACCCATGAGGAAGCCTTCACAGGGGACAAGCTGCAGCGACTTAGAGAGGCAGTGGACTTGGATTAAAAACTGCAATTCACCGCCACGCCAGCTCTTGTTTGGCTTGAGCCGGTGACTGAATGAGAGGGAGAGGGGGCCCGGGCCTGCCTGCGCTCCAAGGAGAATCAAGCCAGAATCAGGCTGGGGTCACCTCGTGCGGGACGGCGGCCGCCCCCGCCCCCACCGCCCCACCCGGCCTTTGTGAAACAAGGCTGCACTCTTACACCAGTGGGAGAGGCGGCGGCAACCCCGGCCCTCAACAGGGGCTGGAGGGCCCCTCACCACAGGTTTTGTCTGCAAACCCAGTTTCCGAGGTGCCTAAAAGTGTACAAATAGTCCAGCCAGGCCCAGCCGAGCCAATTCACGATGCGCCTTCAGCGCTGCGGGCTGATTATTTGCTCTCCGTATCACCTCTCCTCAGGGGGGCTGCGAGGAATCAGCAAACCCCCAGCAGCAGAGCTACGAATCCCCAGCACAGCCCATTCACACGCAGCGGGGTGGCTGGGGATTAATTGGAGGGGGAATGTTGTGAATTCCAGAGAGTTCTTTCTCTGCGCCTCACAGTCGGTGGCCGGGGATATTGCTACATGAAAGCTTCGCTGTCAGTATCAATCATCATTGCCCGGGCTGCTACATTCCACAGAATGAATTGGGCTCATTTGGTAACTCAACTGGGGGAGGGGCATTCCTGAAGGGACCCCGCTCGCAGGCCCCATTCTGACTCCCTAAGTGGTTTCCAGGGGCAAACAAATCCGCAGAGCCCAGCTTCCTCCCTGGCCCTGGCATTCCCCAACTGCGGGACTGTTGGGAAGGGAGCGACCTGGGGGTAGGGTGGGAGCTGGGTTAGGGCCTGGGCGGGACGTTCCTTAGGGTAGAGCCCCGGCTGACTGGAAAGAGGCAGACAAATAGCCCCCCGGGGTCTGTGGCTGCTTTGATGCCGACGCCGACTCCCCACCACCACCTCGGTTCCCCAGGCTTCTCTGCAGGAAGCCACACCTCAGGGCTGAGCGAGGCCCGGAGAATGCAAACATCTCCCCACTCAGGGGCGGCGGTGCTCCAGGGAGGCAGACTGGAAAAGGAGAAGACCTGTAAAAAGTCAAACTACCTCCCCCAAGCAGTAGAAGCAATCCCGGGGAGCCCTCAAAGGAAAGGGGGCAGGGAGCGGGGTTGTGGCGCAGCGGGATAAGCCGCTGCAGGGGTTCCCGCATCCGTATCCGAGCTCTGGTTCAAGTCCCAGCGGCTCCGCTTCTGTCCCGCTCCCCGATAATGGGTCTGGGAAAGCAGCAGAAGAGTGTTGCACCTGCACCCACGTGGTGCAGAAGTCCCCCGCACCCACGTGGGAGACACAGATGGAATTCATGGCTCCTGGCTTTGGTCTGACCCATCCCGGGCTGTTGTGGGCATTTGGGAACAGAACCAATGGATGCATGGGATGTGTGTGTGTGTGTGTGTGTGTATGTGTCCCCTCTGTGTATAACTATCCCTTTCAAATACATAAATATAAACAAATACTTTTTAAAAAGAAAAAGAGAAAGGATGTTCTTGGATGATCTTGGATTTCACCCTCGTGGCGTCACTGTGGCTATTTCCTAGCTTTTCGGTGTGAGCCATCCAGATTGCCTTCACACACACACACACACACACACACAACCTCTGAATCTCCTCCCTCCTCCGTTTTGCAGAATTTCTTTCAAGCCCAAGGCTTGGCAAAGAAATCCCAGGAGATCTCCGGCTCCTCCAAGAGTCTTGGCCTCGGCCTGCTGTGCCTAACTGCCCCAGAAGCTGAGGTCCCACCTCAGGCCCCGCGTGGCTGCTCTGGGCCCCGTGTGACCCAGAGCAAGCCATAAGCTCGCTCTGTCTGACTTACTGCATCGATAAAAAGGATGATGATGATAACTGCTCTGCCTCCCTCATAGGAGCGGCAGGGTTAATGGGAGAACAGATTAAAAAGTGCTCTGTGATTTGTAAAGCACTCAGTGTCAAGATTCATGATTATTAACCTCTCGCATTGGAAGCAATGATTTCTGTGACGGCCTCGCCCCGTGTGTAACTGCCCGGGACAGTCCTGGGGCTGTATGCCTTGGGAGGGCCACAGATAAAAAGAAACGTGGACACCCTGAAGGTGACACTGGCTCCTGTGGGCACTTTTGGGCCATTTTCTGTGGGTTCTTTAACTACATGGCAACAGTGCAGCATCAGCCTGGAAGGCCAATGGCTGGACTCTAATACTGAACAAGCTGCTTCCTCCCTCTGGGCCTCCATCTCCCCATCTCTCCAGTCTGGATGACCAGACTGCTGCGGATGCTCTCCAGCCCTCCTGTTCTGTGATGTCCTGTTCTGTGGATGCTTGAGTAAGACATCCTGACTTAGCCACCGCTGGGGCTCCAAGGTCATTTCAGACTTGATAGAATGGCAAAGTTTTACTACTCTGCATTGGGGGGTGGGGGAGGGGTGTGGAGGAGGAGGACTGAGTCAGTAACACAAAATCATGCCAAGTCACTCAGGGACCCGAAGTACTACTCGATCATAATGAGAGTTTTCAACCTTTCCAAATTAATATGGAGAAAAGCATGACATCCTGTTTTAGAACATTCCAGGGCAATTAGCACATTTCCCTTACCCCCAAGCGTTTTAATACTAAAAGTGCTTGCTTTGCTTATTAACTCTGCTGTAAAAAACCAGACACCTGAGAGGCACAGCCTTGGCGTGGCAAGAATCCTAAAGAATGCGAGGCCAGCATCCCACATCCCCCCGCGTCTCCCCAGATCTGAACTCTGCTCCCGCGTTTTCCTCCGGGGTCTTTATCTCCCAGCTCTGCTTGTCTGCTTTTCTCCAGAGATGCCTTTCTTTTCTTCTCAGCTGACTTGTTGGTCCTCAGTGGGGGGCCTCGGGTTCAAGGCTCTGTCTGGGGAGTTCCTAGGTAGCTCTGACTATTATTCTGATGGATCGTTTTAATTCTCCCCACTTTGATCAAGTCGGTTTCCACAACAAACAAGGCTCACCAGAGGCATTCCTGGGCTCACAAAGGCAAACACTCTTGGCTTTGCATCGCAGCCACCAGAGACCAGCATTCTTCTTCAGCTATTTTAACCCTTGGCGGCCTGGGTTTCCTAGTTAGCACTTTTTACCTCTCATCCCTGGGACCAGAGATGCGTTAGGCTCCTCTATGGAGAGAGATGCAATGATTTCCAGCCTTTAATTAAGTAAAGATCCAAGTGGCAGATGCAGTTCACACACACTGGAGCCAAGCCTTGGCTGCGAAGATCCTTTTGCTCCACATGCTGTGCAGTTCACTGAAAGTAACTTCAGCTAATAAAAATAGCTCTATTAAGGGCCACGGGCTGTTCTAAACCGTTTGAAATATTATCTCACTTAATATAGACTAAACCTTACATAGATCAAACAGGTATCATGTCAACTTTGTATAAGGAAACAGAGCATGATAGAAGTGCAGCAGCTTGCCCAGCATGTCACAGCTAGCCTGGAATGATCCTGAATGTTATTTTATCTTATTTTTAAGATTTTATTTGTTTATTTGAAAGGCAGGGTTACAGAGACAGGAGAGAGAGAGAGAGATCGATCTTCCATCTGCTGGTTCACTTCCCAAATGGCTGAAAGGGCTGGGACTGGGCCAGGTAGGAGCCTGGAGCTTCTTTAGGTCACCCCTGTGTGTGGCAGGGATCCAAGGACCCAGACCATCCTCTGCTGCTTTCCCAGGCACATTAGCAGGGAACAGGATCGGAAGTGGAACAGCCAGGACTTGAACTGGATGTCAGTGCTGCAGGCGACACCTTAACCCATTATACCACAGTACCGCCCCTGGTCCTGGGTTTTAAACCTGGATCTGTCTGACTCAGAGACAGATCTTAATGTTAAGAGGTTAAATGTTAAACATTAACAATCCTGGCCGGCACCACGGCTCACTAAGCTAATCCTCCACCTAGCGGCGCCGGCACACCGGGTTCTAGTCCTGGTCAGGGCGCCGGATTCTGTCCCGGTTGCCCCTCTTCCAGGCCAGCTCTCTGCTGTGGCCCGGGAAGGCAGTGGAGGATGGCCCAAGTGCTTGGGCCATGCACCCCATGGGAGACCAGGAGAAGCACCTGGCTCCTGCCTTCAGATCAGCGCGATGCACCGGCCGCAGCGCGCCAGCCGTGGCAGCCATTGGAGGGTGAACCAACGGCAAAAGGAAGACCTTTCTCTCTGTCTCTCTCTCACTATCCACTCTGCCTGTCAAAAAATAAATAAATAAATAAATAAATAAATAAATAAATAAAATAAACATTAACAATCCTGCTGCAGGAGAAGAGGGAGACCAGCGTTAAAGCCTCTGGCTGTGCTCCCCTCCAGGAAATCAATTTTCTCTATATCTCAATTTCCCTACCTGTAAATTGAGGATAGAATTAGAACTTTTCCCCGAAACCTCGATTATTCACTGAATTACTTTGCCATATCTGCATACCATTCATGTTATAATAACAATTTTCATCAACGCAATGCACCTTTAAAACCAAATAACATGTTTTTTAATTAAACTACATTAAATGAAAAACCAAAATAACTTGTTCTACATGGATGATAATAATAAGCATAAAGATCATGAAAAAAACAATGTCATTAAATGCTAGCTAGGAATTTTTGTCTCCTTAAGTCTCAGAGCCTTAGGCTAAACTTACATTAAATTAGAAAATATGCAAATTGGTTAAAGGCACTGCAAGTTAGCATATATTGAATACACACTAACAAACACAAACTGAGATTTTCAAGCCAAGTGCAAAGAGAATCCAAAAGGAAGCAACTTTCTCACTACCTTACCCAATGTCACTTAATACCTTGGCTAGGTCCTACCTAGTTATCTCACCTAAAATTTTCTGTGCTGGCTACAGATGCTCCCCATCCCATTTGATCAGATGATATTGTAGCATTCTCTTTCAGCATTTCCAAGTCTAAAATAGATTGATTCTAATTAGAAAAGAATATTAATTAGTACTAAATTTGAAACTTGATTCATTAGCAAGCAGTGAGTATTCCCTGACTTGCTGAGAAAGTAAAATAGGAAGAACTGTCCCGTCCCGCGGGACGTCAACTAGGGCCGAGCACCTAGAAAGAGAAATGAAGGGACAGGAGACACAAAGATGGCAGCAAGACAAGGGTCCTGATCAAGCTGCAATTTTTATTTTCCAACCACACACTAATATATCATAAAGGCAGGGTGTCGGGCGGGAGAAGGAGGGGCGTTTAGGAGGGCAGGACATCAGGTGGGGGAAGGAGGGGGAGCTTATCTTGTAGCTGCAATACTTGTGTAAGTAGGGGAAAGGTTACAAGGTCTTAAGGCACAAGGTCACGTAAGGTTGCGTTATCAGTACTCTCCGGTCGGGGCTGTCTGGCCCTGCCTCAGTAGTTTTCCACTAAGAGGCCACAAGCTGCGTGGTCCCCGACAAAGAACTTGATAATGAACTATTGCTGTCAATTTCTTTGAACAACAAAAAGTCTTTCCAAGAATGGTGTCTTCCGGACCTACAAACCATACTGTGTTGCCCTGCAGGCACGTGATAATTTTGCATATTTACCCTGCTGTACACCAGTAGATTTTCTTATTTATTTTTTAATTTTTTTTTACAGGCAGAGTTAGAGAGAGACAGAGAGAAAGGTCTTCCTTCCATTGGTTCACCCCCCAGATGTCTGCTATGGCAGGCACGCTGCACCAATCTGAAGCCAGGAGCCAGGTGCTTCCTCCTGGTCTCCCATGCGGGTACAGGGCCCAAGCACCTGGGCCATCCTCCACTGCACTCCCGGGCCACAGCAGAGAGCTGGACAGGAAGAGGAGCAACCTGGACAGAATCCAGCACCCCAACTGGGACTAGAACCCGGGGTGCTGGCGCCGCAGGCGGAGGATTAGCCAAGTGAGCTGCAGTGCCGGCCTATTTTTTAAACTTTTTAAAGTGCATTTATTATTTTTTTTATTTGAAAGGCAGGGAGAAACAGAAGGAAAGATAGACAGAGAAAACTCTTCCACCTGCTGGTTCACTCCCCAAATGCCCTCAACAGCCAGGAGAGGGCCAGGCGGAAGCTAGGGCACAGAACTTCTTCAGGGTCTCCTATGTGTATGATAGGGACCAAAGTACAGGAGCCATCACCTGTGGCCACGAGGGTATGTGCTAACAGGAAGCTGGATTGGAAGAAGAGCTGGCACTAGTCATCCCAACCAGGCATCCCTATTTGGGACAGGAACTTCCCAAGAGGAGGCTTAACTGCTATGCCAAACATCCACCCCACTAGTAGGTTTTCAAATTGTGTTTGAAGCTCCTGAGGATTCCCAATTTCCTTTCAGGTCCAAAATATTTCCCTAATAATACTAAAATATTCCTTTCCTTTGTACTCTCTGTTTTCCAGAAGCTGCTGGAAGTGAGCTAATGGAATGCAGAAGTTGTGAGAATCTCGCCATCTTCTATTGAAATAGATTAAAGAGACTGGCAAAATGTTCAACTATGCCACTCTTCTCCCTTCATTTTCTTGTGTTTGATATAAATATAGTTATTTTCATAAAAATAGGTAAAATACAAAGAGTGTATTTTAAAATAAATATTTTATATGTCTCAGTTTTTTCTCATGTGGGAAATGTTGGTACATCGAATCCCCATGAACAAAAGATCTTTGCATCCCCAATAGTTCTTAGAGTATAATGATGTTGTTAATCCAGAATATCTCAGCATGTCTGAGAGCATTACACACAGCAGAGCTAAATGCATCAGCTGAAACATGAAGTCAAGAGCAGTTCATTAGAGAACTACCTGGAATGGTAGAAGGAAAAGCTGCACTGTGAGCAATTACTGAGATATTACAGTTGGCGTTAACGCAGAGCTAAGATTTCTGAAATGATCAGCAACTTTGTGACACCATCTGTGATCATTACGAAAGAAATTTAAGAAATTAAAAAGAGGAGCTGGTTCTGTGGCACATCAGATTAAAGGACTGCTTTGAGGCGGGCATCCCGTATCAGAGTGCTGGCTCAAGTCCTGGCTACTCTGTTTGCACTCCAGATCCCTACTAATGCAGTTGGCAAGGCAGAGGAAGATGGTCCAAGCCTTTAGGCCCCTGCCACCAACGTGGAAGACCAGGATGGAGTTCCTGGGTCCTGGCCTCTGCCTGGCTGTTATGGGCATTGGAGAGTGAACCAGCATATGTAGAAAAGATCTTTCTTTGTTTCTCCTTCTCTCCCTCTGTTGCTCTGCCTTTCAAATAAATAAATCTTTATCTTTAAAAAAAAAAGTTAAAAGGAAATGCAGTCCCCAGAAAATGTTTACATCATATATATAAACAGAAGCAGGGTGTTGAATTCCAAAAACTGTGACTACAGCAGTGTAAAACATGTCCCCTTTTGCACAGGCCTGGAAAGGAATCTGGAAAAAGAAAACTTCTGCTGGGAAGTTACAGGGGAAATTTTTTTTTCTTTTACAAGTTATTCTTAATGGTGTCACCAAATTGCTTTATAATCACTATGTCAGCTGGTAGCTAAAATTTAATTTCTTGTGTTGTCAAGTAGTTGCTGAAACACTACAGCCATGATTCTCTAATTACACCTGATTAAATCAACAAGTTGGGCCAATGTATCTCAGCAATTTTACTTGCTGAATCCCGTCAACTATACAGCCATAAATTGGTTGTGACTATCAGCTGAGACCATGGCCAAAAATTTGTAATTGTCAATTAGTGTGCTTCATGTAGATAAGGCCAAAGAGTATTCCACCTACACTAAATGTCTCAAGCTCATTTTGATTCTGGGAGCTCAATTTACAAAGAGAATTAACATTGCTCTTTATTTTAAGTGGTTTCTATGGATACCTTCTATGAAGCATTTCATTCACATCTATCCAATTTAAGCTTCTCATTTTAATTTAAATGCGCTTTCCATTCCTCCAGAATCTGCATGTGATACTCACAGTTCATTTTCTGATAATAACTTATGAAAAGCGTTTATGCACACGAAATTTCAAATTAATATGTGTAAAGGTTTAAAAAGAGAGCTAAACTCCGACAGCATACAAATTCATAATCTCAGAGTTGGAAGCCTATTTTTATTTGCATCATAATTGCTCAAATCCTGATCTGTAATCTAAGGCATCATATTTCCAGGTTTCAACATTTTGAATCCTTATTGGGTTGTTCCCCTCCCTTTTAATTTGTTGTATTAGAGTTTTCTGATTTGACAAGGTTGGTATTAAAGCCAATGTAGTAGATTCTATTGTCTTCAAAAGTCACGAATAAAACTTTCATGGATAACTCTTAAGCTTCTACTTTGTGTAGAAAAATTGGGGAAAAGTTTTTTTACAGAACAGGAGTGAAACCCTAGATAATGATGGATACAATCTTACCAGTATTTGCTAACCTAGTAAAAACTTTAATTATCAGTTTTAATTTCCTTTTCCCCCTCAAGAACTGGTTAGAGAAATGATCTGATGCCAGACCCAGGTAAAACTCTTTCCTTTTAAAAGTCTATTGTGCAAATGTTGTACACCTCACACTGGGACTCCAGACTCCCACCAGCTTTGCCCCCACCGGTCCCTGGGTGCCTGCTCTGGGCTCCGGATGCAGCCACACAGGCCTGCTGACTTCCCAGTGCTCCCCCTGGCCAGCTTCTGGCCTTTCATTCACCTTTCTGTCTCCCCTTGAAATGCAGCCTTCAGTCCTCAAAGAAATCCCATTCAGGCCCCAAAGAATGTCCCCAAGACCACTTGCCCTAGAAAGCTTTTTCTTGATTCTCCCAAACAGAAGCAGACACTGCCCTGTGAGTGGCCAAAGCACTGTCATCACTCTTGACCACATGGCGTGTTTTCTTTTAAGATTCACGTGTGTGTATTTTCTTCTCTACTTCAATTGCTTGCTTTATTTCTAACAGCAATACACACTCGCAATTATTATATTATTCCAAAAGCACTGCAGGATATGCTAGGGGATGCCTCCCTCCCACCCTCCTCACCCAGGTGTCTTCTCCGAAGACCCCAGTGTGGCCAATTACTTGTGTGTCTCTTCAGAGATTGTCGGTGCATGTGTGTGTGCATGCATGTGTTTGTGTGTGAATGAAGACAAATGGCAGCATATTTTCACATCATTCTGCAGGACAGAAATGTAATGCCAAGCAGGCTGTGCCACACCCAAGGGCACCCAATGGAAAGGGTGTGAGAACTGACATTCACCCTGTGTTTCCTCTTGCTGAGCTGTGTGCCCTGCCACCTTCCTCTTGGGGGTGGGAGGGGAGGCGGTGAAGTAATGTCATTTCCTGGACCACTTGAAGGTCTATGGCTGAGGCGCCTCTAACAAAAGACCAAAATGGAAAAGCATGCAAGACTGATTCATGCTTCTCTCAGTTTTATGTGACATGGCGTCCTTTCTAAGTGACCCCTGGAAACAGGGAATTCTGTGTGTTTCTATGGGCTGTTGGGCAACAGTAGGATGGCAGGACAAAGGGGGTGATGTAAGGACAACAAACTAAGGGGTAGAAGGGCTGTTTTGTCCAGTTCTTCTTGGTGTCCAGGCTACATTCCTTCCCTCTGGACACATGGTGGGACACTTGAGGGGCTCCTGGGGAGAAGGGACCTTGTTAGGTTTTGTGGTTGGCTTCAGAGGAGAAGGAAGGCCAGAGTGGCTTGCTATATCCGCAGCTGTCTTAAATGCCAAGGCGACATATTTGGGGGGAGTGTGTCAACAACCTGTCATTAGGTGCATCGTAAGTGAAGGTTTTCTTTCTTCAAATTTCTACAAATGCACCCCAGATACTAATAGGGGCTGTCTCTACTGTGTATTTTTGTTTAATTTTATTGTAAAATGTCTTTTTTTTTCTCTGTGTGACCTATTGTAAGAAAGGATTTGCATGACAAAGTCTTGCTTAACCACTAGCATGTGTCTTTAGACAAGCTGATTTACGCCATCAGTAGATATTCTATGTTGATATTATTGATTTCTAATGAAATAGCTTTGCAAAGCCTTTTCAGAAACCAGGAAAATATTGTCAATAATCATATTTGCAACGATGATTATTTTTTGAAGTAAGAATTTTAAGAACTTTTATTAAGCTGGGTTATTTGGAATTTATTAAATATAAAAAAGTTTTAATGCGATAATTAGACCTTGTTTTCTTTTCCCCCAAATTAGTCTAAGAAACTAAAAAAAAAAAAAAGCTATCATGCTGTCTCCTTCCCCTGAGGCTCACTGGGTGTTAGCTGCAGAATGTGTCAAAATCCCCTGCTCTTCTAGTTCCAGGCAGAGCTCATCTTTAATGCCTCTCACTCCAGGGGTCCTCTTTTGATGTGTTTTTGCAACTCATTTCCAGTAGTTAAATCTAAATCTGTATTTCTTCTCAGAAAATTCAGCATGCCACTATGGAACCCGAGATTTGCCCACCACAACCAAAGCTTCTGGAAAAGAAAACCCAGAGATTCATTTTCACAGTCAGTCACCTATTTGTGTTTTTTTAAATCTATTCAAATTACCAGCCTTAGATTGATCCTTCTAAGAATTTCACTTATTTATTTTTTTACTAAAGATTTATTTATTTATTTGAAATGCAAGTTACAGAGAGTCAGAGGCAGACACACACACACACACACACACAGAGCGAGAGAGTCAGTCTTCCATCCTCTGATTCACTCCCCAAATGGCCACAACTACTGGAGCTGGGCTGAACCAAAGTCAGAAGACAGGAGCTGCTTCCAGGTCTCCCACGCAGGTGCAGGGGCCCAAGCACTTGAACCATGTTCTACTGTTTTCCCAGGCCATAGCAGAGAGCTGGATCCGGGACTCGAACCAGCACCCATATGGGACGCCAACATTGCAGGCAGCAGCTTTACCTGCTACACCACAGCACAAGCCCCAAGAATTTCATTTCAAATGACTTTGTTACTCTTCCTGGATATATTGGATCATGGTCCGAACCTCCGTGAGACAAAAAGGCATTTCCCCCTAGCCAGGAAGGTGAATACACAAGTATTTGCAATGCTTGCGACTTTTAGTATTGACTTCTCTTTTATGACAGTAACAGCCACTGAAGTTTTAGTGTAAAAATTGAGATACAGTAATTTGACAATCACTGTTTGCCACATCAATGCTGACTTTTATGTGATTCCTCAGACTCAGTTCACCTCTGACCTGAGAGCCAGGGAAGAATGAAGATGATGGTGTCTGTGAAGATGGTAACAATCGGCAGGAAAACGAGACAGAGGAGCATGAAATTCACTACTGGCTTTTTCAGGTCTCCAAACGCCAGGAAGCCAAAAGAGCTCTGTCCAAACATCCCACTTCATAGAAGGTAACAGGTATTCCTGGCATATTTATTACAAAGCCATAAAATATAATAAGATGTCAATGTTTTACTCTGCATTAAAGGGCCCAGAATATGCCATCATGGCATAACATTTATTTTGAATTGAAAGTATTTAAGAATAGAATTTTTTGCTGAACTTCCTTATCCACCTAGAAGTTGACTCCTAAAGGAACATTGTCACAAAACTTCCGATCTCCCATTTGTTCTCCTGTAGGAGTAGAAAGGTGTGATACCTTACTCACCCATCCCTACAACATCCCTATAAACAGAAGACAGCTTAACAAGAGAAAAGAGTATCAAATGTGTTTAGTCAGTTTCATTTGAATGGGAGGCTTCAGAAACAAAGGCCTAAGGACCCAGAGAAAACTTTCTATTTTCTTGCTTTGAGTCAATGAAGAAGGGACAGGCAAGTCCTAATGTGACTGAACAAAGGGTATGGCGGAGTGCTGCTAGCCTGAAGAGGGCAAGCCAGCGAGAGCTGCCTGTGGAGACTCGGCTTGACCTCTCTGCAGCATTCCTCTTCCGAGGTAGGGCCAGGACCCTTCTGGGTTACGATTTCCCAGGGAAAAGGGAGAGAGGGTAACCTTTTGAGGTCTTTCTGGCTTGTTTGAGGGGAGACAGACCCTAGTGTCTATGACGTATCTGAGGAAAGCGGGATTCTGATTTATCTGACTCATTGTAAGGGCTACGCAGGGGCAGGAGACAAGAGGACAGTTCTCAGAGAGCCCTGACTGCTGAGGCCTTTCCAATGTCCTTCAATTCAAAGTGCTTAGCATGCCAACGGGCCACACTGTGGGTGGATTGGTCCATTTTGTGTCACTGTAACAAACAGAAGTGAATGACTTATAGAGAGGTGTATTTGGCTCATGCTTCTGGTAACTAGAGGGTCTAAACCTCATGGCGTCAGCATCCTTGCTATATCACAACGTGGCAGAGAGCAGAAGGGTGACAGGCTGCATGCAGAAGGGCCAAAGGCATGGGTGAGTCCACTCTCAGGGCAGGTATAAGGCTGCGATGCCCACATCCCCTTTTAGGGTGCCCTGGATTGAGTTCCAACTCTGCTTCCTATTGAGCTCCCCTCTAACATACGTGGGAGGCAGCAGATGATGGCCCAAATACTTAGCTTCCTGCCCTCCACATGGGAAATAAACTTGGCCTCGTTCAGCCCCAGCTTTTGCAGGCATCTGGGGAGTGAATCAGCAGATGGAAATTCTCTGGGTCTGTCTTTCTCTCTCTCTGCTGCTCTACTTTCAAGTCAATAAATATAATAAACAAACATTAAAAAAAAAAAAAAGGAATCCACTCTCACAAGAGCCAATCCAGTCACACAAGACTTGAGACAGCGTTTCATTCATCGAAGTTGAGCCCTCATGACCTAATTTTTTTCTGCTGGGCCCTACCTCTTAAAGGTTCCACCACCTCCACACTGCCATGCAGAAACCAAGTCTTCAGCACATGAAGCTGAGGGGACAAATCATATCCCAACCGTAGTCTCAGGGTGCTGTGTTCTGAGCCCCAACAGCCCTAGGGGCCCATTTGTTTTTCCTGAAAGTCATTTGTTTTCCCAAAAGTGCCCTTCTTCCCCTATTAAGATAGTACAGAAGCCTCAAATACTGATTGCCGCCTGGAGTGGTTGCTACCTCCCATACATATTGAATGTATATAAATAAAAATCAGTCTTTTCACCTTTTATCTGCCCTTTGTCCATTTAATCTGCAAGGCTCCAACCACCATGTCTAAGAGGATAGATGAAAAGATTTTCCCTCCAACATCATCATCTGCTCCTAGGGAAATAATTCTCACCCTTCAAGACCCAGCTCAATAAACCAGTTTTCCTTCAGCAGAAAGTGTTCTGCTCTTATGGCCTTCAAGAAAATGCTCCTGTATTTCTTTTAGTGCATTTCCCCCACCGCATGTCTTAGAATGATATACCCATTTGTATTCCTCCCTCCTATTCTAGTACACAAGCTTTAAAGGTGAAGACTGGTGCTACCCATGTTTCAATTTCTAGTAATATGAAGGCCAGTGGGTTGTGTATATATAGATACTAAGTAAACATTCAGTAAAGGAATATGGGCAGGAATATGGGAAGAAATAAACTGTGTCTGAGGGCCCCAGCATCGTGGGTCTAAGTAGTCCCTAAGTGGGGTAGTTCCTTCTCAGCTATTGGGGCAGGGCACTTTCCTTTCTCTGTCTCAGCTTCCTCATTTGCTTTTGCAAGGTGAGCTATCTCACCCAAATATCCATCAGAAGGTCTGGACGGGCTCTGAAGCCAGTTCCCCTCTGCCTCATTCACACTCAAGAGGCCCTGAACTTTGTGGAAGCCTGGTGGTCTTCCCAGCTTGGTCCTATCTGGGTTGTTCAAGAACCTCCGCTCTCTCTCTCCTGCCTGGGTGAAAAGCTTTGCAAATCATAACAACATAGGCTGGACAACATCTTTTCCAGAGCCAAACGTTCAAACAAGCAGGACTTCTGTAAGTTTCCATAGTGTTTTTCTAGGCCTACTGTTGGCTTGGCTTATCACTAGCTCACTCATTTTTACCTGCGTCAGCTAAGGGAGGGAGGTTGGAACAGTGCGTCAAAGGGCACAGACTGAGCTGGCAAAAGTGGGCTTGGGGGATGGGCAAGGAAGGAAGAAGTGACTAGGGATGGCTGGCCTAGGGCAGGGAGGGTGTTAGTAATGAGGCCACTCAGCTGTGTGTTCCCCTGGGGACAGGGATACATTTGTGTGACTTTGCCCGCGATGTGAATCTGTGAATCAGTGCACAGGAGAATCACCACAGAAAAACCATTCGTCCATTCTTCCATGCGTTTGGTCATTTTATTCAAATTAAAAGAGCTTAAAAGGTAAATAAAACACCATCTGCCTACAAAGAGTCTGGCTACAGTTTGGTTACCGTCTGTGGGAGACTGTGAGTGAGTGCTTCATACTCTGCTGGCCTATGACAGAGGTTAACACCAAGCACAAAAAATAGACCAACGAAACAGCACCTGGGAAAAGGAAAAGAAACTCCAAACTGGGTTTTTGATTTTTGTTTGTTTCTCTCCTGCAGCTTCCACAAATACAGGTAGCGTCTTACCCATCTCACATCATCCTCACCTCAGGAATTTGCAAATTGAGACAAAGTTCATGAGACTCGTTCTTGTTCTTTTTACTCCTGTTAAACCCCTTTCCTGTTTAGCATTTCCTCCCTGGCTTAGAGACCACCCTTCTCCTCTACAAACTTCATTGAGCAAAATAAAGTCGGGACTTTCAGTAGCAGGACCTCCCCTTGTTAGTTCTGGGGAACTAACCTTCTGAATGGTAAGCGAGTGGATGCAGGAATGAAGACCTGAGGGGCAGGCCCTCCGTATTAGAGTGCCCCGCTCTGCTCCTGACTCGGCTTCCTGCTGACTCACTCACACCATAGAAGACAGCAGACGGTAGTGCAAGTGCCGGGGGCCCTGCAACCCAAAAGGAATACTAGTTTCCTGGCTTCGGCCTGGTCCAGTCTTGGTCATTGTGGGCATTTGAATAGTGAACCAGGGCTAGCGCTGTGGTGCAGTGGATAAAGCCACCATTTGCAGTGCCAACATCCCATATGGGTGCTGGTTCGAGTTCCAGCAGCTCCAGTTCTGATCCAACTCTCTGCTATGGCCTGAGAAAGCAGTGGAATATGGCCCAAGTCCTTGGGCCCTTGCACCCCCTGGGAGGCCTGGAAGAAGCTCCTGGCTTTGGATCAACACAGCTCCGGCCGTTGCGGCCATCTGGGGAGTGAACCAGTGGATGGAAGACCTCTCGTCTCTGCCTTTCTGTAAATCTGCCTTTCAAATGAATAAATATATCTTAAAAAAGAAAAAAAAGTGAACCAGTACACGGAAGTTCTCTCCTTGTCTCTTTTCTCTGTCTCTGTCTTTCTGAATCTCAAATAAAATAAAATAATAATTTTTTTAAAAAATATTATGTGTTTTACCTAAGTCTCCTTTGTCAAATGGGGACACTGCCACCTGACTCTCAGTGTTGTGACAGTGGCCTGGCCCTGGGTCTGGCCCCCCAGAAGCACTGAACATATTCCTTCCTTGTAACAACAGTGCTATTAGCATTATTGATATCAATAATTACTGTTTGGTGGACTATAGCAAGACATGGAGATATTTAGCTTTGCTTTAGAGTGAAGATAGAAGAAAAGGAAAGGGAGGGAGCACACACGATCATGCTACAGGTGGAGTCCCATGGTGCACTGCTCGCTGTGCTTTCCAGCCCACTGAGAGAATAGAACACAGAGAGAGCTTCCTCCTCTGCAGTGGCCGAGTCACGATCTGTGGCCATCATCTTCTGACTCCTGCCATCTACACTGTCTGCTTGACTCCATTCGATGGGCAGATAAGCGCACGGGCACTCTGCCATTTACGTTAGCTCTCAGTCCTTTGGTCACAGCCTAAAGAAGCCAAGGGATGCCGGTTTCCGAGCTTCTCTCAGGACTGAAATCCTTAATCCCTCTGCTTTCTAGATCTCTCCCAACCACAGGAGTCTCTACCGCCTGGACACTTGGCAAACCAAGCGCACAAAGCAGCGTGAGCTCCAGCTCCAGCCTCGGCATCTGTCTCTGCTGAGATCTGGCCTGCAAAGCCAAACGGACTGAGTTGTCTGCAAACCATTCCAACACTGGGATTTCATTTTAATGGCAGAAGTAGGTTACTCAGTAACAGTCATGAGAAACATCTGGAACCCCATGTCTGGTATGCACACTGATGTAACTCACATTCCAGCTACATGGGTTTTCATTTTTGAAGAGTTGACTTCTGGGCCTGGTGCAACAGTTCTACCTCCAGTTCAAAAATACCTGACACAAAGTAGGTGCACACAAAATGCTGCCTCAATGAGTAGAGTCAATTTGGTCTTAACTTGAACGGAGACATTGACCTTCTTTGGGTAGAGAGTTATGTTTGGGGATATGGTTAGTGCCTCAGTCTACCTATCTAGAAAGGATATGTGTCAGGAAATTTTATCTGGTAGTCAGTGGAAACTTTTGGAAAAAAAAATATTTATCTATTTACTTACTTGAAAGGAAGAGTTACAGAGAGAGGGAGAGAGATATTCCACTTACTGGTTCACTCCCCAAATGGCTGCCAACAGCAAGGGCTGGGCCAAGCAGAAGCCAGGAACCAAGAGCTTCTTCTGGGGTCTCCCACATGGGTGCACTTAGGCCATCTTCCACTGCTTTCAGTGGGTATTTTTTTTAATTAATTAATTTATTTATTTGAAAGTCAGAGTTACACAGAGAGATAAAGAGAGGCAGAGAGAGAGGTCTTCATCTGCTGTTTCACTCCCCAGTTGGCCATACTGGCTGGAGCCGCACCAATCCAAAGCCAGGAGCCGGGAGCCTCTGGGTCTCCCACTTGGGTGCTGGGGCCCAAGAACTTGGGCCATCTCCACTGTTTTCCCAGGCCACAGCAGAGAGCTGCATTGGAAGTAGGGCAGCCAGGATTTGAAGCAGCACCTATATGGGATGCCAGCACTGCAGGCGTGACTTTACCGGCTACGCCACAGTACTGGTCCCTCAGTGGGTATTTTTTAAAAAGTTTGCTTCACAGTAGAAAATGGCCCAAGTCCTTGGACCCCTGCACCCACATGGGAGACCCAGAAGAAACTCCTGGCTCCTGGCTTCAGATCGGCCCAGCTCTGGCCATTGCAGCCATCTGGGGAGTGAACCAGCCGATGGAAGACCTCTCTCTCTCTGCCTCTGCTTCTCTGTAACTGTGCCTTTCAAACAAATAAATAAATAAATAAATAAATCTTTAAAAAAAGTTTGCTTCATAATGTTCAGAATGGGGGTATCGGGAGGACAAAGAGAATATGTGTGCATATATTACTTGTGTCATTTAAAAATTATATGCATAAAAACAGACTAACAAATATGAAAAGTGCCATCATGAAGAAATTCTTCATGTTATAGAGTATATATTACATCTGTTCTCTTCTATGTTTTATTTCTATATGCACCTATTTCTGTCTATTCTATATTTTGAAGCATGCTGCACGGATTTTATCACCTCCAGGATGTGGCTTAAATGGCACCAGGCTCTTTCACAAAGACAGAGAAGCCTCTATTCCTTATCTTGTGAAAAACAAGCTGGGTCCTCCCTCTCTCACAACAACTTTAAGCATTGAGTTTTCAATACTCATATTGCAGATGAAGAAAAAAAAATGAGGCACAGAGACATTAGGTCACTAGCTCAAGATCACACAGCTCTATGTGATTGAACTGGCTTCAAACCAGGCAAGCTTCTTTAGAACCCTTCCTTTTATCCACTGTTGCGAAGACCCAGAACCACGTGTGTTGCTTTTACAGAGAATGGAGCACCAGAAATAGCTCTGTCTAGGGAACTTTATGTTCTCGCTAAGGCTGTGTTATCTCAACTTTTCTTGTGTTCTGTGTGTGTGTGTATGTATGTCTGTGTGTGTGTGTTCTCTCATTATCATCCCACCCCATTAATGAGCCTCTTAGATACAATTTTCCGATCATGTTCTCTCCATGAAATTTTAATACCATGGATGTACAGTGTATCTATTTAAATACTGGGAAGGGCCAAAAGCCATTGTAATAGTGAAGATATTTTTATCCCTTAAGAGCCAGTTTTCATTTCCTTGGTGGCAGTATTGTCCCCCTACTGAGAATGCATGTTTTCAGGAAACCACTCTCCAGAATTTCTGTAAGATCTTTTACAGTACTACTGTTCATCTGCACATTGCAAAAAAAAAAAAAAAATACAAGATGAAACAAAATCTCCCATGTTAGTCTAAGATCACAGGAACTACAGTTCTGGGAGAATCTGGGTCCTCTCTCCCCAGCTTCTAAGATGGTGTGTTTGAGGGCTGGCTGCTGGGATGTTTGTGTGAAATGGAGAATGAGTAACACCAAAGAAACTTCCGCTGAGCTGGAGATTCTGTTGTCCTTATTATACAGAATCAGTTTTCAATTATGTGTGCTAATGAGGTCCAGCAAGAGGATGGGTAATTGAAATCCACAAAGAATTCCCAAATCTCATTTAGAAAACTATTTCAAGCTCCTTCTTGAGTCTGTGAACATACAAGCGCCAGGCTGGGATGCTTGTGCCTCTTCTATTGTTTCCAGCCCAGATGGAGTGGGAACAACCATCACACCCGGTTCGACCTGCGCTTATTCGCTCAGAACATGCTCTGGCCCGGGCACCCGGAGATGTGCAGTAGGTGCTGGGAAGCCCTATGTGTGGGAGGTATCATCCTTTCTACTTTGAAGCTGCACAACTCCCTTTCTTAAAGTGTTACCACTAAGGAGTGGCAGAGTTGGGGTTAAAAGTCAGGTATTTTTAGTTCCAAGTACATGCTTTTGTGGTCTCTTCAAAGCCTGCTGAAAAAGCAGAGAAGACATGGAAAACGTTCAAGTCAGTTGAACTCAGGACAGCCTGAATCGTTAATCAATCTAAATGTGGATTATTTGAGCCTATAAGCTAGACAGAATGATTTTATTTCCTTTTAAGTATGCTCCCATAAGAAACTTTTTTAATGGCCCTTGTACTTCACTCAACATTGTAGTAAAACTATGTTGTAGTGAGAAGGAAGTGAGATATTTTTCAGTACTTAATACAAATACTCCTTGACTTATGGTGTCTTACATCCTGAAAAACCTGTCATACACCAAAAATTTTCTAAGTAAAACTTTATTTAATACACTTAACCTACCGACTATCATAGGTTAGGGACACAACACACTGTAGAGTACTGGTTGCTGCCTCTTGTGTTAGACTGGCAGACTCAGAGCTACAGCTTGCGGCTGCTGCTGGCGTAGAGATTGTACCACATACTGCGAGCCCAGGAAATGGTCAACGTTCAAAATTCAGAGTATGATTTCTCCTGGATGTGCATTGGCTTGGCACCATCATGAGGCTGAAAAACAGCAACCTGGAGACCAGCTGTGCTTCCTCTACTTTTAAAACATCCCAAGTCCTGCCCCTGCTATCAGTTTGGTATTTGGATAATTTTTTTTATGTCAGTCCTGGGCTGGTCTGCATCTTTACCTGCCATCTTGCAATATCTGTCTGGCCCTCATGTACGAATTGAAAGGTTTTCCAGGTCATGAGCTCCTCTCCCAAAGCTGCTCTCAAATTCCTGACGTGTGCAATCGTGAGCACTGCACATCGACACTGCTAATACCCAGCTGATTTCAGATTCCCACACACCACCCATGAGCAAGGCTTTGAACTCTCAAATGCTAGTGCCTCTTGTCAAGGTGGGTTCCAGTTACCTTTCTGCAATAATTTTTGTGTGCCCCATATTCTGAATGGATAATTACATTCACTCTTCTAGTTTAATAAACACTAAGAAAGTGTGAAAAACACTAAGCAAACACTAAGTGTGGTGGTTTCAAACAACAACAGACATATTTTTGCCTCTGATCTCCAATCTGGGCATGAGTTGGGGAAGACAACTCATCTCTCCTCTGGGTAGTGTTGATTGGGCTGGCTTACCTGGCAGGAGGGTCTATGATGGTTTTACTCATGTCTATTGTTCCAATGTGAAAAACACTTAGTGAAAAACACTAAGAAAAACATGCGAAATGAAACTGTAATGTGATAAAAAAGATAGCTCCTAAATGTCAGATCTCTGGTCTCAAACAGATGCTCACTGGACTTAGTCATGTATTTGTGTTCAACTGTGAAGGTAAGAACGAAACAAAAGGTCGCGCATGGAACCCTGGGAGCCTCTCTGTTGACTCTGCCTAAAGTGAAAGAAGAGGTGGTGGAGAAGATGGGAAGAACTCAGTGGACTATGGGTTGTGAATCTGCATAAAAGTCACTTCTGTGAGCCAGTGCCCAGATGGCTTCACTGACTGAGAGAGAAGCTGCCAGAACCATAGCACACACAGATTCCCTGCTCAAGGAGAGAAGGCTACAATTCAATTGCCATTTGACAAAAAAGTTTTTTTAATTGAAACCATAAAATCAGCTTTATAAGCTCCTGCGCCATCCCCCATACAGTCACACTGGCAGATTCTTCCCACAATGAAATGATTTGTTTCTGCTATTTATCAGATGTCACTTTCAGAAAGTAAGTTCCTTGACAGCAGGAAAATCTGTTTTGTTTCCTGATGTTCTCCGGGCACACAGATCGGCATCAGGACAGCATCATCACTGAATAAATATTTACCAAACGGAACTCAAGTAAACTGAAGTCGGAATGAGATGAGCCTGGAGAACTTTATGTTAAATAAAAGAGGCCTGATACTGAAAGACAAATACTGTCTGACCTCACTTATACAAGTATGTGGAATCCAAGAAAGTTGAGTACATAAAAGTGGAGAGTACAGAATGGTTACCAGGGACTGGGGACCCTGGAAGGTAGGGGGACAAGTTCAAACACATCAAAATAAGATCAACAGACCCATTGTACAATGTGGTGATTATAATTAATAAAAACAAATATATAAAGTATTTGCTATATTCATTTCTTTCTGTGTTTAAAATCACATGAATCTTGTGTAATCCAGGAGTTTAAGAAAATCGAAGAGAGATAATACAATTAGAATTTTATTATTTTAGCTTTTTAAGGCCTAGAAAAATTACATTTAACATGCAATCTTGATCAAGTCACTAAACCTTCCTGAGCCAAATTTAACAGAGATAAATGGTAACATGTTATGGTAGCAAACTATATATTTACCTACATATCTGCCTCACAGAATTAGGACAGTTACATAAGAAAATTGCAATAAACCAAAATAAAATAAATAAATTTGAATAAAACATTATATGAGTACAATTTATATGAGTTCCAAAGAAAGTATAAGTTAAAATGAAAGATAGACAAAGCAAAAATTCTCAATTTTTTCCATATAGGTTAAGATACAGCTTTTCACATTAACGTGAAAATTGAATGATTTAAAATGTAATATTAATTTGATGTGATTAACATGTTTTGGACTTTAATGAATTTCTAAAAAATTTATTTATTTTCATTTTATTTGAAAGGCAGAACAACAAAGAGACACGGAGAAATCATCCATCTACTAATTCATTCCCCAAATGCCTACAACAGTCAGGGCTAGGCAAAAACAAAGGCAGGGAGCCCAGAATTCCGAGTCTCCCACACTCAAGTACTTAAACCTACAGCTACTGCCTGCCGCGAAGCAGGAAGCTGGATCAGAAATACTTGAACCAGGAACTTCAATGTGGGATGCACATATCCCAAGCAGCAACTTAGCTGCTGCACCACACATCTGCCATGTTTTGGAGTTTGTAGTTGCAGCCTGTTGAATAGTATATCTTCACATTTCCTACCGACACACCACTTGTGACATCAATCTACACTCCCTATTGTAATTTTCATAATAGCCATGGATGCTCATTTTCAGTGGGTTTTACTGAGAGTGAGTATATAGTAGATTATGTGCAAAGATGGTCATCAACAATATCTATTTCTATACATCTATGTTCTTTTCATTGGGAATCTTCTCCTTTCTCTTGAATCTGGGATGGTCTTGTGATTTGCTGTGACCAACAGAATGTTGTAACAGATGTAACACTGCATCAAGTTTTGTGAAACATTAGCACTTGAATCTTCAGTCTATTAGGAATTCTCAGACACCACATAATGAACAGAGACATCATAAAAAGAGAAACAGGTGCAGGTATCCCTGGCCATTCCCGCCACCCCCATTGGAGCAATAGACATGAGTAAAATCATCATAGACCCTCCTGCCAGGTAAGCCAGCCCAATCAACACTACACAGTCATGCCCAGATTGGAGATCAGAGGCAAAAATATGTCTGTTATTGTTTGAAACCATCACATTTTTGGTTGGTTTCTTACAAATCACTCAAACATATGGTTTTAAATGGGCAGAATCGCAGTGTTAGAATTTCCTACCCAATAGTAGTTTGACTCAGCAGCAGCATCTTTTATCTCCTATCCTGAGTGATTTCCTCTTTATGTTATAAATTATTACTCCATCATTTGGCCTCTCCATCTAGGAATATTCAAAAAAGTTCTGTGGTGCTGTGAAAAAGGCCTTGATCTTTGATTAATACCTTCAAGAAAAACAGTCAGGTATGGGTACTAAATAAAAATAATATTTAAAACTTGGAATTGTTTGGTAAAAAAAAAAAAAAAAGAAATGGAAATCCAGGCCCTCTGTATACCAAATGCCAGAAAGTTGATGTCACAGTGGTTTGTTTACATTAGGCCAGAGGAAAGGAAAATGATAGTTCTAGTGGACCACAGTGAAAGACTGTCTCATGCACAGGAAATGCAACCTCACTTCACTTATAAAGTAATAAAGAAGATTCATACACACACATTTACATGTCCTTTTTATTTCTAATTTTAATGTACTGTACAATCAATACTTTAATAACAAGGAAGAGAATAAATTAAGCCACAACGTTTCCACTAAAATGCAACTATTTTTTGTTTTTCTAAGTACTTTTCCAGTCCTTTTCCAGATGCACCAACTGGAAGCCCTTATTTTTTGACTAACTAATTATTCAACTTCTCTTTCACAAGCCCAATGACCAATATGAACCCAAAGCATTGAGGATGTCAAGAAAGGGGAAATAAGCAAATGTTTGTTCCCTGTTTCCAGGGAGGTGTGGAGGGATGATGGTTAATAGTAATTTTTTTTCATTTCTTCAATTAATATTATTACATATATTTTAAATGCTTTCCATTTCTTAACATCCTTCAGCTACATAATTACTTCTTCATTGGTTTTCTGTCCAATTACACTGTACCCCACATATGAAATCAGATCTTTTTTTATTCATTATTATTTCCATAGCATCTAACATAATGCTTAGCACTTAATGTCTCAGGAGGCAGTAAGTAAATATTTGTTGGATTCAAGTTGAGGAATTGCAAGTCTAGAGGATCCATTTACCAAATAGAAATGGAAACGAAGTAAGGAGGAAGTGGTTGTTAGAGCAAATAGCGGGTGAGAGTCTATGTATTAAAAGCAGAGTATGCATGCCTCCCTGTACTTTACAACAAATGTGATCTATTTGATTAATGCTGTTACTTAGAATTTGGGTCTTCTGGAAAAAAAAGAAAAGATGAAGCCTTCTCCAGAGACATTGTATATTCATTTCATTTAATATTTATGTTGAGCTTCTTAACTCAGCATCCTCAAGGACCAAAAATCTTAGTTGGAATATGCAGAGAAACTCAGGAGGATGGGGTGAGTGCACTCCCCATGTTCCCAGTCCCAGAAAAATCAACACACACCAAGTTAAACTGAGATACTCTTCTAAAGGGTGGAAGGAGGACTCCCAAAGATTCAGAAAGCAAATAATATTCCTTTCTTGTCTGTTTCTCCAGAAGACACCAGAAAGGGTTAAAAAAAGTTTTAAAAGGTTTGCTATTACAAGGAAGGAAACTCACATAAATTAGTGTAGAGGTTTGGGAAAAACCCCTGAAAGTAAATGGATTAAATAAGATGGAATTCTGTATTTATAAAAATCTTCCAGATGCTGCTGAGGCCGCTTGACCAAGGACCACACTCTGGGTAGCCAGGTCCTAGGGCACTGTCATCATATGCATGGTCGAAGTAGGGTAGCTGGAACATCTGTATTCCAGTTTTGGGAAAGAGGAAAGAGAAAAGTCTAGGGCAAGCAATTTCTTTTTTTTTTTTTTTTTTTTTTACTGAGCATAAATTTCGAAAGTACAGCTTATGGATTACAATAGCTTCCTCCCCCCCGTAACTTCCCTCCCACCCACAACGCTCCCCTCTCCCACTCCCTCTCCCCTTCCCTTCACATCAAGATTAATTTTCAATTATCTTTATATACAGAAGATCAATTTAGCGTATATTAAGTAAAGATTTCCACATTTTGCTCCCACACAGAAACACAAAGTGTAAAATACTATCTGAGTACTAGTTATAGCATTGATTAAACACCTAAGAGTAATTGTGTATTAATTACAGAGTTCAACCAGTAGTTTTAAGTAGAACATAAAATGCAACTTTTGTATTGTTGTGGCTCCCCCCCCCACCCTCCCTCCCTCCCGTGGCCCTCCCCTCACCCACTCCCTCTCCCATCCCGCCCTTCATCATGTCCTTAATGTGTTTAACTATGAAACTCAAAAACAACACTACTAGTCGAACAAAACCCTATACCTGGTTCAGTTGTGTGAGTGCAGCCTGTTGAAATCCCTGCTTAGTATATACTAAGTTGATCTTCAGTATATGAAGGTAATTGAAAATGAAACATGATGAAGGCAAGCAATTTCATTTAAACAAGCAATATAGAAATAATATGCACACCTCTTCACATCAGTACTCAAGGACCTAGAAAGATGGCCATGCCTGACTTCAAGGGGACTGACAAACATGCTTTCTCTCTAATGGGGGCTCTATTACAGCATAGAGGAGAATGCACTATTACCATAAAAAAGGGAGAGAATGGGTATTGCAAAAGAGTGAACAGACTACACCACAAAAAAAAAATAAAAATAATAAGGAGTCAGGAGCATATAATTAAGTAATAGAAATGAAATGTAACACTGCAAAGTAGTTACACGATCCAGATATTGCTCTGAAACCTATGAAAATTTTTTCACCAAAAATCTATTGGATCAGAAGTCAATGATCATTAGTGACATTCCATTTTCAATTTTCAGGCACTGGCATACCTTGCATGCCTGTCCTCTGTGACTTCTTAGTTGTGGTTAATGATATGACAGGTCACTGGGAATAATTCTGAGACTATTGCAGACACACTGAGTACATTCAGACATCTGCCTATGATTTGAAAAAATAAATATAAACAAAAGTCAGGAACACCACTAAGATTTTATTAAAGACATTAGACAAAATCCTAAAATAATCCAAGCATAAATTAGGAACTTCTGGACATATTTAACGTAACATTTATATCCCTATGGCCAACAATTTATTCATGACACATTTCAAAATTTGTCTGTTTCTAACAGCGTCAGGAACAAAATTCACTCTTCAGCCTCTTGAATATGACACGTTTTGTCATAATATACAATTGAGTAATAAGTTTTTTAGGAGCTTCCAGCGAAGAAAATCTCACGATCTTTTCTGGTATCCCCACCCCATTTCAACATTTCATTTCAACATTTCATTTCAACATTTGCCTTACACCAAATCTCTTTTGCACTTGATCTGGTTAAATTGATCATACTGGAATATTTCTGAGACTGAACATTATTAACAATTAGAGTAGGTGTAAGTCCAGGTGAAAACCTAGGTAACCCAAGGTATATGACTCTAAGGCTAGGTAACAGCTACTAATTCTTTTCTTATCCTGTTTTCATTTTCATCTCATTTCTTTTCTTTCTTTTTTAATTCTTAGATAGACTATGGGGGCATCAATTCTATCAGCAAGCCTCTTTCAGACTGCAAAAAATGTATGCAGCAGCTTACCTTTGGTAACAAGAGTGTTCTGCAAATACTTCAGGTAGCTAAAGTAATATGTGGTTCTGCAGCCCTGTGCTATCAACGTTGACTGTGGTCCTAATTTCAAGAATGGAATGTTCAGTGGGTTGAATTCAACATCATTCAGGATACAGTCTGGGCTCCACAATCTCCCTACTTTGCCAAGTTCTCTCAAGGCACTTGGCCTCCCTTATAGCCGGTCTATTCAATCAGTGTTAACCTGGGAACAAACAGACTAACTTATTGAAAATGCTGTGAACTTTATGGAGAGTTCTGGTAGAAAAAAATTTTTGAGGATCATTTACTTGAGTATGTTATTAATGCTGCCATTACGGGTCAAGGACTTACTTTGGCAGAGACCAAATCAATATTTTATTCTTTCTGGAATATTTCCAGTCTTGTTTGCAGTTCAGTGTGATTGTGTTCTCATTAATAGAAGGTGAACAAAAGTGATATGTGCCCGTTATATACATGCTCCATAGCCTGCCATTACTCTATCAAACACAATCGTTGATTTCTTTTCTACTCCTCCGGGATAATGACCATCAGCATGGTGATCTAGGAAGCTGCAGGTTGAAGATAGCAGAGTCCCAAGATAAAAGTAACCTGGATCCCTACATTTCTCTTGGAAAAAAGCATCTCTTCTATTAAGCATAGAAGTTGCTGCTGTTCCAGTAATTAGCATTGCCCTAAGTGATTCATATACACATGAAGAAAGATTCATGGAAATCAGAACTGAGAGAACTTAGGAATCATGAAATCCAACTCTCTCAATACTCAGGAATGTGTTCCCACACGATGAAATGATTTTCTAAAACTTCACAATGAGACAGAGATGGATCTAGCACTAGCACCCATATGTTATTTATTAGTCAGGATTAGCTGAAACCATATTTTTTAAGAGAGCAATTTATTAGCTCACTTACGTGACAATTCATAGATAGGGTTAGACCCAGAGGCTAAGACGATGTCATCATGATTTTCATTGCCTTTTCTTTCTGCTGTTATTTTCTCATAATAGGCTTTGTTCTCAGAAATAAATGCCCACTTCAGGTAGCAAATGTTTGCTGTCTGGTCTAAGATTCAACTCCCAAAGAAATTGAGTTTCATGTCAAACAAAAATTCAATAGTAATTGCTTTGGATTGGCCTGACATTCATTAGTCGTGTTCATCTCTAAAGCAATTGCCAGTGGACTAGCTGGGTGGTACCAACTCCAAACTTTCTCACAGGATCTGAAAAAGTCAGAGCCTAAGGTTCTTAAGTCTTATTTAACTAGAAATGCCGTGTGTCTTTCACAAGAGAACTGACAATACATTCATTCCCTGGACACTCGCAGTGTACCAGGCTCTGTGCAAGATGCTATATGGATAAAAAGATAAATAAGGCATAGACCCTTCACTCAAAGGACTCTCATTCCTGTGTGTTTGATAAAACACATACATGAATAATTAGCTGGCATCAAAACAGCTATAGGAGTAAGCTGACTGCCAGTCAGAGCTAAGTTACTTAGAGCTTGTGATTTTGATTTCCTTCTGCAACCCATGTGTTTATTTAAATCTAGGGAATCAATGCCAGTAAAAATAAAGTAAAAAAGTGAGCACAGTTGAAATAGAGATTTGACAAAAGGCCAGTTAAAGCATCATAGTTGGAGAAAGAGAATGAATCTGGTCTTCATTTGCAATTCCAAATTCCAACCCGAACTGCTAAACAAACACCCAAGTTATCAAAAGTAGCTTAAATGAGATACAACTATATTTCTCCAGAACATTCTAACAATATTGGACAAAATGGCAGTTTCACATACAGCTCAGATTTCTTCTATCTCTGCCATTCTAGATCGTGTTGAAGGTGGATTGTTAGTCTATCTGCTCAGTCAGTATTTCCATAAGCAGAAAGGAGTGGAGGTTCAAAGGAAATGAATGTCTTTTGCTTCTAAAGATATAGCCTAGAAGTTGCACATATTATTTCTGTTCGTATCCCATTGATTACAAAGGAGGATGAAGAATATCTTCTGCTACTAGGAGTTATAGTAAAGTAGAAAAAGAATGGATATTAATGGACTACAGCAACCAGGTCACACAATAGAAATCATGATTTAATTGATCAATGAATGATTAAGGAAGATCTGTAGGTACTATAAACTTATTAAGGGAAACCAGGGTTCAGAGAGGTTGTATAATTTTCCTAAAGTCAGTAGCAAGGAATCCAGGGAGCCAGAACATAAATCTGCATCAGTTGATTTCAAATGTAAATTGTTCCTATCAACCTGTGTTACGTTTCAAACTACTTTTTCACACAAATTTATATAAAAAAGGAAATAAGAATATAAGAAATGAATCAATGTTTTTAGAAGAAATGTTAAAAGGTACAATTTTTTCATTATACTGTTTATAGAGGTTACCTGAGTACAGATTTTAAAGTATTTAGTTGTGTTGCTTAACACAAACTAATAAACTAATAAAATGCAAGCTAATAAAAAATTAAAAATTCAATATTTCAAAAGTGGTTAAAAGTGAAAATCTCCCCAGGAGTTAGCTAACAATTTGTGTTTATTCTTACAGATCTTCTTTTGTCTATTCCAAAAGAGACAGTGTCCCTAGAGATAGATTTTGTTTTTAGTAGGATGGGTGGAAAAGGAGAGATAAGTAGATCAGCAGGACCATTCTCAACTACTGCACACTGGGGGGCACCTGGGGACAGACAGAAGGGAAGAAGAGTCCACAGCAGAAAAGAGTGGGATGCATCTACCCTGCTAGCATTGCCAACATTAACACTGGCTGCTTGGTACTCTCTGCCTCCAAAATTTAAACCCAACACCCCAGCTGATGATTTCCTTGATGATCCCTACTTGACTCCTCCTAAAGCATTGGCTTCCATAGTCAAGTTCAATAGCTGGAAAATACCAAAGGGGGGTAGGCACAGGAAGAGGTGAAATGTAGGCTTTCTGTGTGTTTCTTAACCATTAAAACCGACATTCTCTGTGTCTTCAGTTCACTCCAACCCCATCCACCACCCTGGGGTGTGCTGGAAGGCAGAAGAGCTGCATCTGAGATTTTGTTCCACCATTTATTGTGTATGAGCTGCATAACAAGTCACTCAGCTCTCTGAACCTAAATTTAATCACGGTGACTTGGGACAACTTAACCTCACAGGGTTGAGAAATCAGTGACCTTGTGTGAGAAAACTGTTGTAACCATAAGCCTCTGGGGAAGAAAAAAAATGTGCTGTCAATGGGCTGAGCTACCTTTTTTAGAGTAAACAAATTCACACATACACCATTGATATGTTGATAAACCCATAAATTCTGATTTGTAGGAACATTTTGAGAAATAGGGACAAAACCATCAAAAATAATAGACCAAACCTAGTATTCATAACTCTTTTGGGACATAGCAAACCACAGATTATAGACTTGAGTGTCTTGGTTATTTTTATATTAACAATGGGATTTTTTTTGTTTTTAGAAAAAAATCTTATTTATTTGAAAGGCACAACAGCCATGAGTAGACCAAGCTGAAGCAAGGAGCCAGGAACTCAATCCAGGTCTCCCACGTGGATGGCAGGAAAGCAAGTATTTGAGCCATCACCTGCTGCCTCCCACGTGCCCATCATCAGGAAGCTGGAATTGGTGGTGGAGCCAAGAATCAAACAGGCATTCCAGACTGGAGGGTGGGCAGCCGAGGCAGCACCTTAACTTCAACCACTGCACCAAATGCCAGCTCCAGTTATCAGATTTTTTTTTCATGAATATGTAAGAATTCTTTAACATTGTTCTTCATCTCAGATCCAGTTTAGAAGGAATAGTCCTTTCATTTTATTGTGAGAAATGGTATTATTGTATGCAATATTTAGTTCCGAATAGCACATGAACACTCCCTGGATCATTACTCTGTTAACAAGAGGAGAAATGAATAGAGGAACCTTAGTGAGTAGGACTGACCGTGGGTTTCAGTAACTCATTCTTGCTGGTAGTTTAAGACTGACCTCTCTTTTGATTGATGGATACCTGTGCCAATGCTAACAGGGAACCTTTCATTAAAAGAATATTGGCACTGCTTGAAGCAAGGGCTTTCTGGTTTGGGACCTATTACAAAAAAAACCAAACCAATGAATCAACTTCCTCCTTAGCTCTCCCTGTAGAGAAACCGAATGAGCAAAACCAATGGGTATCACTAATGTTCTAATCCTTATTGCTTGTAGACCTAGGATGCATGTATCTATTTTCAGCAATGAAAACAAATAGATGCATGCACCTTTCCATGCCCTTGAAAGTATTCCAAAACCTGTACCTTCTGCTTCTAATTGAAAAGCGTTAAACACGGAATATACATATATAAAGCCAGTTACATGCTATTGATTCCAAGGTGTTTGAAGAAAGTTTGTGAATTGGTATATTAGTTTTCCTTTTTAGTTTTTGAAACATTTTAAGATAATGCTTTATAAAATTCAGGTTTCTCACATTTTCAGTCACCAGTTGAAACACTGCCCATTCCTAGCCTGTGATTATTTTCCTTCCATTTATGCACAAAAAAAAAATAAAATAAAATAAAGAGCATAGGGAATCCAGTAAATTCAGAGATTACTTCCCTGTCATTTGTGCACACAGCAACCCGATATGTAGACATGAGGACACCAAGTACAAGGAAAGCAAGAAATTCAGAGAGCTCAATCATTTCTATCATAAGTGAATCAAAACAATACATTTCAAGCCACCATATCTTCAAATCCTAGGCATAGCAGTCTGGCACCGCAGCTCACTTGGCTAATCCTCCGCCTGTGGCGCCAGCACCCTGGGTTCTTGTCCCGGTTGGAGCGCCGGTTTCTGTCCCGGTTGCTCCTCTTCCAGTCCAGCTCTCTGCTGTGGCCCAGGAAGGCAGTGGAGGATGGCCCAAGTGCTTGGGCCCTGCACCCACATGGGAGACTGGGATGAAGCACCTGGCTCCTGGCTTCGGATTGGCGCAGTGCCAGCTGTAGCGGCCATTTGGGGGGTGAACAAACAGAGGGAAGACCTTTCTCTCTGACTCTCTCTCACTGTCTAACTCTGTCAAAAAAAAAATAGAAAAGTTAAATTACTTTTTAATTAGTTATGAAATTATATTTTATCATGAAAATGTTCCTTTATGTGCTAAAATGTTGATCCTACTGCTCTACCAAATTTCAAAGAATCATGAAATGTAAGAATTAACAGTTGTTTAAAAAGGGAATGTATAGATATTGACTTTGCTGTTGTCCTCTACTGTTCAATACAATTCATCTTAGAATTTTGATGGAATCTTTGTTGGCAAGATACCATTAGCTTAAAGTAGGTGTGCTGTCACACAATTGAATTAAAGCAATTCTCTGATGCAGTAAGTCTCAGAACAATAACAATGGCTGAATTAGTCAACCTCAAAGGAGCCTGAATCACCTCTAGTGGGAGATAAAATTTTTAAATTTGTCTTTTGTCCATTTGGTGAACTTTAATTCCATTTAGAGAAGGCTTGTACTACTAATTCTGACAGGAAAATGAAATACAAGACTTGGTACATTTGCCTTAAGGTAAAGTTTTAAATTTCTAACAATAATGTAACTATCGTTACTCTTAATATTTAAGCTGTTACTTTTTTTTAAAAAAAAAGATTTATTTATTTACTTATTTGAATGTCAGAATTACAGAGAGATGGAGAGAGATAGAGGGAAAGAAAAAAAGAGGGAGAAAGAGAGAGGGCGATCTTCCATCTGCTGGTTCACTCCCCAGATGGCCACAATTGCCAGTGCTGGGCCAGAGTGAGGCTGGGAGCCAAGAGCTTCTTCCGGGACTCCCACTTGGATGGGGGGCCCAAGGACTTAGGCCATCTTCCGCTGCTTTCCCAGGTGCATTGGCAGGAAGCTGGATTGCTAGCGGGGCAGCCAGAACTCCAGCTGGTGCCCATACGGGATGCTGGCATCCCAGGCAGTGGCTTCATCTGATGCACCACAGAGCCGACCCCTAAGCTGTTACTCTTGATATTCAACAACAGACAATTTCCAAAAAGGGCTGCCTAAAGGTTAACATTAGCCAGAATTCTGATAGTCAATGAAAAATCTCTGAAATGAGCTATCATAGCCATCATCTGTAGTTAAATATATGAAATCAATCTATGATACAGAAATAAAAATCTGCCTCCATGATAAAGATGAGCGGTTTGTGAATTCTGAAATTAGCAGTAAATCCAAGCCAACAATAGACAAGAAACGTAAAATGTGTTAGTTTTCAGAGATTTAAGTTATTTCCACTATTGAAATGATTGTTTCAAACTAGCATCCTCCTTGATGTTTCAATCTCTCAAGAAAAGAGAAAAACCTCTCTTGATTATCTCCCATCCGAGTGGGAGATGAGGAGGATGGAGTTTCCTGGCTTTGGTCTCAGGCCAGTCCTAGCCATTGCAGGCACTGGATGAGATCTCTCTCTCCTTCTCAACTATGTATATATACCATAATCAAATCTTGGCTGTATATACTAATAGTGGTAAAAACTTGGGCAAATTATGTAAGATTCAACTTCCTCGTCTCTAAAATGGGAATATTTCATTGGGGGTGTTTCAAGGATTATACATAATATAACACTATATATTTTTTTAAATCCATAACCCAGTGGTAAGTGTGTATTAATATTCAGATATTTTGTTTACAAAGAAAATATTCATCATACTATGTATGATGCAACACTCCCAAGAGGAGTCTGGTCAGCATTCAATAATAAAATATATTGTATTTTAGTCAGCTATTACCTCAATTCCTCACAACAGAATATTCTGCAACTCAGTGGCTTACAAAAATAATCATGTTTTCCTTATTTGTAGCTCTGTGGATCAGACTGTAGTATCGGGAGGCCATTCTGCATTTCTTTTCATTCTTCATGAATCACTGGCTCTCTGGAACCAGCCTTCTCATGGCAAATAAGGAGAAGGTCAGAGACAAGACAAATTCAGACCTCAGTAGCTCACATAAAACCTGTGTTCTCATCAACTCCACTCACATTCCGTTGGCCAACACAACTCATATGGTCAAGGCCAAAGTCAGGGCAATAGATTTCTTCCTACATATTTGGGGAAGTAGGCGTTGCATTGGGTTAAACTGTTTTTTTTGGGGGACCCCAAAATCCCATATCAGAGTGCAGGTTCAAGTCGCAGCTACTCTACTTCCAATTCAGCTTCCTGTTAATGTGCCTGGAAGGCACATTCCTTGGGCTCCAGCCACACACTTGAAAGACTGGATGGAGTTCCTGGCTCCTGGTTTCAGCCTGGCCCAGGCCTGGCTGATGGAGGCATTTGGGGAGGGGATCAGCAGATGGAAGATCTCTGTATATGTGTCTCTCATTCTGCCTTCCAAATAAATAAATCTAGGAAGTAAATGAATTGTTGCTATAAAATACTCCAATCTATCACACATACTCATATTTCTTCAGTAAAACATATGAATATATCGACATCAGAGGGGATAAGTACAATTAGGCTTATAAATTACCTCATCACATGGGCCAGCACTGTGGGGTAGCAGGTAAAGCCGCTGCGTGCAGTGCCAGCATCCCATATGGGCACTGGCTCGAGTCCCAGCTGCTCCACTTCTGATCCAGCTCTCTGCTATGGTCTAGGAAAGCAGTGGAAGATGGCCCAAGTCCTTGGGGCCCTGCACCATCACGGGAGACCCGGAAGAAGCTCCTGGCTCCTGGCTCCGGATCAGCGCAGCTCCAAGCCATTGTGGCCACTTGGGGAGTAAACCAGCAGATGGAAGACCTCTCTCTCTCTCTCTCTCTCTCTCTCTCTCTCTCTGCCTCTCCTTCTCTCTCGGCGTAACTCTGACTTTCAAATAAAATAAATAAATAAATCTTTAAAAAATTACCTCATCATAGAGTGATTTTCAGAATTTTTTGGGCTTTACATTTGTAGATAATGCATTGTGCATTAGTAACATAGGCAAGGTGTCACTTATCAGCAGGCTTGACAATACATAGTCTTTTTGGTGCTAGGAGATGTTTTACAACCTTTATGGTACCTAGAAACTTTTGCCATTGGATACATTTCCCTCAGTCATGCCAAGCATACTGAAATACCTTTCTATCCTCTCTTGAGTATGTGAATGAATTCGAATTGCAATTATTAGATGACATAATTCTAGACTGAAATGATGCCTAAACAGTTGTTGTCTTTAATCAATTAATTTTACAACTCTCTTTGAATGTTGAAGCCAGCAATATTTCTTTAAATCTGAAACACTTAGACGCAAATGAAACAGGGTGCTTACCATAAGCCAGCCATTCCTAATCCTCAAATGTTTATTAGCAAATTAATCTCCATCACAATTCTGTGAGTTAGGCACTACCTCTGCATGTGAAGGTAAAATCTTTTAAGATGTGTATATCCTAGCCAGCGCCATGGATCACTAGGCTAATCCTCCACCTGTGGCGCTGGTATTCTGGGTTCTAGTCCCAGTTGGGGCGCTGGTTCTGTCCCGGTTACTCCTCTTCCAGTCCAGCTCTCTGCTGTGGCCCGGGAGTGCAGTGGAGGATGGCCCAAGTGCTTGGGCCCTGCACCCCATGGGAGACCAGGAGAAGCACCTGGCTCCTGCCTTCAGATCAGTGCAGTGCACCAGCCACAGTGGCCATTGGAGGGTGAACCAACGGTAGGAAGACCTTTCTCTCTGTCTCTTGCTTTCTCTGTCTAACTCTGCCTGTCAAAAAAAAAAAAAAAAAGATGTGTATATCCTGGTCAGCAGTTTACTTTTTTTTGTCAATATCATTATTTTGTGAACTTGGAAGAGTCAGGAAGACCGTGTGATATCTCATCATATTCCCAGGGTCTGGCATGATGCCTAGCACGTAATAGATACCAAATAAATATTTGTTGAGCAAAATGAGTGGCCAAACAGGGAAGCTGCACGTGTAAGTGATTAATGCTTTCTAAACATGGATGTCTAAGGCTATAGTTTTAAAATCTCCAGCAAGCCCCTGGAGCACTTCCTCTCTTGTCCTTTCATTCTGTAATTGCTACTCCTGAGACCAAGGCCACAGTGAGGAAGACCTCCCTATGCTCAGCGCAGACAAAAGCATCTGCTGCCACATGTCTCCCAGTGTCCTCCAAGGCACCTGGGTAGTTTTGAATGTCTGAGACTTTTTGTTGTTGTTGTTGTCTTCACAGAACCTCGCAGAAGCTCTGGACCCTAAGGAGGCCCGTAAGAGAAATGCTTATTCACTTAGATTATAACATCAGTGAAGCCTACAGACCCTGTGCAAGCCAATTGTGCGAGGGTTTGAGGACGTTCACCTTGGGACATTCGTTTCATTCAGTTCTGGAATTCCCTCCACTCTCTACTCCTAACTTATAAGCTCTCTGCTTAAAGAGCATCTCCACAGTCTGCAGGTGTATTACTCAGACTCCACAATCTCCACTTATAAATTACTCATGCAACCATGCTTTTAACTAAAATTGAGGTGGTTACTTTGATTTCAACAATATTCTCTTTAAAAAAAAAAAGAAAAAAGTTGGTTTTAGTGTTATATTAACATGCAAGGCCAAATCATCAATGGCTGTACTATTTTGCTGTTCCATCAGTTATCTGAGAACCACATATCTAAAGAGATTTGGAGTATGGATCTGTGGGCTATGGATTTGTGTTTGAAGTGCAACAGGGGTGAGCTCTGTGATACAATAAGTTAAGCCATCACTGGGGATGCCTGTGATATGAGACAGGCAGGCAGCTAGTTAGGACAGCAGAGCTGGAGGTACTTGTGAACCACAAGCCCCCACCCCAGGTAATCCTGTTCTCAGACTTGTCAATCAAAACACCCCCTTTCCTGGGATGACCCTGTTTCACCCAGGACCTGAAGAGGGAAATTTGCCTTGTAAAATGGATATGAGGCTCCATGTGAAATTTTTATGGAGGTGCCATGAAACTCCTGGATGACAGTATGTCTGTAGAAGCGCCCTCACTCCCTCCCACCCCACCACCTCATCAATAAAAGGAGGTTTGGGCAGTTGCTCTCTCTGTCTCTCTCTTCTGCTAGAGATCATGACCATATGAGGCCCAAGGGTGCTCTCTCTCTGTTTCCCCTCTCCCCACTCCTTCTCCTTTTGGGCCCACTTCCCATTCATGATGGGTAGCTCCCTGTGTGGGGGGTAACCAGTGCTCACATGTGTGTGTGTGTGTGTATGTGTGTGTGTTCACTTTTTCACTTTTTGAATAACATTTAATTTATTCATGCCAACATTAAGAATTCCTGTCTTTGTGCATGGGAAGAGCCTGGAATAAAAATTAACACATGCTTCTCCCCCACAACACCTGCGTCCAGTAGTGGAGTTGCCTGATTTGAATCACTGGTACTCGATGCTTCTGATTCACCTTCCTGCTAATGTGCCTGGAAGGCAGGGGATGTTGGCCCAAGCACATCATTCCTGCCACACATATGGAAGACCCGGATGGAGTTCCTGTCTCCTGGCCTCAGCCTGGTCCTGTCCTGGCTGTTGCATAGAATTGGGAAGAGAATCAATGGATGGAAGATCTCTCCCTTGTTCTATGACACTCTGCCTTTCAAATAATTCAATCTTTAAAAAAACTACAGCAGGCCGGCGACACGGCTCACTGGGCTAATCCTCCGCCTGCAGCGCTGGCACCCTGGGTTCTAGTCCTGTTGGGGCGCTGGATTCTGTCCCGGTTGCTCCTCTTCCAGTCCAGCTCTCTGCTGTGGCCCAGGAAGGCAGTGGAGGACAGTCCAAGTGCTTGGGCCCTGCACCCTCATGGGAGACCGGGAGGGGGCACCTGGCTCCTGGCTTCGGATTGGTGGAGCGCGCCGGCCATAGTGACCATTTGGAGGGTGAACCAACTGAGGGAAGACCTTTCTGTCTTTCTCTCTCACTGTCTAACTCTGCCTGTCAAAAACAAAACAAAACAAAACAAAACAAACAAACAAAAAAAACACTACAACATTGCCCAATAACAGGGCTGTATATTGTATATTTACTCCTAACTGTTCTGGCTTAGAATGTAATTAAAATCAAGGGTTATTGCAGCCATATGGTTATTCCTTGTTTCATGTTACTTTAGGTCGTTTGATGTCTTCTTGAGAAATAAAGAACTTAGTTTTAAATTGAGGGACTTTTCTAAATACCTAAATGCAATTATTGAGTGTACAAAATCATAGCTTTTAGAATTTTGGAAGGAAGATGAAATAAATCCAAAGCTTTATGAAAAAAATAAAAGAAAATACTGCTGAATTATCAACAATTAATCCAAGCAAAATCTAAATTAATTGCATTTATTTTTAAAGCTGGATTTTGGGGAAAATAACAAATCAAAGATACATAAGACGATAGAAACTTTGTATAGTTTCAAAGGATATTTCTGAACATCTTCCTGGGACTGTAAACGTGGGCAAACTCTCTATCACCTTGTAAAACATGGGGTGGGGGATGTGCTGCAGCAAGTTAAGCTGCCCGTTGGGACTCTGAAGTCCAACATCGGAGTGCCAGGGACGCAGCCCTGCCTTCACTTACGGTACACGTTCTAATGCACGCACTGAGAGGCTACGGGCGATGGCTCAAGGACGTGGGTCCCTGCCACCCATGCGGGAAAGAAACCTATGTGGGGTGCCTGGCTCCTGGCTTCGGCCTGGTCAAGCCGTGGCTGCTGTCAGCATTTGAGGAATGAATGAGTGGATGGAAAATCTCTCACTCACTCACTCTCTCACTCTGTTTCTCCCTCTTTCCCTCTTCCCTCTTCCTCTCTATTTCTCTGCTTTTCAAATAAGAAAAATAAATGAACTTTAAAAACTAAAATTATCTAGTTTACTATGGCAGTAGTATGGGTCATTTTTTAAAAATAAATAGAATAGATAAATATAAAGCAAAACATTGAATTTCCCTGTCTTCTGTCTTTCCTACTCCCCGTAATGGCCGAGATAACCACTGGTACCATTTTCTTCTATTTATAGCCATTGAAAGTATTTCATTGTTACTATTTATATTAATTCTCAAGGGATAACAAAACAAAATAACACTGTCTTGGTGGCTTAACATCGGAATTTATTTTCTCACAGATTTGGAGGTTAGACATCCAAGATCAAGTTGTCATGGGTTTAGTTTCTTCTGAGACCTCTCTCCTTGGCTGGCAGAGAGCTGCCTTCTTCCTAAACCCCACATGGTGTTTTCTCTGAGCAGTTAAATCCCTGATGGGGGACACCAGTCTGATTGGATTAGAACCTGTCCTAACAGAATCATCTTATTTTAATCACCTCTTTAAAGTTCCATTTCCAAATACAGTCGCTTTCTAACGTACTGGGAATTAGGACTTCAACACAGAGGTTTGGGGAACAAACAATTCGATCCGTAACACTTTTAAAAGCAATGCTAAAGCAAAATGAGGAAGCTACTATGCATAAATATTTGAACACTTTTGTAGTTATGAGTAGGATAAATTTCAAGATGTAGTCAAAGGACATTCTCATTGGTAATTTGATTAGATGTTGATATATTTCCTACAAAGGTTTACAAAAATTTATCCTATCGACAGTTCATAGACAAGCATATTTCCATTCACACTTGGGCAAACACAGCACACAAATATATTTTGTGTGAACTCCCTAGCACTTTTTTCTATTGGGTTATCTATCTTTTATTTGCTTATTTGTGAGAATTTTTTTAATATTAGGAATGCCTTGTCCTAGTAATTGCAAATATTTTTCTCCAATCTGTTCTTGTCTTAATTTTTTACCTTTCATTTCTTACAGCATGGAGTTCTAAACTTGCTAACAATTTAAAATACTGAGACATAAATTTAGATACTAACCTTTCTAATATGGCCTGGGGTCTTTGAAAAAAAATGTTTCGAAAGGCCTTTCTTGGGTCAAAATATCTTTATTAGTATTATTCCATGGTTTTATATATATATATATATTTATATTTATATTACATTTTAGTAGAGATGGAGAAGAGAAATATCTAGCCTTATGGTTTGCCTTTGTCTCCAAAGACAAGGGGATAAGTGAGGGAAAGGTGTGAATTTAGTATGATCTTGTTATTTGGGACACTTCAGTGAACTGCAAATTAAGGTCTCATTTCTACATCTACCAATACTTTGAACAACTCTGCACACCTGCCCTACCTTCCTTGTCTTTCTGCTTTCCCTACAGGAAATGCTAATAATGATAATTGACCAGACCTCCAAGGTTGCGAATATTACTGAGATAGCATCTTAAAATACTTCAGAAATGGGCTTATACAAATAGAAGAGAAGGGGTTATTATTCTCAGTCCAGTATTAAACATGGCTTCAAATGATAGCTTTCAAAGATGTATAATCTTAATGAGAACCTCATTTCTCCACCCTTGCCATGTTTCGTCTGGCATGGCTATAGGTCTCCAGAGTAACTTGCTAGAGACACAAAGAGATAGGCCAATTTTTTTGGCCAGGTCTTTGATGTTTAAGAGTTACCGTCCCCTGATTTTAACCTTGTGCATCTATATAGTTTTTCTTTTTGCCATCCTGGAAAACTCCTATTTGTCCTTTAAAACTCACTAGAGTTATTTTTATCTCTAAAGACTTACGTAAACATTTCCTCTCCTCAAATATGAAATCCGTTACTCTCTCCTTATTCTTGCTTCTCTGTGAGCATGTATCCTTACATGGCAAACACCGGCCATGGCTGCTGCTACTACTATGGCTACCTATAGCTGCACTTTGCTATGTGCTACCATGAACCACGCACTGATCCAAGTCATTTATATATATTGAAACTAGAAATCCTGAAAGCAATCATTTGAGTTGTTCAACTATATCAGTCCTATACAAAATAAAATGAGGTATAAATAGTTTAAATGAATTTCCTAAGGTCACATAAGAAGTAAATGGCAAAGTCTCTGTGGCTGTCGTGTCCATTCCGTAAACTTCTCTGCAACTCTACCTGACATACTTTATTGTGCTCATTGATTTTACTTTTTGTAAAGATTTATTTTATTTTATTATTTATTTTATATATTTATTTTATTATAGAAGAGAGAGAAAGAATCGATCTTCCATCATACTGTTTCACTCCCCAAATGCTCACAATAGCACAAAAGCCAGTGCTGAGCAAGGCTGAAACCAGGAGCCAGGAATTCCTTCTGGGTCTTGCAGGTGGCTGGCAAGGGCTTTCCCAGGCCCATCAGCAGGGAGTTAAATCAGAAGCAGAGTAGCCAGGCTGTGAACTGCTACTTCAATATGAGATGCCGGTGCTGCAAGCCATGACTTAATCTGCTGTGCCACAATGCTGCAACCTGCTCACTGGTTTGAATCTCATTTTCCTTTTTCAGATTTTTATTCTTTTGCGGGCAAAAACATTCCTTGATGTATTCAATGCCTTGTATCTGTTTAATAAATATTTGCTGAAGTGGGAGTAGATAGTCAAATGAAGAAAATATCTCCATTTTAATATGGGAGGGGCTCTGAATATCCATGCTAAATTATCTGAGAAACCTAAAATTGCAAGGAATTCTGAAGCAAATCCCTAAGAAAAAGAAATACTATATTCTTGAAGTGAGTGTAGAGTTCTACATTCTTCTGGGCTATCAGTTTCAATTTTTATTTGGTTTTCTTTAAATAAATTCATTTGTAATGGGCCGGCACCACGGCTCACTAGGCTAATCCTCCACCTGCGGTGCCGGCACCCCAGGTTCTAGTCCTGGTCGGGGTGCCGGATTCTGTCTCAGTTGCTCCTCTTCCAGTCTAGCTCTCTGCTGTGGCCCGGGAGTGCAGTGGAGGATGGCCCAGGTCCTTGGGCTCTGTACCCATATGGGAGACCAGGAGAAGCACCTGGCTCCTGGCTTTGGATTGGCGCAGCGCGCTGGCTGTAGTGACCATTACAGGGGTGAACCAACGGAAAAAGAAAGACCTTTCTCTCTCTCTGTCTCTCACTGTCTAACTCTGCCTGTCAAAAAAAAAAATTCATTTGTAAAAGTAATCAAGAACAATATTGCCTGCCTCATACAAACTACTGTGAGGATTAAATGAAACTATATATATATATATATATATATACACACACACACACATATGGTTATACATTTATGTATAACACATGTAGAGAGAGAGAGAGAAAGAAAGAGAGGGAGGGAGAGAGAGAGAGAGAGTACCTGGAACACAGAAAATCTTAAGGAATATTACCACTGTAGTTATTAAAAATCAAAGGCAAAACAAAGTGACCATTAAGTGCTTGGATTTTGGTACTAGAGTACTTGGTTCAAAGCTCAGCTTCAGAGATTCCAAGATACTGAGCTAGGCTAGGGACAATCAGTTAAAAAAATTGTAGGAAGTGCACCCTAAGGGGAAAATTGGAGAGAAAATTGCACTGGAGATCCTACAAGAGGAAGAAGAATGCCATGGACCTGTGTGGGGGTGGAGGGTGCAGACACGATGCACGAACAGTGCGTGAGCACTAGCACAATGCACAAATGCAGCAGCCAAGAACAAGAGCAGGTGGCAGCTTGGAGAGAAGAGATGAGACCAGACTGCAGCAACCCGTGGTGATACAGCTGGAGGGAGAACGTGGTGTGAGTCTGGACTGGAACCGATTGCTAGCAGTTGTCTACGGACCCAGTGGAAGTAGAAGGGGGCATGTTTTTCTGACCCCAGCTTCCCCACAACATTACCCATTGCCTGGTTGAGAAAGGGCAGGTGTCATTTTGGGTTTGGGCGGGAGCAGTGGAAGACTTTGTGTGCAGGCACAGCAACTGGTTGGACAGGACACCATCTTCTCGGCAGTACTGGTGGCAATGGTGGAGGGACAGCAACATTCACCCAGTGGCTCTTGTGTACACATGTGATCCAGAAATTCTAGTGGAGGGAGCGATCTGTAGTCCACACTGACTTTGAGCCTGGTTGGGAGGTGGCTGGGCAACCAGAACTGTGAGGTACCTGCAGCTTCCCAGGATCAGGATGTCTGGGCAGAGTTGTCTCCAGGAACATCCACCTCTCTGTGGACCAGATAGGTTGCCAGGGTAGAGAGAAACCTCCGCACCCATAAGTGTGGGAGCCTGTGTGCTGAGACCACGGGACTCAGTGGTTACATGAGAAGGTGCAGGGTGTAGCTGGGTCTCTGGGCAATCACTGGGTGCAGCTCCACACACTTGGAGCTCCTTGGTTACCTGGAGTAAGTCATTGTAACAAGAACTGTGCTCAGAGTGAGGACTGTGCAGATAATTTGTGAAGTTCATACAGTGACAGAGAACGCACTGGGAGCTAACACCTGGGCGTTGAGATCTACCATGACCAACTTAGGTGTTACCCTGGATACCTGCTCCACACTGGAGCACTGACCAGAACTCCCTGGCCACACCCACCACACACCTCTTGGTATTCATTAAAGTGCAGACATTCCACAAGCCACAGAGGCACAGCTCAAAGATAAAAGCCATCAGAGGGAAAAATCAAAAATCAATTCCACAAATGCCTAAAAACAAATTCAGAAATTCAAGAAACAAGAATAAGGAAGACATCATGACTTCCTCCCCCCAAAGGAACACAGCAACATTTCAATACTAGAATGTGAAGATGAAGAGATTGAGGAAATGCCAGAAACAGAATTTAAAAAAATTAATCATGGGATTACTCGAAAGCAATCAGAAGCAAATCCACGAACTAAAGAAAACCATACATGAAAGGAATGAAAAATTTTCCCATTAAATTGAAATTTTAAAGAGAAATCAAAATGAAATATTAGAAATGAAGAATTCAATAGATCAAATAAAAATGCAGCAGAAACCCTTAAAAGCAGACATGATGAGACAGAAGAAAGAATATTCAAACTAGAAAATAAATCTTTAGAAATCTTACATTCAGACAAAAAGAAAGGAAGGAAGGAAGAAAGCAAGAAAACTTAAAAACAGTGTTGGAGATCTATGGGATACTATCAAATGACCCAACATATGGGTGTTAGGAGTTTCTGAAGGCATGGAAAGAGAGAATGGACTGGAAGGCCTATTTAGTGAAATAATTACAGAAAACTTCCCCAATTTGGAAAAGAAAAGGACATCCAAATACAGGAAGCACATAGAATTCCTAACAGACATGACCAGGAAAGATCTTCAGGAAGACACATTGTGGTCAAAATTTTCACAGTAAAACATAAAGAAAATATTCTAAAATATGCACAGGAGAAATGTTAGATTACTTTCACAGGATCTCCAATTAGACTCACAGCTAACTTCTCATCAGAAACCCTGCAGGCTAGAAGGGAATAGTGAGATATAGTCCAAGTCTTAAAAGAAAAAACTATCAACTCAGAATACTGTATCCTGCAAAGCTCTCATCTATGAATGAAGGTGAAATAAAGAACTTCAATAACAAACAGAAACTGAAAGAATTTGTTATCACTCATCCAGCCTTACAAAAGATGCTTAAGGGCCGGCGCCACGGCTCAATAGGCTAATCCTCCGCCTGCTGCACTGGCACCTCCGGTTCTAGTCCCGGTCGGGGCTCCAGATTGCATCCCAGTTGCTCCTCTTTCAGTCTAGCTTTCTGTTGTGGCCCGGGAGTGCAGTGGAGGATGGCCCAAGTGCTTGGGCCCTGTACCCACATGGGAGACCGGGAGAAGCACCTGGCTCCTGGCTTCGGGTCAGCAGGTGCGCTGGCCGCAGTGCACCAGCCACAGCGGCCATTGGGGGGTGAACCAACGGTAAAGGAAGACCTTTCTCTCTCTCTCTCTCTCTCACTGTCCACTCTGCCTGTCAAAACAAAAACAAAACAAAACAAAAGATGCTTAAGGATGTGCTAAATATAGCAACATAGAAAGATATCTATCATTATGAAAGAACGTGAAGGTAGAAAAAACTCCAGTAAAAGTATAAAAAGAAACCCAAAGTAAACAATAGGAATATTTATGGAAAAAATGGCAGGGCCAAGTCATTATTTAGCATAGTCACCTTGAATGTAATTGGCCTCAACTCTCCAATTAAAAGATACACACTGGCTGAATGGATTAAAAAACAAGATTCATATATTTGCTGCCTACATGAAACACATCTCAACAACAAAGATACATGGGGATCTAAAGTGAAAGGGTGGAAAAAGATATACTATGGTAATGGAAAGCAAAAAAGGGCAGGTGTTACCATCCTAACACACAAACTGTTAAAAGAGGTGAAGAAGGGCACTATGTAACGATTAGGGAATCAATTCAACAGGAAGATGTGACTATAATAAATGTATACTTACCTAATTACAGTGCACCTAGCCATTTAAAAGAAATGTTAATGGATATAAAGGGAGACATAGACTCCAATACAATAGTAATGGGGGACTTTAATACACCACTTTCCGCAATGGACAGATCAACTAGACAGAAAATCAACAAAGAAACTTAACAGATATTTACAGAACTTTTAGCCCCAGAATTGCAGAATACACATTCTTCTCATCAGTGCATGGAACTTTTTCTAGGATAGACCATATGCTTGGTCTAAAGCAAGTCTCAGAAAATTCAAAAAAATCAAAATCATACCATGCATCTTCTCTGACCACAATGGAATGAAGCTGGAAATCTACAACTCAAGAATCTCTAGATCATATGCAAACACAGGGAGACTGAACAACATGTTCCCAAATGAACAGTGGGTCATAGAAGAAATCTAAAGAGAAATCAAAAAATTTCTAGAAACAAATGAAGATGACTATACATCATATGAAAACTTATGGGATATGGGAAAAGTAGAGTTAAGGGAGAAGTTTATAGCAATCAGTGCCTACATGAAGAAGTGAGAAAAGTACCAAATAAACGAGTTATCAATGCATCTCAAGGACCTAGAAAAACAACAACAAACCAAACCCCAAATTAGTAAGAGGAAAGAAATAATTAAAATTAGAGAAGAAATAAACAGAATTGAGACAAAAAATACAAAATCAGTGAAATGAAGAGCTGGTTAAAAAAATTTATATACCATTCACCCAACTAATCAAAAAATGAGGGAGAAGACCCAAATCAGCAAAATTAGAGATAAAAATGGAAATGTAACTACAGATACCACAAAAATAAAAAGAATAATCAGGAATTACTACAAAGAGCTGTATGGCAACAAATTGGGAAGCCTAGAAGAAATGGATAGATTCCTACCAAAATTGTCATGAAGACATAGAAAACCTATACAGACCAATAACCATGATGGAAATTAAATCAGTAACTGGATCTCTACATGCAGAAGTATGAAACTAGATCCATACATTACACTTTACAGAAAAATCCTAAATCTATGACCCAATATCATCAAATTACTAAAGAACATTTAGGAAACTCTGAAAGACATTGACACTGGCAAAACTTCTTGGAAAAGACCCCAGAAGCACAAGCATTGAAAGCTATAATTGACAAATGGGATTACATCAAGCAGAGATGCTTCTCCACTGCAAAAGAAACACAGCAAAGTGAAGAGGCAACCAACAGAATGGGAGAAAATATTTGCAAACAGCAAACTGATAAAGGCATAACATCTAGAATCTATAAAAAGCTCAAGAAATTCAACATCAACAAAACAAACAATCCAATTAAGAAGTGGGCAAAGGACTTGAACAGACATTTTTCAAAACAGGAAATTCAGATGGACAACAGACACTTGAGAAAATGCTCAGGATCACTAGTCATCAGGGAAATGCAAATCAAAACCACAGTAAGCTTTTACCTCACTCCAGTTAGAATGGTTCTCATACGGAAATCAACAAACAACAAATCCTGGCAAGTATGTGGGGTAAAGGTACCCTGGTCCACAGTTGGTGGGAATGTAACTGGTGCAGCCAATGTGGAAGATATATGGAGATACCTCAGAAATCTGAATATAGACCTACCATATGATTCAGCCATCCCACTCCTGGGAATTTACCCAAACCCAAAGAAATCAGCATATGACAGAGTTATATGTACCCCCATGTTCATTTCAGCACAGTTCACAGGATCAACCAGATGTTCAGCAGTTGTTGTCTGGATAAAGAAATTATTGTACATATACACTAAAGAGTTCTCTTCAGCTTTAAAAAATAAAAAAAAACCTGAAATCCTGTATTTTGCAACAAAATGGATGCAACTGGAAACCACTATACTTAGTGAAATAAATAAGTCCCCAAAAGATATCAAATGTTTTCCCTGACCTGAGGTAACTAATAGAGTACCTGAAATGTAATGTATTGGAGTGAAATAGACATTTTGAGCTCTGATGATTAATTACAGCCCTTGTCTCTTCCATTGAGGAACAGTGTTTCTTTTTTTATTTTTATATTATTTGTTGAACTCTTTTACTTAGTGTAGGTTTACCTATATGATCACTAAGTAAACTGAAACTAGATCTTTGTAAAAATTAAGAGTGGGGATGTAAAAGAGAGGAGCATGAAAATTTGGAGTGTGGGCACGAGGGAGAGTAGTGGGGGAAGTGTCACTATGTTCCTATATCTATATATATGAAATATATGAAATTTGTATAACATAAATAAAATTTTGAAAAAAGGCTCAGCTTCAGAATTGATCAGCTGTGTGTTCTTTGGTATGCTGTTAGTCCTCTCTGATCAAAGTTTCCTTAGTGATAAAATTGAATGATCATGTTACATATCTAAAATTATTGTGGTAAAAGAAAATGTTCTAAGTGATATATATAAATTTATACTTATGTATATGCATATACTTAAAAATTTCATAGACAATGCTCTTTACTAAAATAATTATGCATGGATTTCAAAATTTTTGGTAACAAAAACATTTCTTTTATTTCAATTTTTCACAATTTTTTGAAGTATCCTCAAACAATATACTCAGTATCAGTTGACCATACTAATAAAGAAAAAGTCTAGGATGATTTCTATGCTTTCATCTTAAACCTCTAAATAGCCAGCAATTCAAAATATGCAGTATGAGGTGGGATTTTGACATAGCCACTAAGACACCTTGAGACTCCTACATACCACATTGATAGTGCCTATGTTCAAGTCCCAGATTTGCTCCCAATTCTAGCTTCCTGCTAATGTGCACCCTGTAGGCAACAAGTGATGGCTTAAATAGTTGAGTCACCCATCTGTGAGAGCCAGATTGAGTTTCCCATCCCCTGGCTTCACTAGCCCAGCCACAGCTGCTGCAGACATTTGGGGAGAAAATCAGTGGATGGGAAATCCCTTTGATTCTGTCCTTGTCTCTGTCTTCTTGCTTTCAAATAAATAACAGAAAAAAAATTAATGGCACAATCATTAAGCTAGAGTGACTAAAATAGCATATGTGATACAAGAGGAAAAATGGCATGGAATGATACACAGCTTGTTGGTACCACCTGAGAGGTCAACTGGGCTCTCCTAATGATTATGTTTCAAGGAGAAAGACCAGAGCTAAACTGTGAATTGCACACAGCGAGGAACAAAGAAGTCCCCTAGGGAGTCTGAGAACAAAAGGTAGTCCAAAGTAGCTAGATCTTAGAGTACTCAGTGAGATTTTGCTAGATACAGGCTTTAAAGGGTAGGTTTTGTTCATAGGCAATAGGAAGATATTGCCAGGCTATATTCAGAAAATGCAGAGAACTGATCCATGTTTTATAATCACACTTTGGAAACTTTGCACAGAATGGATTGTCCATGCAAGAAATCAGAGGTTGGATACCTGGCAGGGAAGGTCTTCAATGGTCTAAATTGGAGAGATGCTGACTGAGGGTTTAGATTAGCAGAGAGATGAGGATGGAGAGGCGAGGCTAGCTCACTGTGAATAAGGAGATGGTATCCGTTTGTGATAACTAATCATGTGTCTGGATAAATAGTAAAAAATGACCTTATGATCCATCATGTGGGTGATGATTAGAGAATCAGGTGTTGAGATAGGTAAGACATCTGGCTGATTAGCAAGTGCATATGATTCTTCTAGGCTGATTAATCTATGATGCAATTGGCTCTGTGAGTTTAACATTCAAGCCAGAAGTCAGGACTGAAGCCAGATTTGCCCACACACTGGGTGAGAAGGGGCCAGGTGAAGTAGAGCACACTCTGAGATTCTGACATTCAGAGAGTGAGTAGGAGCTACAGCGCCAGTGAAGGAGCAAAAAGGAGACATCAGAGAAGTTGGAGAGGAGCTAGCATGTGGCACAGTGAGTTAAGCAGCTGCTCCTGGTGCCCACATCCCACATCAGGGTGCTGCTTTGAGTCCCAGCTGCTCTGCTTTCAATCCAGCTTCCTGTTAGTGCAAGGCTACAAATAATGGTCCAGGTACTTGGGTCTCTGCCAGCCATGTGGGAGACCTGGATGGAGTTCCAGGCTCCTGGCACTTTGTCCTGAATCAACCCCAGACACTGGGGCCACTTGGGGAGTAACTGGGGCATGCGGGGAGGGGAGAGAGAAAGAGAGAGAATTGATTATAAAAGATTTCTGAGTGAAATACAGCCCTTGGCCTTAATAAAAATTTGTACTCTACCAGAGCGGATATAACAAGTGCCCAAATAATTGTGACTTGGGCTAGCACACGTGCTTGGTCATAACGGAAATAGGAATATCTGAGGGTTAATTCATGAAGGGAGATACTGGACCAGCTCATGGGTACCTACAAGTTCATATAATGCTCCTATTTGAAAGCTAGAACTTCAACAAGCAGTCCAGGAGCCTTACTATCTGATTCTTCCCAATAGACAGTTGGCTAATCACAGAGTTCAGTGAGAGATCTGTTGATGAGGATTACAGGAAACTGGAGTTGGGAGAAGCACGGCACCAGAAGAGGAAACGCTCCTGACCAGGGCAGGGTGGGAGGGCAGTGGCTGAACATTGAACTTCCGTTTTCTAACTAAATAATGGTATCTACCTCCAATATTATTATTTTTTTAAAGACTTATTTATTTATTTGAAAGGCAGAGTTACAGAGAGGCAGAGGCAAAGAGAGAGAGTGAGAGAGAGAAAGAGATCTTCCATCCACTGGTTCACTCCCCAATTGGCCACAATGGCCAGAGCTGTGCCAATCTGAAGCCAGGAGCCAGGAGCTTCCTCCAGGTCTCCCATATGGATACAGGGGCCTAAGGACTTGGGCCATCCTCAGCTGCTTCCCTAGGCCATAGCAGACAGCTGAGTCAGAAGTGGAGCAGCCAGGACTCGAACCGGCGCCCATATGGGATGCCAGCACTGCAGGCGGCAGCTTTACCTGCCACGCCACAGCACCAGACTCTCCAATGTTATTCTAATACTTTTCCTTCTTCAGCTCCTCTAGTTCCTCGTTACTGAGGACTTATCAAATGCACAGAGCTTTGCCGGGCTGTTTACACATGGCTTGTAGTCAGTCTCCAACAAGCTTTTACGAAGATACCATCATCTCCATTTTAGAGGTGATTTAGCTGAGACTATGAGAAGTCATTTGCCTAAACTTTCAGAATTGGTCTATGGTTGAGCCAGAAATCTACCAAAATCTGCTTTGCCCGAAATCTTTTTCATACTGCTTCCCAGAATCATGTAATAGCACCTGGCTCATAGGACATACCCAGCAAACTAATAATGGATTCGCAAGGGCACTTAAAGCAGTCTATGGAAAAACTGAATTAAAATGCATTTGTCTTGGTGTACAAATTTTTGAAAGCCACACATAGACTTTTTAATGTTATGCATGTTCTATAACATTTTGTAGACCCCTCATATGTTCAATAATACGTGGTGCTTGGGATTTTATCAAATGTTTAAAGTGGACTGAACCTTTGTGGGAATGACTGAGAAGAAAGAACTTACTTTTAATTTATTTTTCAAATCAAATACTTACGTTGAAGTCTCTATGTTTCAGGCAGTGTTTTAAATGCTTTATACAAATTAACCCATTTAATCTTCATAGCAACCATATTTGGGGGAGGGCGTTATTATTCCCATTTTACAGATGGGGAACAGTAACTTAATTGACCTAGCACACAACGAGGATGTGGCAAAGCTAGGTCGTCTGGCTCCAGAGCTCCTGCTCATAACTGCTACACGTTCCTGTCTTTGTGAAGCTCAAATGGGCTGAGCGTGAAGAACCTTGTGTAGTAAGCCACGGAGAAAAAGCTCTGTCCTTTCCCTTTCTCCCGTCAGAGGCCAGTTCCCCAGCTCTTACATCAGTGATTTCGTAAGACTCACTGTCTAGGGTATTAGAGGCATTGTGCCACTAAGATCCTCATACATACTTCGAGTATAAACTCTGTGAGAGCAAGAGTGTACTTGTCCTTTCTGCATTTGTATCTTTGACAAATAGCACTCCTCAGGTAGCTGGCATATGGCAAACCACAATAAATATTTATGAAATAAGTGAAAGAAACCCTCATCAAACCATTCAGGTATCTGCTAAGATAGAGATGTAGAAGATTTTTGCTCATGAATTTTTACAGTAAAATGAATCACATCTATAAAGCAACTTGAACTCTTGGGCACTGAAGGTCTTTAATGGGGATTCCTGTCTTGACAACAAAATAAACAATCAAGAAAAAATATTTTAGGAATCAATTTACAGATGATCTAAGCCACAATTAATCTTGTACACTGCGTATCTTTTGCTAATGTGTATTTTTCAAGAGTGTTCTCAATACACTCTGGAATTATGCTTAACAATTACTCTCATGAGTCATTCGACTTGAAAATTGATCTTTCACTTGGAAAAGCGCTTTGGAGCAAATACTACCAGCAAAGAAAGAATTACAACGATTTAAGGCTCTGAGTGGGAGTCAGGTGCTGCAGAACAGAGATGAATGGATGAACAAGGGAGCAGCCGAGGAACACTGACACAGTGCCTGTCTCAGAATTGGCAGCGAAAGGAGCTTCTGAATGAACTCCCCTGAGAGTTCACGGGGGAAAGCGGAGGAAGGTGCCTGCAAACACCAGGCACCCGAATTCCACTCAGTGCCACAGCCCTAGGGGTTTCTTTCTTTTGGAGGGCTCAAGGGAGCAGCAGACATAAAGGGGATAAGAACTAAGGCTCTGATGTAGGTTCCGTGAGGGCAAGGCCATTGTCGGGCTCACTGCTCTTCCCCAGCATTTAATCAGTTCCTGGTTCAGTAATGTTTGGTGACTGGATGAATGAGTAGTGTGCTGCGACCACTTCAGAATCTCAGCTCCCCATTAAAATTCTCAACTTCCTTCACTTCCTGAACCAGCTGGCTTTCCTCTTTTTAAATTGGGTTTAGTGGGGCAGGCGATGTGGTCCAGCAGGTTAAGCCAGCACTGGGGAAGCCTGCACCCCATGTCAGAGTGCTGGTTCCAGTCCCAGCTGCTCTGCTTCTGACCCAGCTTCCTGCAATGTGCTTGGGAAACAGCAGATAATGGTTCAAGTATCGGAGTTCTCGCCACCCACATGGGAGACTTGGTTGGAGTTTGTGGCTCCTGGCTTCAGCCTCGTAACCATTCGGAAAGTGAACCAATGAACTGGAGATCTGAGTCTCTGCCACTCTGCCTTTTAAGTAAATAAATACGTCTTTTTTTTTTTTTTTTTTTTTTTTTTTTTTTTTTTTTTTTGACAGGCAGAGTGGACAGTGAGAGAGAGAGACAGAGAGAAAGGTCTTCCTTTGCCGTTGGTTCACCCTCCAATGGCCGCCACGGCCGGCGCGCTGCAGCCGGTGCATTGCACCGGAAGGCAGGAGCCAGGTGCTTCTCCTGGTCTCCCATGGAGTGCAGGGCCCAAGCACTTGGGCCATCCTCCACTGCACTCCCTGGCCACAGCAGAGAGCTGGCCTGGAAGAGGGGCAACCAGGACAGAATCCGGCGCCCCGACCGGGACTAGAACCCGGTGTGCCGGCACCGCCAGGCGGAGGATTAGCCTACTGAGCCGCGGCACCGGCCAATAAATACGTCTTTAAAAGTAAATGAACCTAGGGGCTGGCGCTGTGGCATAGCGGGTAAAAAGTCACTGCCTGCAGTGTTGGCAGACATTCCATATGGGAGCCAGTTCAAGTCTTGGCTGCTCCACTTCTGATCCAGCTCTCTGCTATGGCCTGGGAAAGCCGTAGAAGATGGCCCAAGTCCTTGGGTCCCTGCACCCACATGGGAAGACATGGAGGAAGCTCCTGGCTCCTAGCTTTGAACTGGCACAGCTTCAGCCATTGCGGCCAACTGGGGAGTAAACCAGTGGATGGAAGACCTCTCACTCTGTCTCTCCTTCTCTCTCTGTGTAACTCTGACTTTCATATAAAATAAATAAATCTTAAAAAAAAAGTAAATGAGCCTAGTACTTACCTTGTAAGATTGTTGTATGGATTCATAGTGATAACACAGGTAAAACATATAGCAGAGTGCTTAGTGCATAGAAAACAATGAACATAAGTTCTTGATGCTATTATTGTTATAATTATTGGCATCATTAGTAGGGACTGTCAGCTGCCACTGCATCTGATATTTGGGGATTAGTGGACCTCGCTTCCTCCCAGTCATCACAGTTTTTTCAATGAATGAAAAGTAGCAGTATTAGAGGTCCTTGATGTTCCTGTATTTTAGCCTCATTCAACCCTTGTTTTTCAGTGTTACAGACAGACTTCATAAGCTGTTTTAATAGGACAGTGGCCTTCATGCTGAGATACTAAGTGATCGTTTTTAACTCATCTGCAGTGGTACTGATGGGGTAAGGACTGGGCTTTGACTTGAGTCAGGGCATATTCTCACTCCTCTTAAGCTAAGACTGAGGTTAAGTTTGAGTGCCTCTTATTGCCACTGTTAGGAAACAGGGGAAGAATATTCTTGAGCCCCTGGATAGCCAGAGACTGGAACTTGTTCATTCATCACTTATTATTTCTTACTTATTTTAATTTTTATTTGAAAGGCAGAGAGAGATCTTCCATCTGCTAGTTCAGTCCCTAAATGCCTGTAAGAGCCAGGGCTTGGCCAGGCCAAGGCCAAAATCCGATCCTTGAACTCAATCCAAATCTCCACATGAGTGGCAGGATCCAGCTGCTTGAGCCATCACTTGTTACCTCCCAGCATGTGCATTAGCAAAGAGATGAATCAGTAGCACAGTAGCTGAGACTCAACCAGACACGCCATAGGGTGCAGGCATCCCAAGTAGGGACTTCACAGTCATTTGTTCAACAAAAGGTGTGTGCGGATTCTGCTGCGGTATTGTAAACATATCACAGGACCACCATCTGGGGAGGGTGTGTCTTGGCTTGCCCAGGTTCTCCTCCTACTGCCACCCTCATAGGGAGGAGTTTGTGAACATGACAAAGCAGAGGGGGCAAGCAGGGAGAGTAGTCACAAGCACACAGCCCTGGAGCAGATAGCTTGGACTCCATGTAGTTCACATCATGGAAAGTGGCAAGCAGAAAAAGCTCCAGCCCCACCTCTGCTCTAGGAACTCATGGGATCTCAAGGGTGCACACACTGGAGGCATCCCCCCTCTGGACTGCAGCCTCCTTCAGGCCTGGGCAACAACAGGGGGCTGGCTGGCCACATTAAGCTGCCGTCTGCCTCCCACCAGAGGCCTCGGGAAACCTATAAAGTTTCTTACCTGCCCTTCCAGGTTGCCTGGGTTCAAAGAGGCACTTTCAGAAGTGAGACTATAATTAGGGGTTTTATAGTTTGTTTGGTTTTGCTCTCTGGGAACAGAAACCTCCTTCTCATTTATAGCATGCAATATTTTTGTAATATTTTGGGTCAGGCACTGTGCTAGACATTTTTTACATTATTTTGTTTTATCTTCATCACAATCTTTGGTATCATCTTTTTTTTTTTATGAGAAAAATCATCTCTCTTATCTCTAAAGGTAAGTAATTTCCTTAGGTTTGTTTATTTGATTAGTAAGATATAATGCTGGGATTGAAAAAACCTGATGTCTGAAATGTATGTGGAATATGTAAAAAAAAATGAAATGGAAATCTGTAGGGTGATAATGGTGTATGAAAAGGAAGAGAGGATCATGGGTATTGATTAATGCTTTTGATTGAAGGTCAGATTGATGTATTGGTCCTCCTGGCCCTGGGTTCTAAACAGTTCGTACCCAAGGTTAAGGAAAGGAACTGCTAGGCAGGATCTTGTATTTCTGCTTAAAATGAGACAATGGGGGCACATAGAGAAAAAGGGGAGGTGTGGCTCTGCTTAGGGGGGAAAGCATTTCAAGAGAAGCATGAATATATATATATATATATATATATATATATATATAGGCAGCACTGAATAATAGAGTGTGAACCCACACTGCCTGCTGACATTCACAGGAGCCAACTACTGAAAGACACCAGCAGCAAGAGCCTTGGGGATGCCATTTATGGATGAGAGCTATTTATGAGCATGAGACGCCTCAGAGTGGGAATGTAGCGTTGTTAGGTCCCTCTGGGAAGTGAACGAGGTGTTCAGGGAGGTATATTCAGTTCTTTTAGATCTCTACTTACATTCACTGCAGTGACAATAATAATATGCTGCTCTTGGCTTCCACAAGGGGCTTTCTCAGCACTGGGGACTGAGCCCTCCTCTGTGCCAGGTGCTGTGTGGAGGCTGTGAGACGGACAAAAGTTTCTCTCACAGTCTTGTGTTTTGAGACTTTCTAAGCCAGTTGGGCGTGGCAACGCACCACATATATAAACAGCTGTGCAAAAATCAGACTGACATACAGATGCCAGGTAGCAACAGAGTCAGCGAAGTCTACACAGACATTGGGGGAGAGGGACGATGCATCCATCTGCAGTTAAATATTCAGCCATTCATTCATTTATTCATTAGATATACATTTAACATTATTATGACCCCACATATGCCAAATGCTTTGAATCAAGTGATGAATAAATCAGAATACTCAATATAAAAGCTAGCAAAATAGAGCTGAAATGACCAGTTTCTGTAAGCAGAGTTGTATTGCACTCCTTGGATTCTCCTCGAATAATCTGCCTGATTGACTTTCAACAAATATTTCCTTGGTAGTTGGGAGCAGTTTTTTTTTTTTAAATAATAGAATGTTTGGATACTACACCGGGCATTTGGTGTAGTTAACATGTTTCTTGAGATACCCATGTCCCATAGTAGAATGCCTAGGCTTGTGTCCTCACAAAGCTCCCAATTCTAGTTTCCTATTGATGCACACCTTGAGAGGTAGCAGCTGATGGCTCAGGTACTTACATCTCTGTCACCCAAGCAGGTGACCTGAATTAAGTTCTTGCCTCTTTACTTCAGCCTGGCCTAGCCCTAGCTGTTGTGGGCATTGGGGGAGTGAACCAGAAGACTGGATCTCTCTCTCTCTCTCTCTCTCTCTCTCTCTCTCTTCCTAATCTTACCTTTCAAATAAATGAAATAAATAACAAAAAAATTTAGAGACAGAATAGAATGTTTATATGTTAAAACTCGCTGAATGTTATTTGATATTCAATACTAGATATTCTCCATAGAACCTTTGAAAAGTAGAGTAACTTTCAGGTATTTCATAATATATGCTCAAAATGTAATCATAATATGGTAAAATTTTGGAGATGAGAAAGAACCAATGACTAACATTACTAATTTTTTTAAAAAAGATTTACTTGAAATGTAGCGTGACAGAGAGAGGGAGACACATAAAAGCACACACACATATACACACACACAAAGAGAAGGAGAGAGAGAGAGAGAGAGAGAGAGAGAATGCGCTTCCATTGCTGGTTCACTCCCCAAATACCTGGAACATACAGAGCTGGGCCAGGCTGAATCGAGGAGCCAGGCGCTCCAGCTGGGTGTCCCACGTCTGCAACAGGGGCCCACGTCCTTTGACCACCATTTGTTGCTTCCCAGGCATGTAGCAGAAGCGCCACAGCCAGGGCTCAAAGGCACTCAGATATGGAATGCAGGTGTCCAAGCAGCAGTTTAATCTGCTGTGCCACAACACTCACCCCAAGGTTTATGAATTTTTAATACAAGGTTATTGATTCCTCTTATGTTTCTCTAAATATAATAATAAAATAGTGACATCTTGCAGGAAAACCATGAGTGAAACTATTATTATCTCTATTTTACAGATGACAAAGCTGAGCCTCAGAGTAGGTAAGTAACCGTGGGATGGTCTGTGATCAGACCACGTAGCAGGCAGCGTCAGCTCATACCCCAGGTACAGCTGATTCAAACACTTATCCTCTTTTTTATTCATCTGTGTTGTCCCCTTCAGAAAGGGATCCAGTCACATTTTTAATATTAAAAAAGGACATATTAGAAATTGTCATTTTAAAAGAAATCCAAAGCTAGAAGAATGAATTTTGAATGTTTTTTACCATCAAGAAGTTATAAATATTTGAGATAGATATTTTTACCCGAATTTGTACAATACACGACACATACATGTATCCTAACAAGTATACTGAAAATAGAGCTATATAAAAATTAAGAATGGGAATGGGAGAGGGAAGAGGAAGAAGGGTTGGAGCAAGGGCAGGAGGGAGGGTAGGGTAGGAGGTATCACTATCTTCCTAAGTCTGTATATATGAAATGCATGAAACTTATACCCTAAATAAAATTTTTAAAAAATCACATGGAACCCCATAAATAGGAAAAGCTTCTATGTGTTAAAAATACAATTAAAATTTAAAAAAAAGTAACCCATGGTGATGAATACTGTCAGCATATGTCCTCTCAGTTTGGCAGTGTTGGTAGTCTCATGCAAGGGAGAAACAGTGACTACCATTTAGAAATACCTCTCCCTTATTTATTTAGTTATTTGAAAGGCAGAATTACAGAAAAGCAGAGAGAGAGGCCTTCCATCAACTGGTTCACTCCCCAAATGGCCGCTACAGCCGGAGCTGGGCCGATCCGAAGCCAGGAGCCAGGAGATCTGGACAAAGACCTGGGTGCCATAGCAGAGAGCTAGATCAGAAGAGGAGCAGCTGGGAGCCCATATGGGATGGCGGCACTACAAGCAGCGGCTTTACCCACTACACCACAGCGCCGGCCACTAGAAATACCACTTTTTAATAACAAGAGTTATTGGAGAAAAGTTCAGTATGTTTGTGGGAGATTAATATTTGAAAAACTGCATGTATTTCAATTTTTTAAAGCAAAGTAAACATTAGTTTTATTCTATTTTTTCCATAAACTTTTTCAAATCCCCTCATGTAATAAGTTCACCTGGGTGGGTTTACTGGAATTTTTATTTATTTATAAGGAGGTCATCTGGGTGGGTTTATAGGAATATTATTCCAAGCCTCTTGTTTCCAGATAAGGAAACTGAACTGACGAAGTTCCGCCAGTGACTCTGTAGGATGCATTCAGGAGCAGAAGTAGTGAGGTACGTTAAAACAGTTGGCAGACAAGTGACTCAAGGGCTTCACTAATCTTAAATAATTGCCCAAGACATTTCTTGTAGACCCAACTCTTACTGGAAGTCCATGGGACAGCCTCTCTCCTTAAGCAGTGCAATGTGATAGAAAATAGAGAGAAAATATTGATATTGAATCCTACCAACCTTATTTTTAAAAATCCATTGGTACTAACCAAGGAATTCTATCCCTAAGGTGTCATTAGTATTGAAATGTGTAGAAATTGGTAGCCGGCTGAGAACACAGAGTGTGGAATTAAACAGCAGCAGAGGCGAGAAGGGAAAACTTACTTCTTTTGATGATGTCCTGGAAAATGTCTGAAAAACAAACAAAAAGATAGATGCTTCTGAAAAGGTAAAGCCGAAGGAAGGCAAAAACCCTACAATGGGCTCTCTGTGTGTGGGATGCAAACACTTCGCTACTGTGGACAGAGATTCTGCTGTGTCTCCTGGCAGAACCTGGTGTCCTGCAGAGCAGAGCTCATCATTGTGCGATCAACAAGAACTGGACCGAGACTCCTTCAGGACACGGGCAAGTACCTGGGCAGTCTGCTATCCTCAAGGGCTTAGGAAAGAAAGCCTGAAACATGTGAAGGGCTTAATAAGTAACTGTTGGATGAAGGGTCAAATGGAGGAATGAATAAATCACACCTGTATTCTTTGAACTGTTAAGAAGTGTTAGAGGTCAAGTTTCAGATGGCCGGGCTCAGAAAGCAGTAGCCTAAGACGAAGGCCTCAGAGGCAGGTACTGTCTGACCTTCTCCTGTCCTCCCATCTCCTACCTCTCAACTCCCAACTCCTTCCCTGGGCAACTCAGAAAAGTTAGAATTCTGCTAGCGCCACTGGCTATAAGCCAGCCACAAAGCCTAGAACTGTTTCTCCAACTCCTTTCTGCATAAGAGCTGGCCATAGCGAATTCAGACAGCCATCCCAGAGGGCTTCTGCCCCATACTAGGGAGGAAGAAATGCTACAGTTGAGAGGCACAAAAGAATCCCGACCGACAGGCCCTGTTGGGTCGATTTCTATCAGCTCATATCCTTTTTGTCCCATCACATTCCTCCACAACTCTCCACCCTTCCTGGAGACAGAGACTAAGCATTAAACCAGATGGCTCCCCCTGGGTCTTTCTGGTGTCTAATCTGAAGACTCCCACGCCATGCAGAACTTTGATTAAGTGACTGTGTTATGCTTTCTTCTTGTTAACCTATCTTTTGTTATAGAAGTTTGAGTGTGACCCTTGAGATGGGGGAGGAAATGGTGCATCCCCCCCTCTTTCTCTACAATAATCGCACCTGACCTTAAGGAGTGTCCAGTCTGGTTGGGGACTAGAGATGAGTCGTTCCATGAAGGCTGACCCGCCTGATATCCCCTGTGAGGGCCATGGAAGTCTGGCAACAGAGTAGCAAAGGGGAGCTGACTTGGGATGAATAGTTCCTTGGCATCAGTTGCTGGTAGCTGGAGGGGTGTTGGTGCTGGTGGAAACTGTGTGTGTGTGTGTTGGGAGTGGGGTATTTACCATGCCAAGGGTCTATTGGCTGGTGTGGGTTGTGTTAGCCAAGCAGCCCATTTATGAATCATGGAAAAAAAAACAAAAACAAAACAAAACAAAAAAAAAACAAACCTGGCCCAGGAATTCAGGCTTGCTGGAGCAGGATGCCCCCCACCCCCACTTTCCTGGATCACTTGGTGATGCTGTAGCCCTTTTAGTTTGTGTAAGTACATTCTATGATGTCAGCACACCCACGAGATGGCTCAACAATGCTATTCCCATGGCTAAGCCACGCATGACTGTGTATGCTCACAAAGAGACTACAAACACTGCGGTATGAGTACCATCTAAAACCCATAAAGGTCTCTTTATGCTTTTGCAATGCAAACTCTGCGCTTGCTTTCCCCTGCACTTATCGATTCATTCCACCAAAGTTTACGGAGGACCTATTAGCGCTGGAATTTTGCTTGGCACCCCGAGGTGGGGTGGGGGTGGGGAGGCTGGGACACAGATGACTAAAACTCGGTCCCTATCCTTCAGGAATTAACAGCTCAGCTGTGGAGTCAAACCGTGGATACAGAAGTCCTCACTATAGGAGGTGAAAACGTCAACACAGAATTGCAGGGGCTCAGCTCCCAGAGATAACTTACACGGAGCTACTGTGGACAATTAGAAAGGCTTTTTTAGAAGTGCTGGTTTTTGAATCGGGCTTTCAAGATGCGGCAGAACGTGTTTTCAAGGCAACAGCCCGGGCGAAGGCTGTGGAAGCCCCGCAGGCCGCGGGCGCAGGGTTCCTGAAGGGCTTTAGCTGGGCCCCGCGTCTGATAAGGGAGCCGGGACCTGCCCAGGGCAGCCGAGCTGGGAGTCGGTCCCGCATCTCTGTGCCTCTCAGGGGTTCCTTTCAACCATTCTCCTCTTTCCTAAAGAGAGTTCCAGTAGTTGGGGGCGGGGACGGGGCCATTTCCTCCTGAAGTGAACGTGGAAGTTTAAAGGGCTGCAGGGCGGCCCGCGGGTGGGTTAAATCTCGCACTTTGGGAAGCTGTAGGGGAAACGTGCCCGAGGCTGGGCGGACAGCCTCTGAACAGCCACAGCAGCGCCCGAACGGTCCCGGCCCGTGGCGGGACAGGCTGCAGGCCAGCCCGGCAGCGCGGGGCCAGCGCCCGCCGGAGCTCCGATCCCTGGGCAGGCGGGCGAGGGGTAGAGGCAGAGAGGGAGGGAGGGAGGGAGGGAGGAAGCGCGAGAGGGAGGGAGGAAGAAAGGGAGGGAGGCGGCGTCATGTGATCCGCTTCCCTGCTCCTTTAAGCGTCCACAGGCGGCGGAGCGGCCACAATCACAGCTCCGGGCATTGGGGGAGCCCGAGCCGGCTGCGCCGGGGGAATCCGTGTGGGCGCCTGCGGTCCGGGTCCCATCCTTGCCGCGCTCCTGCACCCCTGAAGTTTTGCAGCGCCCAGCGAGGCGGCGAGGGAGGGAGGGCGCGCGAGAGGGGAAGGAGCAAAAAAAAAAAAAAAAGAAAGAAAGAAAAAAGAAAAGAAAAAAAAAAAGAAAAAAGCACACCCTAAAACATTTATTTCAAGGAGGAAAGAGAAAGGGGGGGCGCGAACATGGCTGGGGCAATTATAGAGAACATGAGCACCAAGAAGCTGTGCATTGTCGGGGGCATTCTGCTCGTGTTCCAAGTCATCGCCTTTCTGGTGGGAGGCTTGATTGGTAAGTGCGAGAGCTGCAAACTTTTCCCCCTTTCTCTCTTTTCGGGCCCCTTCCCTCTTCGCCTCTCGGGCTACTTGTTACAGTATCACTGCCTCGCTTCTATGATCTAATTAGTCCGGCTATTGTGCTTAAGAAAGCAGAGCTCCATGGGGCTCCGTGGGGCACCATCCAGTCTAGTGGCTAAGAGAAAAGGAGGGGAAAAAGTTTTGGCCTAGTTTCAGTATCCACTTGAAAGGCAGGAGGGGGTGGCGGGGGTGGGAATCTTAAGCATGGCGACGGATCGCGCGAGGAAGCGCTGGGTTACGAAGTTGATCGCGCCCCCCCCCACCCCGTCTCCGCTTTTTCCCGCGTACCCCCCCCCCCCCGCCCTTTTCCTCTCCGTTCCCTTCCAATCAGCTCCGGTTGGGCAACGTAATCGACTTTATTAGGAACAACAGAAGAGTCGGGGAACTGCGCCCGGCGCAAACCCGGAGCCCTGCCGCAAAGCTGCGGTCGGCGCCGGTGCAGACGGCGTTCGGTCGTCCTGGTTGGGGTTAGGGGGGGTGGGGGGCGTTTCTAAACCGCACCCCCTCCCGTGGCCGCAGACGAGTCCAGGAGGCGGGCGGGGACGTGGGATGGGGTACGGTAGGGTGAGAGAGCCCTAGGCGGACGCCGCGGGAAGTTGGAGTGCTCGGAGGGGAAAAGCGTATCCGAAAGGTGTTGCTTTTGGCCTCCTGCCCTCGCGTGAACCTCCCCTCCCCCACTTCTTAGAGCCCCAACAGCCGCGGAGTCTGAAGTCCCCGATCCTCTGCCCCCCACCCCCACCCCGCCTGCCGCCGCAGCCCCCCGCAGGTGACAGGTCGCAGGCCCCAGGCGATGGCGCCCGCCGTGGGAGACCTCCCGAGGCGTGCACCTCTCGGAGCCAAACAGGCTTCCGGGTGCCCGCTGTCTCAAGGACCGTCCCTTCGGAAAAACCCCATTCCCCTCGCTGTCTCTCCGGCTTCAGCTCCCTCCCGCCCCTCCGCACACTCGCGTCCACCTCCCCTCAAGATTTGGGACATCCCGGCACAAACTTCAGTGCCAACTCTGCGGCGGGCGGGCGGGCGCGGATGCGAGGATCGGCTTCCTGCCTTCGCGGCTTTGTTAAAGTTTGCAGAGTGGAGGGAGCCCACGGAAGGGCTGGCCCCGCGCGTCCGTCTGCGGGAGTCCGCGTGCCGTGGGCTGTGGGCGAACGGCGCTGGCGCGGGCGCCGTCGTCGCGAGAGCTGCATGAGCTTTGGGCACCTCGAGTCCTGTGCGTGGCGTTTTGTCTCCGGACTTGGTCTGATGGGGGACAATTTAAGGGGAGCCGGGTACTGTAAATCGAAGCTAATTGTTTTAGACAAAGGAGAGTGGGTGCAGCTTCATCGAGGAGAGAAATTCCTGGAGATCATGCCTCTCTCCCCGTGTGCGTGTGTTCACAAAGCAGAAAGGGGTTCGGAGTTTGCCAGGCTCGAATCAACACTTCATCGGTTTTATTTCTGGAATCTGCATCTTCGGAACACGCGCACAGACCAGTTTTGGCTTTGTGTTAAGAGCTCCTGTTGGACTGTGTGCCATCTCCATGTTGCCCTGTATTGGATTTTTCGAGGCTCTTAATACCTCGTCTGCTGGGAGCTGAAGGCAGCCTTCCTTGTGCCTTCGCAGTGATTACGCAGCGGTTACAATTACACCTCTTGTCTCCCTTGATGAGCAGTTGCAGTTAGATGCCATTGGATCTTGTGTGATTTCAGTGGCAGACCATAATTAAAATTTCTTGCACCTTGTGCTTTCAGAATTAAATTGGCCTATTATCCCTGTCTGACCTTCATCCTCTTTGAGGTTTTTGCACAAGCAGCGAACCATTACACATAGTTTCCTGGTGTTTGTTGGTGTGTGTTTCTTTTTCTAAAGCTCATCTCCCAGCTTGGAAGAGACCATTATCCGTGTTCTCCGTTTCCTGGGGCACTTCCAGAACAGGTACAATTTCTGGAATGCTGCTCTGTGGGAGGAGGTCCCAGGCACCTTCAGTGGCTGCAAGATGTTAGAGTTGCTGTAGGGTCGGAAGCGTTGTCTGTTCAAAGCAAAAGGTTTGCCTGGAGTCAGCAGTGCCAAGGGTTGTTTGCTGGAGAATTTAGTGACCTTGAATGACAACAACCTCCAAAAGTCCGTAGTGGCAGCTCCTAAAGCTGAGTAGACTTCCCTCAATTAATGAGCCTCTTTAGTTCCAACTCCCTCCTGAAAAGAAAAGTACCCATGTATAAAGTTTCCTGGGAGACTTTGTTGGGTAAGTCCATTGCCAGTGTCTCTCTCCTCTCAGCCACAAGGCCTTGTCCCCAGTTCTAGCCCAAAGACTACACAGATCAAATCCTTGAACAGTGATTTTCACTTAGAGAGGGGTGTGTGTGTGTGTGTATGTGTGTGTGCGCGCCCCCAAACAAATCTAGGAACTTGAACATGCTCTAAGACCCAAACATAGGAAATGAATTATCAAGAAAAGGATGATCATGTTTTCCACCCAACTTTCCTACACTGGAAAGCAGATGAAACTGAGCAAAAAATAGAACTTCAATCAAGCAGGCAGATGGAGCCAGGAGTTGAAGGAGCAGGGTGTAGGCTGGAAAGGCAAAGCAAAGTTCCTGCACCTCCTTCTGGGTGCCTACCCAGTGAGAGGAGAACTCCCCCTGCTCTTGGCGCCTCTGCTGCTTCAGGGGGCGGTGTCTTTCTCATGTGTCCGCAGCCGCCTAAGGGGGACATGGAGGTGGACCCTTGGAACTGGCCGTAGTCTATATTTCTTTTTGATCACTGTTGTCCTTGATGAGAGGAAGCTTATATATGGCACCGCTCCTATTTTAGGGGTGGGAATACTGCACACACATGTTCACAACACAAAAACAACTAGCAGCCCCTCTTCCAAATCACTGACAAAGTGTGAGCCCCAAAGTGATTCTGCAGTGGCGGGGTGATTAAACGTCCATTTCAGTCCTAAAACTGTGTCACCCTTTCATTGCCTAGAGAGTTTAATATGACATTTCCGCTGATGTCTTGGTTGCGGCCTTCCAGAGTTGATGGGAGGACATTTAAATATTAACTATAAAAGGAATTAGGAGTGATTGGGTTTTGGTTTAGCCAGCTCAAATACTCCTCTGTCCCAACAGCATTCTTGCCAACTTGGTTTTGCTTGTTTATGTATTTATTTATTTTCCTTGCTTTGTTGTTTGCTTTGCTTGTGCCAGTGTCCGTGTACTGCTAAACCTATAATGGGATTTTGCAAACAGGATCTGCAAGCAGTATCTGATATGGTAGAACTTAGGGTATTTATAAACTCACCAATTTGTACTATGCTTTCATAAAAACTTTGAGCCCCAGTAAGATCATGCATTTAATTGTTTTGTGTGTTCAGAAGGCTTCCTAAGTGACTGGTTTCTCTAGTATTTAGGATCCATTTAAAAATTTAAGGACCCCTGAAAGAAATTAAAATACTTTTTAATGATAGAGCTGCATATTTGTCCTCCTTAAAAATAAGCCTGCAGATTTCAAAAAATATTTTTTAAATTTTGCGTTTGGTGAATTTAGCTCACGGAGAAGCAGTTGCAGGCATAGGGGAAGGTGGGAGGGGGTGGAGATGATGGGCCCCGGAGTGGGACTGCAGCCCACTAACAGTCATGAACTCGAATCCCTGGCCCATTATGTGCAATTTGCTCAGCTTCAAATTAGTCATGTCTGGTTGAAAAAGCATGTCAATGGTTGAAAAAGCAGGTCACTGTTCTCACCTGTTCTAAAACTGAAGCGAAGGAAGATCAGGCCTGGGTGAACACAAAGCTGTAGCATTGTTTTAAGCATATCAGAAATGAGAATATTCCCAACTTAAACAACTCCGAGCAGGTATAGCAAATGGCCAGTTTTTATTTCTTTAGGAAGGATCACTATTTCTTTCAGAAACTCGCCTATGTGAGTGTCCTAATTTTTTTTAGATGTGATGAATATATTCTGTGAAATATATACATATTATTATTAATGTTCTCAAATTGTACGTGGATTTGCCCGCTCCTTTCAGTAATATAGCCCCTACTATTGGGCTGCTATTGTTTAAATGGAAGCTATTGGTGGTTTTGATTGTGATCTATTCATGTGAGCTTTTGTGTCTGCTATCATTCATTTGAAGCTTATAGAATTTTAGGAAATTAAATTAAATTATAGTTATGCAGATTATGTAAGTTTTTGCTCTCTAATGAATTTTAAGCTTGTTGCATTTATTACATTTTAGTATAAATTAATGATGTAATTGCAATTCTGCAGTGTCTGGCTATCTAGTGAGACTTTTATAAAGCACTGATTAATTGATTTTTAATTGATGTTAGTCCACATTTTTCTTATTTGATTCTGCTTCTTATTTTGTAAAATGCCATATCTGAGTACACCATGTCATTGTTTTCCTCTGCTAACAGCTAGAGGTATTTAATGTAATGTAGGACTACTGTGCCACCTCACAAATTCATCTTTAAAGGGTGGAAAATTATTTTAGTAATTGAAATTACCTTGTGTGGCTTTTAAAAGGCTCAACTCGCTGTTTGGTTGTCAGAATGCAATCATGCTTGGGCGAAGTCGCTAATGGCTCTTTCATCTGATGGTTCCTTCAGTTCAGCCTGTCTAGCCTTCTTCTGGAATTTTTCCTTTCCCTCTAAAAGTGAGAAACATTTCCTGGAGATAATAATGTTATATGTGACTTTGTGAGGTTTTCAAGTCTCCTTTCTGGAATCCAGATGTAGATTTAAAGCCTTCCCTACCAACATGACATTTTACAATAATTTGACCTTTAAAATATACTTTAAAAATTATTTATTTAATTGAGAGAGGCAGGGGGAGAGGGGGGGAGAAAGAGAGAGAGAGAAAGGGATAGTAAAATTTTTAAAAATCCATGTAGACCAAGGAGAGATTCTTCCCTTATCTCCCTCATAAATGTGTTTTATAGAGAATTATGATTTGTTGAGATTGTATGAAGTCTCTTAGCTTGAAGCTCATGGGTACCACTTGCCTAATGTGCAAAATATTTATCAGGGCCTACCATGTGTTCACGATTGGGCTGCATGCTGACTGAGGGTTAGTGAAGAGGGCACTTGGGATCTCAGTAAAGTTGGGGAGCCATCTGTAGAATCTTAAAGTGCCCCTCTTAATGCAAGGTTGCCAGCAAAGTATTTCCTGTAAGGAGAATTTTCACTTAATTGTTGGGAATTTGGGAATTATATGAAATTACAAGTCCTGTTAATTTTACCCTGAAATAATTGTTTTAACATTTCATCTTGAAATAAATATATTAATAAAAAGTTTAACATGTATTCAGTGGCAGAATTTGTTTTGTCCACACAAAGCATTACCAACTTGCTGTTTTTTTTTTTTACCTATTTTACATGTAAAGAAACCAAGGTGCAGATCTAGTAAAATTGCTAGTTGGGGTCAAAGCTGGGATTGGACTCCAGTCAGTGGGCCACCACAGCCAGAGTTAGCAACCATTAGATCCTTCCCCCAAACCCCCAAATCTTGACTTTTTGGTCTGAATAAAAAAATCATTTTAATACAGAAAAAAAACCATAATGACTGACAGTGAAATATAACTGATTTCTCATTTTTAATCATTGGATGACATATTAAAACAAAGTAATTAAGTATGGCGATAAGTGGTGTCTAGCTGTCCAGAGCAAAGCAGTGCCTTGCCACAGCTGAGGGAGATACCTTTTGAGGAGGCTGCATGTGCCAGTCCCACCAATTTCTTACAAGTTCCAACCAGTCCCCATGACGCATGAATCATCCAATCGTCTCAGCACTCAGCTTCATTAACCATAATGTGTTTGAGAGTCTGCTGCTTTAGAACACATTACTTGGTTTTATTTTCTTCAACTAGTGGTTTTAACAAACAAGGTGGTCTTCAAAAGTGAACAGAAAATACACATTTATATTTTAATTTCATTTTCATGAACTTTAGGGAAATAGCCTTGTATTTATTTATTTTATAATAAACCTGGACTTTCTCAAAGGAAGAAGATGGAAAAGGAATTAACTGAGGGTTGGAAAGGGTTTTGGAGGATACGGGATGGAGCACTTGACAGAAGATCCTCTTGTTATTGGAAGGTGAAAATTTCATTCCCCAAAGGATAATTTCTGTTTACGTACACACCCATGTATAATAATGAGGCTATTCCGAACCAGCAGCTCCCAGGAACAGCCACACTGACACTGTGATGGGTACATTTTATTCTTTAGGAAAAATGCTGGTAGATTTTTTTCTAGCAAGACATTTGTAGCCCTCAATTTTGATAGAGACTCTAGCTCCTTGGAGACAGTGAGCATGAAGACATGAAATGATTGCATCTGTTTCCTTTAGATCTTAATTCTTCTCTGGGTATTGTGAAGGTAGCCCAGTAAACAGAGGTGAACAGTTCCCAAAGCAAGTGGCAGCTCAGTGATAGGAGATGAGAGGAAGAGCCTGGTGGCATTGACAGCCTGAAACTTGATCATTGAGAAATGGTTTTTGACTTTCTTTTTCCTAAAAGGATTGCTAAGTTACAGGAAACAGCAGCTAACATATTTCAGAATGCAGAACCCAAGGTTCTTTAGCCTTTTACAACCACATCCCCTCCCCACCCCAAGCTATCACATTCCTTCCCTCATGAAATCTTGCAGAGGCGCAAAAGCAATACTCACTATCATTTGCTTTACTATCATCTGCTGCTTTTTGAAGATATATATGGGGTGACAGCGCTTCACGTGTATTGATTTGATGAATGTGTATAACGGCCCAGAGAAGCAGTTACTGCCCTCTTCAATTTTCATTTGAAGCTGAGTCATATTTTAGGAACTTTTCTGAGGTTACTGAAATAGTAAACAAGAGGACGAAGACTCGAGCGTGTGATCCTTGATTGACTCCCAAGCTATGCTCTTGAGCTTAATGCCACTCTCCTCCCAGTGTCCCTGCAATTTCGATGGGGAACAAAGGGGTGAGTGTGATGAAACTGATTCTACACAGATTGAGTGGAAGTGAGAGCTCAGTCTCTCCTCTTCTACCCCTTCCCCAAATCGTATCACTGGTTGTCCATCATTGAACTTATTCTAAACAAATGGTCCCATGATGTGATAACCACTACACCAGCCATTGTAAACGCTGACCAGTTCTTGCATTTTGGGATGGGCTGAAGCTGAGGAAACGATATGCAGCTCCTCTGAAAGGAAGGGTTACAGCAAGGGGTGGCTTTAGTTTTCTGCCTGTAGTAGAAAACTGGTCAACGTGACACCCACGGAGCGCCCCTTTGATTTAGCATATACCGGAAGTCCTAAAGGTAGCTATTGAGCAAAAGCAAGGACAATATGATGAGGAAAAGGGAGAAAGGAGTAGAGTATGGGCTCAGGAGAGGAAAACTAGGGTCTTCGTAGACACATGACCATCTCTTCAGGACACAGCTTGTGCCCGGATTTCCAAAACCCACTTCTGATGCCGTCTACTCCTCCTCAATTGAGCTGGCATTTGTATCCGCTCTGCCTGTTTCCATCCTGGAACTGCAAGTGTGATTTCCTGCCCTTGCTTTCTCTTTCCTGTACCGTTCTCTTCATATTCCTGGGTAAAGGAGTGTTCTTTCAATGTTCTTTGCCTGACAAGAATTATGGGGCCTTTGGAAACTTCTGGTGCATTCCCTGTGTTAACTCAAAGGCTTTATCAGTACACATTTCCCAGAAAACGGAGGTATTTGGAAAAAAAAAAAAGAGGCCAAGTTACTGCATTTGTTTTGGCAACGCATTATGACTTTTCTTTCGAAATAAAGTAATCAGCCTATAAATGGTTGACTCAGTTGTTCCAAATCCCTAATTATTAAGACCAAGTTCATGAAAGCTGAGCTAGATTACTGCCACCTCAGTCCTGTCTTACCACCTCGGGGTGGGGGGTGGGGGAGAGAGAGAGAGAAAAAGAGAGAAACAACTGAGAGTGCGTGCTTCTGATCTCAAGACTAGGACCCTGTAGACAGCCTGTGGTCTCAGTGATCTCAAATAGATCACAGTCGCTGCTTAGTTCCCTCTCAGTTGTGATGTGAGACAGAAGCCTCCTACCTTATGGGGATTGCTTCAAGGATTAAAAATCCTTGGAATCCACTATCTTGAGGATCTGGCATGTGTTGGGGGTGTCTCATTGAACCTGGCCTACCAGAGGAGTGACTTTCCAAGTACTTGCAACTGAAACTACCTACTTAAACTCCATATGCATCTCTCCTGCTTTTCTGTTTGTCCCCCTCTGCTCCTAGATCTGGGGGAACTGAAATGTGGCATCGTTTATTATCCATTCTTTTTCTTTTTTTAGTCACCACCATTTTGTCAAACATCGACAGATGTGCGGATCTGTTGAGGCAGAAGGAATGGGAATGACCCGAAGCGTTGCTCAGTCTGGGTTTGAAACTTCAGAGAGGTCATACTGCTTTCTAATATTAATCCCAGTATTATAACTCAACATCTTATATTGAGCCTTCCAAAAATGGTAGATCTGAATTTTGTTGTGGAGAACCACTGAGAATGCAAGCCCAGATTATTCTAAAGCAAGCATGCAAGCATGTTTTACTCCCAGGAGAATTCCCTCTTGCATTTAGTCAGGGTCTATTTATTGCTTGTGCACTATCCCCAAGTTTAACAAAGCCATTTTCCGAGTCCACACTTCAAAGTTGCTATAATTGGCCACAGAAACCCAATGGCAGCATGGCGATGTTAGGAGTGTGGGCACACGAGGGCAGAGAAGGAGACAAGACATCGATGGAAAGTCTGTCCAGAATGTGGAAGCCCAGGATGCTGGGGTCTCTGGGATATAGGAAAGTGAACTCACTCCTCAGTGGTTCTCTCCTCCCACACCCTCTGGGTGCCATCAATGCATTATCGGCTAATGAGATCATTGATTTTACTGTATAGCTGACTGATTTTGTTATCGTCCATGAGTGCAAATATTTGTGTCCACTGTATCCATACACTTAGTTGGTGTGTGGCCTGAATGGAAGCTGTGGAACTTGTCGGAATGAAATGGTGAAGATGAAAGGACCTTAGAGACTATCTCATTCTGCCTCATTTAGGAGGTCAGAATCCCAGGCAAGGGAAGTCACTGAGTTCACACAGCGAGAGAGCAGAGCCATGACTTGGACAGAGACTGCGGTGCCAGTCAGTGCTCGGAGGGTATGTCTCCTCCCCACCTGCTGTTCTGGGCTCTCAGAATTACTGTGCAGAAAATTCCCAACCTGTGCTTCTCACAGCCCAATAGGCTTTTCTGTTACTTGAAAATAAAGCCGCGATAACTTTGTCTTCTCTTTCTTGTCTTCATATGCTTAATATTCTTAGCTAATCTCTTATGGAGCCATGGAATGATAGTGTTAAATTCTATGTGGACTTTAAGCAGCATTACAGAATTAAGATTTTTTTTTAATTAAAAAACAATTCTGCATCCCTTCTTTGCATGTTGAGGGGAATGTAAATGTAAAACTCTTAAACTTTTCCAACCCTAAGCATAGTCCTTGGTGTTTAGTTTTAACACTTGATTGGTGTGAGGCTTCCTTGAATAAAAGAAACCTCTACCAACTTTTGTGCTTGCGGAGGATGTTCCTGGTAGGTATGATTCTCAAGCTATAGCTGCTTGGAGAAAAGTCATATAGCCCAGTATTTTTAAAATCTGATTTACATACAAAAGAAGCGACAAAATTCCTCCTCCTTTGTCTCTGCTCTTTCTTCCCTCTGAAGGACATTGTAAGCAGATAATTCACAGGACCAAGATCGGACTCAAAATGTTAAGGGCCCCAGATTTTGTGAGTGACAAGCACAGTTTTCGGACGAGAGATGCAAGTGTCACACCGTAGATTCTCCCTCCTCTGTCTTTCTTCTTGTTGAAATTAAGCAGGGTCAGAAAGCACGGTTGTTGCTGGTGGTGGTTTTTATTTTTGTTTTTGCTTTTCACCATCTCATTTCGCTGAAACAGTTCTTGACCCTTAAGTCTCTGTTTAACTTGCTTGCTTTCAGGTGATCACAGCCAAAAAGGTGGGTCCTGTATTTTATTAACTCCAGCCGTCTCTCAAGGCAGATTAAGAGCTTTTGAGGTCCTGTTCCTTTCGCTGTGGTTCTTATGTATTTTATCTGCTGCCATTTATGCTGTAAACTGCCCTGGAGTGCAGTGCCTGCAGTGTGGAAAAGACAGGTCCTCGCATTCCATCCACTCTTCTCTTCTTTGGAGCTAGTTCTGGCTTGTGCGAACTGGGCTCCTACTCTGCATGCCAGAGGGAAGTTGTAGATAAGATTTTTGCTGAGGCTTTGAACAGACTTTACCTTGGGCCTTGCTGTGACTTTTAAAACACGTCTTTATTTAGAAAGGATCAGCGTCTTCAGCATCGCGGTTTTGGGGGGAAACTTGGCAACTCTGAGACCTGAGACCTCTTTTTGTTCACCCCTCCCCCTTCAGGTTTAGAATGTGCAGGTCTGTGAATGTGCCAGGGTTAAATTCCTGGCACTATTCTTTGAACATGCTCAAACAGGACAGTTTCGCTCTATGAGAATAAGGTATTTCTGGGTAATGGTTGATGAAAGAGAAAGCAACGGTATAATTTGTAGATGCTCAAAAGTTTTAAACTAAAAGAGCACTAAGGTTGTGTTTTAATTAGCATTTCATTCTTTTGTTTAAAACAAGTCAGAAGAATTCCTCCAGGACATTCCTCTCCTACCCTACCCACTGGGACAATAGATAAAGCAAGAAAATAAGAGATTAGAAGGATGAGTAGTATGTTTGCAATTTTAATAAAGTCAGGATTGGTGTATGTATGAGATAATAACATTTCTGGGTTAGGACTCAGGCAGGATACTTACGCCAGTTCTGTCCAGGAAAGACATCAACTCTGGCAACAAAACAAACTTGTGATAATTTTGAAAGTTTTTTGTTGATGACGTGGACTTATGATAAGATTTCTGAGAAACAATCTTTGTACAAAACAACACAGTGTTCGCTCAAGGTGTTCCATGGGACAGCTTCTGTCCAATAGGAACCATAATCATCCTTCCTTCCACAATAATCATATTACTGACTCCTGGAATGTGGTTTTAGGATTGATCTGATGGTGATTTGACTTATCAGACTTGTTTTGTGACATAGACAAAGCATTTACGTGCCGTGAGCCTCAGGAACTTGTATTGCAAGGGGAGGTTGTGGAATTTAAGTGAGAGAATGTTATGTGGTTCTTGTGTACCCGCATGTAGGTGGAAGTTCCATTAATATGTGTGAACCAGTCCCCTGAATTAGAAATGTCTACTAATTGGCTTTTTGAAGGCTTTTAAAAACATTTTTTGGGTGTCATCCTGGTTTTCTTAGTCACACAGCACGTTGCTTCAATGCCTTAATAGATTAGATAAAATTAGAAACCCAACAACTCTGCTTGATAGCCTTCTTGTTAGGCATAATCTGTGGCAATAAATAGTCCAAGAAACATGCCATTCATGTATTTGGTATTTAGAATGATTAACCTAATTTTTTGTTCAGTCAGTAGTAATTTTAACCAGTTTTTAACCTAAATCTTTAATTTCTGCCTTTAAAAAATGTAGGCCAGTATTCATGGCTCTTTATATCATAGTTAAAGCCCAGTTAGCAAGACTTTTAAGTAGCAATTATGTGGAAGGGACATATTCCAAATTGTTTGCTGCAAACTTAATCCCAGATTTTTTTTTTTACTATATACATGCATGTATGCATGCATCCATACATACCATACATATAGCTCTCATCTGCTGGTTCACTCCCCAAATGCCTGCAACAGCCTGGTCTGGTTTCCTGCTAGAGAAGGAAACTCAATCCCTTAAGGGTGGCAGGGATTCAAGTTCTTGAGTCATCACCTGCTGCTTTCAAGGGGGTACATTAGCAGGAAGCTGGAATCCAGAGCATAGTCAAGACTCAAATCCAAATACTCAGATAAGTGTTGCCAGAATTCCAATGCCAAATACCTGCCCATGTTTTACATTATAAAACTGGAGCCCTTACCCACAGAGATTTTTTAAAAATGCTAGATAATAAGATAATGACAAAGACCTTTGTAAGTCAAATTTTGAATGAAAATGATTATCATTTTCTTATAAAATATTAACTACTTCTGAAACATTAGCTGGAATAGCAGTGTTGTATTGTGAGAGATGTTAAACAAAAACTAATGATTACAACATAACCTCTATAAAACTATAAGCTACCTGAGAATATGGGTGATCGCAACTGCTCAGATTCATTTGCAGTTGTTACCACAAACAGTACAGTTCAGGTGAGCAATATTTCTTGAAGAAGTTAATAGGTAAATGCCATGCATTTGGGACTTCCTATAGAGGTAGCTATAACACTCCAAACTTCAGGTCTGCTCTAAATTTTATAACATTGATTTCTGGGCTGTGCTTTTAGTATTTAGATTAGATAAGGGTTCCTATTATTCACTTGAATGTAAAAGACTGTGTTACCATTGTAGTACCAGGGCACTTTGAAAAGTTTGTGGAAAAATGAAAAAAAAAAAAAAAGGTATGCTTCAATGTGAAAATGTTGAAATTCATTCACCCTAGGGATCTTCAAAAAGTTTGTGGAAAGTATGAATTATGGGAAAAAAAGGATACATGGATTTCAAAGTTTTTTGCACCAAAATAAATTTGTTTTAATTACATTTTTCTACAAATTTTTTAAAGTACTCTCATCCATGTGCTAATGTTTGTAATAGTCATTCAATTTTTGGGGTAGGAAGGGGACTTTTTCCTACATAATATGGCCCAGAGAAAGTATAAGGAGAGAAAAAGATTTGAACTCAGCTTCTTGGCTACAGCAAAGTGTTTTATTACCCATGATACTATTATGCTCATTGTGATTATGTTTCACTGTATATTTTGGCCTCTAGTTAGCCGAAAGGGCAGATAACTGAGGATGGTTGGCAGTCCATACTGGTTGGTAAAGTTTATTAAAAGGAAGGGAATACATATTAGGAGTGTATTTCCGTATTTTGAATATGCGGTAGGAAATGTTGAATGCTTAGAAGCAAATGTGTTGCTTCCGCTCCACAAGGACAATCTTGGAGGGGCTTCTTTTAGAAGACTACAGTGTTTGCTTTGTTAACTATAGGCCTTTAAAAATGGAAAACTCATCTTTCTAAGTTTTCCTTCTAAGAATTTCTGGGATTTATTTATGGTTATTCTTAGAGACCAATAATACATGTATGATGTCAGCTTTCATAAATGCCCTTGACTAGAAAACAAAATTCATGCAAATAACCACCTCTGCATTCCATTGTGTTCAGCTTGTGGATCTGGTGGGTGGAATGAATTCATCTACACATTCCTCCAGGTTCCTGAACGGTAGGTCCTGAAACACGCTGTGCTCACTGTGTGCCTGCAGGCAAAGAGAATCCTTGCAAGTAGAGCCAGGCAGAGGAGCAGAGATTTAAGAAGCACATGTAAGCCGAAAGGGAAGGAAGAGAAAGCTGAAGAGAACAGTAGAGACAAAACCACACAAAAGCTGCACTTGTGTGACTTTTAGACCTTCCAGCAAGAAGTGGGAGCAGCAGGGAGAGCTGGTGCAGTGGGGAAGTGGGGTGGGAGGGCGGTAGTGGATTGAGAGACAACAGGGACTTGAAATGAGCACTAGGAGTTCTTCCGTAGTGGGCCATCTTGTTATCATGCATTCCCTTCCTTTAAAATAATGGCAAATGGGCCAGCATTGTGTCGCAGTGGGTTATACCCCTGCCTGCTACACAGGCAGCCCATAGCAGAGCGTTGGTTTGAGTCCTAGCTGCTCTGCTCCATTTTGGATCCAATTCCCTGCTAATGCACCTGGGTAAGCTGTGGAAGATGGCCCAAGTGCTTGGACCCATGACCCTCTCCTGGGTCTCCTAGCTTTTGCCTGGCCCGGCCCTGACCATTGTGGCCATTTGAGGAGTGAACCAGCAGAGGGAAGATCTTTCTTTCTGCATCTCTCCCTCTGTGTCACTCTGCATTTCAAATACGTAAGATAAATCTTTTTAAAAATGACTTCTTAGGGTTATTTTTGTTTTTGTTGTCATTCTGCTGTGAACCCATTACTGCCTTAATAGAGACTGGATACAACCCCCTGGAAATAGAAATGTATTTTTTCAAACATAAGTCAGAGTTTTGGAGCCAGGAGACTAGATTCAGATCTTCATTGTGCCACTTGCCAGCTTTGTGGCCTTGAACAAAATATTTAACTCAGAGCCTGCATGTCCTCATCTTCCAATGGGAAAAGTAGGAGTCCTATTGCTGTCCCATGATGATGTTCAGATGATTTAATGAGTAGATGTGTGAAAAGGCATAATAAATAGTAAGCTCTCGGAATGTAATAGGTACTATTTTATAATTCTTCTTTTGCCCCAGGATTGAGTTCTTGGAGGTAAATCACCCAGCTCCTTTGGAGGCTGGCACAAAAGGTCTTTGCCTGCTCTGAGACTTGCTGCACTGGTTCAGAAGAGAGTAACTGAACCCAATTCCAGAGCCAGGTTTAGATCGCTTGTTTGAATTTGAAATATAGTGATTGGAAATAGGCATTTTTGTGACCTCCCAATATCTTTCTTTTAAAAACAAGAATACAATGATGTTAAGGGAATTAAAAAAAAGAAAACAAGAAACTCTTGCAATCTGCTATTTTAATGTAAGGATTCTGTGTTACCTCTTTGTTGTTCCTCTCCTGTGATTGGATATTTCCAATTTTACGTAAAAGAAATGTAAAAGCCTGCTCAGCATAAGCCCAGAAGCTTACTGTTTCTGCTGCTTCTGTCAATTGCATGTTTACTTTGGGAATGCAGCAGTCAGTTCCTCTTCTCTTCCTTTGAAACTCTGCTCTACTTCTTAACCCAAGATTGCTGTTGAGCCATTGAACCATGGGAAATTCATTTTCAAAATCTGCTTAATTGCTGTGAGACTTTTAATTTGTTCTGGATGATGGTGCTAATGTCTGGGAACTGGGACTGAAGCCCTCCAGAGTTGTTAATTTAATCAACCGCTGTGCCCTTGCCATGCCTAATGAAGGGGGGCAAGCGGATCCTTCTCACAAAGAGGCTGGGTCCCTCCTGGCCACCTCGCCAAAGATGAATGAGGGAGGCCCCATGGTTAGCTTGAACACTTGGGGCAAATTACCAGGGTGTCAGTCCACATTATCTGAAGCCCAGGGTTATGCTTCCCAAAATAATTATCGAGCAGGTTTTATGTTGGATCCCAGAGTTTTCAGGCCTGGGGTTTATGTGTGTGTGTTCACACCTGCTAATGTGCAAAATTATTTAATCAGAGAGGTTCTGTTGGGGCTTTGTCTATAATCTGTAAGATCATAAACATCACCCCCAGACTATTGATATTCCTGTTAACCACTGAAGTTTTCCATGACGAGACTAGTGAAAGCTTGCTCTGTCCTCATGATAAATTAGCTTGTTTATTCCTCTTCTGCTTATTTCTATCCTGCTGTTGGTTAGTGTAATGAAGCAGAAGTCCATTGTATATGTTCATTGGGTAGCGATCCTCTGGCACCAAAGGGGGTAATTGAGTAGAAAGGCGGAATGCTGTTGGTGCATGGGAGAAGTTAACACCACATGAGGTCACCAGGCTTCAGGCTTTAATCAATGTGGACACAATGCAATTGAGATTTTGAAAAGGGTTTGTTTATAGTGTGAAAGTAAGGGTCAGTAGTTAATTTGAAATGCTGTAGGTGTGTTTTCCTTGAACCGAGAAGGTAGAGAGCATGTGTCATAGAGGATTGTAAATATCCTCAAGGGAGGGATGTAATTGGTGTAGGGATTTAAAAGAAGGGCATTTAAGAACTTCACTGTACGTATTATCCATCTGTTTTAACATTCTTTAAAATAAAGCGTCTGTAGAAGGAACACTATATAAGTTCATTGTGTAGAGGCACAGCCTTACCAACAACTTTTCTTCTTTTTTCAAAGTAGTGATTTCCTTTGCAAAGATGTATCTGACTATCTATATCCATCTAGTGCTATAACATGATGCTAGGTTTCTCTTATCCAAGGTTTCTCTTTCCATGGTTTATTACCTGTGGTCAACTGTAGTCTGAAAATATTAAATGGAGTATTTCAGAAATAGATAATCTATAAGCTTTGAACAACTTTTATCATATTATATGTTATAGTTGTTTTATTTATTTTATTGCCATATATCATTGTTAAACTCTTACTGAACCCAATGTATAAGTTCATCTTTATCATAGATATATGAATAGGAAAAAGCATGGTGTATATGACAAAGTTTGGTACCATCCATGGTTTTGGGCATACCTTAAGGGTCTTGGAACATATGCACTGTGGATAAAGGAGGGCTACTGTAATTCTAAAAGAATGCTCACTGTAGGAAGTTTACATCTTCTAGGATTTTTAATTATGATTCGAATAGAAAATATGCGAACCATTAACTCTTTACTTGTTCGTGCCATAGCCCTTTTCCATTTCAAGGCTACAATCTGTATCAGGCATGTCTCTGTCTTTTGGATTATCTTGGGCAGTTCCCTCTATTACTTAATTATTTAAGTTTATCAACACCTAACAAACACCATGTTTTTATTTTATTTTACTCTTCAGCCAGTTTGAAAGTTAGAGAGGGCCCACCTTTTTGCTACAGGGAAATTTTGCAAACAACATCTGATTTTTGGACATGACTTCTGGAAAAGAGCATGAGCACTGTGGAAGAGCCGAAGGCTTTCCTGAGCTCCCTGATGCTCTCCTCTCTCTGGCATTCCCCTCCATTATTTAATTGCTTAAGTCTCAGCGCGTTGATATTCATGAAACCGCTCTGTTGTATAGTGGTTCTTTCCTCGCTTGAGATACTTTTGTGTAATCACCCCATTGGAGCATAGCAGCAACACTGTAAGACAGGCCTTCCACCAGGGATTTTCATATTTTAAAGTTATGGAACCCAAAATGGTGAATAACTGTGATCGTTTTACTTGGGAAGGCAGTAGATTTGTTTGTGGGTGGAAGAACATTGGGGATTCAAAAATTAATTATTATGTGATGATAGATTGACAAACAGGAAAATAATTTTAACAAAATATAATTATTTGTTATAGAAATCACTGTATATTAACCAAGCCTTACTTTTGGAGCTTTCTTCCAGAACAAGTAAATGTCATCTGTGATCCATCTTCTTCACGTCATCTGTGTCACTCAGCTCTCAATTACTCCCATAAATACTTGTTGGGTATTCATTTACATATAGTTTCAACAAATTGTGGCCTCCTGAGAGTGTTCAGATGTTTTGCTTTTTCCATAGACAGACCCTATGGTAAATCTCAAAGAAGGAGGAAGGGCGTGCCTAGGAGATGGAAGCTAATTTGCTAGGTGTAGCTAGTGAATGATGCTAAAGTGTGATCATCCACAGGATTAATTCTTCTGTGATATGCCTTTCTCCTGTATTTAAACCATGGCAATAAATATGCACAGAGGCCGGCGCTGCGGCTCACTTGGCTAATCCTCCGCCTGCGGCGCCGGCACCCCGGGTTCTAGTCCCAGTTGGGGCGCCAGATTCTGTCCCGGTTGCCCCTCTTCCAGTCCAGCTCTCTGCTGTGGCCCGGGAGTGCAGTGGAGGATGGCCCAGGTGCTTGGGCCCTGCACCCACATGGGAGACCAGGAGGAAGCACCTGGCTCCTGGCTTCGGATCAGCGCAGAGCGCAGGCCGTAACAGCCATTTGGGGGGTGAACCAAAGGAAGGAAGACCTTTTTCTCTGTCTCTCTCTTTCACTGTCTAACTCTGTCTGTCAAATAAATAAATATTCACAGAAAGGCCATTTTTATATTGGTTTGATATTCCATAGAATGGACATCACAGTTAAATTACTCAGTCTCCTATTGTTGGTCATTTATGGTTTTTCCACTTTGGGGCATATAATAAACAATATTGGAAAGATTTTCCTAGTAATTGAATTCTTAATCACATCCTTACCTATTTTCTGGCAGTTTCACTTCTGTGAATTTATCTTAAGTGAAAAAAAAAAAAACAACTATGTCCACGTTTATAAAGATTTTGGTGATCACTGATAATCACCAAATAACCCATTAACCGTATCTGCAAATGTCAGTCTTCTTGCATCTTGGCCAGTAATGGGCAGTACTTTTATTTTTAAAATTTTTGATGGAGATTTTAGTGAGGGTATGAGATTTAATTTGCGTTAAGTTCCTTTATATTCTTTTTTTAAAGATTTATTTATTTATTTGAAAGGCAGAGTTAGAGGGAGGGAGAGGGTGAAGGAGGAAGAGAGAGAGAGAGAGAGAGAGAATCTTCCATCAGCTGGTTCACTTCCCAAATGGCCACAATGACCAGGGTTGGGCCAGGTTGAATCGAGGAGCCAGGAGCTTCTTCTTGTCTCCCATGTGGGTGGAAGGGGCCCAGGGAGTTGTATCATCCTCCACTGCTTTTCCCAGGTGCATTAACAGGGAGCTGGAGCAGAAGTGCAGCAGCCAGGGCTTAAACTGGTGCCCATATAGGATGCCAGTGCTGTAGATGGTGGCTTAACTTGCTGTGCCAAAGCACCAGCCTCCCCCCACCCCACAAATTTTATTCTTTAAATAGTAATTCTTTGATTGATAGTAAGGTAAAACTCTTTTCATGTGCTTATTGGGTATTTATATTTTTTATGACTTACTTGGTTATCTTTTCTTTAATATACTATGTTCAAAATTGACCCTCCCAGTAATACAACTTCTTGGAGATTAGGAAAAGGGAGAATTTATTGAGGAGGATGGTTGCTGTTTTTTGGCTGCTGAATGTGCTCAATTTACCCATTGTAGTGACAAAACACTGAATCTCATTTGTAGCATTTCCCTTTGTTACTCTCAGTCCACATGGTTAAGGGAATCCTTGCTTCTGATTTCAGTGATGGCCATGTGCATATATGGCTCAAGTTAGTCCCATCAGAGTGAATTCTGAGACTTACATGGAGACTACCAGAAAGATGTATTCTCTCTTTTTCTTACTGAATTTGAACTTGGAGAATATGAGTCTGGAACTGTTGGAATCCTGCCAATGAAGTCTGAGAATGAAGCTAATAAAATAAAAGGTAGAATGACAGCAGAGCAGTGAGCTCTGTTGATATAATTTGATTTCTCAAAACAACCACTAAAGACTGCTCTATCTCTGGACATTTTTCACTTTCAGCTTATATTTGATCAGTGTAATTTCTGCTCAAACATCTTAATGCAGAATTTCCTATCTCTTGCAACCAAAACTGATGCACTTATTATGTCTTTGGTTTAACGATAAATTCATGGAGGTCACTGCTATCTTGCAGATGGGGTTTGCTTATGTTTAATAGACTAGGTCTTCTATGAGAATTAAAAAAATTGGGGCCAGCACCGTGGCGCAGTAGGTAATCCTCTGCCCGTGGCGCCAGCATCCCATATAGGTGCCTGTTCTAGTCCTGGCTGCTCTTCCAATCCAGCTCTTCTGTGGCTTGGAAAAGCAGTGGAAAATGGCCTAAGTCCTTGGGCCCCGTGCACCTGTGTGGGAGACTGGAAGATGCTCCTGGCTCCTGGCTTTGGATTGGTGCAGCTCCGGCCATTGTAGCCATTTGGGGAGTGAACCAGCAGACGGAAGACCTTTCTCTCTGTCTCTTCCTCTCTCTGTCTGTAACTCCACCTCTCAAGTAAATAAATAAAATCTTTAAAAAATAATCAGTTATGGGACCAACCTCTGTTAGGTATAGCTTTTCTAAGTAGAGCTGTATTTGAAATCATTTGTGTAATGTGTGTGTGTGTGTGTGTATGCATAGTGAGGGAACCACTGTTGAACACCAAGTGGCTGGTGAAGATCATTGGTGACAACTTCTGGAGCTTGGCCAAGCTGCAGGCTTTCAACCAAAGCTCATTGCAACATGTGCTCCTGCTGGGCTGGTTGTCCGTGGGAAATGGTTGGCAAGAGGTTGTCCCAGTGGCTGAAATGAGGCTCTTGAAAGCAGGCGAGAAGCTTTAATGATGCCCAAACAGATAAGTCTATCAGCGTATGGTTGGGAAAGTTTACTGCGTGTTATGATGCTCTTAGAGGTTTCTTGGAGACATCTTCGGCTGTGAGGCAGAACAAGCAGTGAGCCAATATGTGTTATTACAACTCCTGAACTGGGGGTTCCTTTGAGCCATTTGATTGGAAGGCAAGATCACTAAGATAAGACAGTTTGTTGTTAAGGGCCAAAAGGTAGAATGGACTAAGTGTTCTTGGCAGTTTTTAGATTAGATGAGAAGTCTTTTTTGAAGAACTGGGTTTGACATGGGGCTTTAAAGTATGTGGTGTTCATTTGAAGCACACCTTGATGTACTTAATTCAAGGAAACATTCACCTCCTTCAAATTAGTGATGAGCTCAGTAGGAAAATACCTTGAGCAGAGTATCAAGAGATCTGGCTCTAGCACCATTGCGTCCGTAGATATTATTCGGTCCTTCATAATTTGCCTGCCTTTATTATTTGCTGCAAGAACCTGGTAATACTTTCCCTTGACAAATAAGAACAGAGCCATGTCTATCTTTCTGCAAAGCCAAAGGTCTTTTCCACCCTTCTTGTTTCTTCTTTTTGTTAAAGGGTCTAGAGTAAATCCTGAGTCTTTAGGTTACCTAGAGATTAGAATTTATCTTATGTGTTGATTAAGGTATATCTTAGCACTTTACTAAGTTTTATAAATATGAAGAGACACAAAACCCAATAATCCGCTCATCTCTGGTGTTATGGAGGAGAGCACTGGATGTGAAATTAATGAATGAAATCTCAGCCAGGGAATCTATGGCTTGCCAGCTTTGAGACCTAGGCTCACTTTTCTATCTTGTCTGTAACCTACTTTATATCTGCAGGCCTAAATAAGATAATATATATAAAGGCATTTATCTTTTATAATGCACTAAAGACAGATAAGGTGGAGCTATTTTAGACAGGCAGGACATGTATAAAAATATCATTAATAAAACAGAGTAGCAGATGCAGGAAATATTAAGCAATATTGTGTGAACACTGAGTATACACCATGTGCTATGTTATATGTGCATTATCTTAACCCCCTGGGCTGGTTGAGTTGCAACTAGAATCTTTGACTTGCTGTTTTCATGTTTAAAATTCTAGAGATAGGAAGATCTTTAAAGTGCAGATTTGGACTTCCTTCACATGTGAATTATATATCTAAATGCTCAGTCTGAAAGCAATGAAGTTTGGGGACCAAAACCAGGAGGTGACTGTAAATGGACCAGAAAGTTTAAAGTGCCCATAAGGGCTGGCGTTGTGTTAGACATTGTGGGCCAATCCATTCACCTCGGGGCCTGTGTCTGTATTTCCCTTTGTGAACCGTTTTGCTGAATGTCCCATCACCCTTTGTCGAGATGAGGTCCTGTTCATCCTGTCTGCTTTCACGCCATAAATGTTTTAGGAACTCTCCACAGACTGGCTGGATTGTCTGTTTGGGCTGTGAACAGATTGTGTGGGTGATGAGACAAGGAGGAAAAGACTCAGCAATCAAAAAAGGGGGGAGGAAAGCCCTCTCTCTCTCTTTCAGAATGGAGCTCGGGACACAAAGGGGACTTCGTTAATCATGCCTCCTTTGTGATCAGAATGGGGGAGGCATTTATTTAAACCACTGCTGTTTGGCCCTCTGTCTCGTCTGAGTTAAACCAACTGTGCAATAGCTAAACGAGGAGTTAAATATTTTCTAGATACAGCCAGGCACAATCAATTTGATAAAGGAGTTGGTTGATAGGGATTCAAAAGCCAAATCAGGTGTAGTCAGTGCCAGGCTTTTTATAGACATGGCACTGGCCTCAAAGGATAGCTCTGTGCCACACCTACATGGTGGCAGATTTATACTTCGATCATGAAAATGTCATGTGTGATGAGAAAGGGGGGAGCGATTCCTAAGACTTGAGGGTTTTGATGAGTTTATGAGATTCAGTCACTTTGTATTAAGTCCCTAAAACAAGCACTTAATGGAAGGTCTAAGTATCTCAACCTATTGAGCAACCTTGAACAACCTGTTTAATCTTTCTATAGTGGCTTTCTTAGAAACCAAGGAGGATAATAATCTTTGGTGCCCACTTATAAGTGTTGTGTAAAATAATGAGATAATAAATGCTTTGGGTGCCCTAGAGATGAAGAAAGAGATAGGGAAAGTTCTTTTAAGTATTACTTATATTTAAAATTGGAAAATGGGAGCAGTGTTGTGGCACAGCGAGTTAATCCACTGCTTGCCAAGGAAGCATCTTGTATCAGAGTGCTGGTTCAGGTGCCAGCTGCTCCCCTTCCAACCCCGCTTCCTACTAATGCACCTGGAAAGGCAGTGGATAGTGACCCAAGTGCTTGTCCCCTGCCACCTCTGTTGAAGATCCTGATGGAGTTTCTGGCTCCTGGCTTCCACCTGGCCCAACCCTGGCTGTTGTGGCCATTTCGGGGTGAACCAACACATGGAAAAGATTAATCTCTCTCTCTCTCTCTTTCTTTCTCTCTCTCTCCCATTCAGGTAAATAAGCAAATCTTTAACAGTAAAATAAAATGGGAAGATGAATTAGTATAGTGTTTTTTTTTTTTAAGAAAACCTGTTGTTTCATCAGTTACCTGTCTTACAAGAGAGATTGTATAGTCTTGGTGGAAGTTGACTTTGTAACAAATTTATTTTCCAAGACATGTCCTGCAAATTTGCGATACAGTTGTTTTCCAAGAGGAAAGTTTGACTTAAGCTCTGTGCTATCCATTTACATACTGATTCTAGTGGTGAGATATTTTATAATGAATTGTTGGTTTAGGAAAAATAAGAGTAATGAAGCCAAAAGCAATATTAGTGTTTAGAAAGGACCTCATCAACTATTACACTGGCTATCCTCTAGCTGGCTGGTTGTCTATTTTCTTTTAAAAATTAAATGGAATTAGGAGCCGGCGCCGTGGCTCAACAGGCTAATCCTCCGCCTTGTGGCGCCGGCACACCGGGTTCTAGTCCCGGTTGGGGTGCCGGATTCTGTCCCGGTTGCTCCTCTTCCAGGCCAGCTCTCTGCTGTGGCCAGGGAGTGCAGTGGAGGATGGCCCAGGTGCTTGGGCCCTGCACCCCATGGGAGACCAGGAAAAGCACCTGGCTCCTGGCTCCTGCCATCGGATCAGCGCGGTGCGGCGGCCATTGGAGGGTGAACCAATGGCAAAGGAAGACCTTTCTCTCTGTCTCTCTCTCTCACTGTCCACTCTGCCTGTCAAAAAAAAAAAAAAAAAATTAAATGGAATTAAATATTCAAGCCAGAGTATTGGGAGATGGCTATAAATTTCAAGAAAGAAATTTCAGATTATCTTAAAGTTGGAAGACAGTGCTAACAGCTGCTTGGTTCTTGGTCTTTTTGTACTTTTACTGTCTTATTCCCTTACTATCCACTTAGAATAGAAGGAAAAATTTTCCTTCAAGTTTTTTTCCCTTCTTGTGTCTGGTCTCATCTAAGTGAGATTCCTCCCTCCCACCCCTCCCACCTTGCCCAGGAAAGATTGGAGTTTACCTTTCTTATGATAGTGATGAGTAGATACTGATGATTTTTGTCCAGTGAAAACCCTCACTTCCTCGTCTTCCACTTGCCTGATTTCAACAGGAAATCCAAAATTTACCTATTTTTTTTGAGAAACAGATTTTTTTTTCGGAAGGAGCCTGTGACTTTGTCCAGTCCTATCTCTCCCACATTGTAGTTTCCCAAAGAGGCAGCCCCCTCTTGCCTGTACCCTTCTGTTCTGGTGATAGATTGTTCTTTTGGTAGCATTTTAATTTTCTTTTTTTTAAAGATTTATTTATTTATTTGAAACTCAGAGTTACACAGAGAGAGAAGGAGAGGCAGAGAGAGAGAGAGAGAGAGAGGTCTTCCATCCACTGGTTCACTCCCCAATTGGCCGCAATAGCGGGAGCTGCGCTGATCCGAAGCCAGGAGCCAGGGGCCTCCTCCAGGTCTCCCATGTGGGTACAGGGGCCTAAAGACTTGGGCCATCTTCTACTGCTTTCACAGGCCACAGCAGAGAACTGGATGGGAAGTGGAGCAGCTGGGACTAGAACTGGCGCCCATATAGGATGCCAGCACTTCAGGCCAGACACCACCATTGCACCACAGTGCTGGCCCCGCATTTTAATTTTCAGTTCATGCGAAACTCTACGATGGTTTAATGTGCTTATCATTCAGTTGGAAACTGGCTTCCATTACTATGTTGTGTTTTCCACTCTTGAACCCTGGATTTTCGTTTTGAAATAATCTAGAACATGTGCTTCCCTTCTACATGGTGACCTTTTAATAATCAGTGGTGATTATTATTTCCCTCCTTTGACTTTCTCCTCTTTGGATGAAATGCCCCTTGTCTCATTCAGATTCCTTACTATGCTTGCTGTCTCTTTCTGGTAATTGTATTCCCAGTTAAGGATAAGTTTACCTTTGCTACCATGGCAACCAGTTATTGCTTGATACTTCTACTTAGAGGAAACCACTATTTTCCTGTTTTCAGTAGAAAATCCACAATTCAAAGATCAGCTTGTTGGTGTGCATAGAACAAAGACAGGCTTCCTGCTGGTGGTCAACTTGGTGCTGAGAGCAAAGCTCTACCATAGCCTATATGCTGGACTCATCATTTTAACATGTGTAGTTTATGGCAAGTACATTTCTCATTTATCTGTTAGTTTTTACCATAGGATAAATAGCACGGCCTAAGAGGAAGAGAGACTGTGGACTCAGGTTGATTAGGTTCAAATCCCAGTTTAGCTGTCACTTGCTAGCTAAGACAGTAGATGAGTTATTTTCTTTTTTCAGAACCTCATTTTACTCATCTGTAAATGGAGATGTCTGCCACTCTATATAAGAATGAAAATCAATCCAGTTAAGTCCCTAGCACGATGTGTGGCACTTAAGATACATGTGACAAATTGTAGCTGTTATTGTCATTTACAGTTTGTAGCTGATAGCCTAATACAGGCAGTCTGGCATGTATGCAAACCATCATGGTTATAGATTATTGGGAACTTGGAATCCTATAGTTGTAAACTTTGAAAAGGGATTGTCACAGAATGGTTTAATGGAAAATGAATTTTTCTTATAAGCCTGAGTGGTCAGGATAAAGCAGGAGGTAACAGCCAGGAATGATCTATCTCCCTAAGCAGGGGTATTTGGCACTATCTGGAGGTAATTTTTTTTCAGGGCTTGCTGGAAGAGAGAGAAGGATGTTACTGTCATCTAACTAGTGGGTAGAAGCCAAGGATGTTGCTAAACAGCTCACAATGCACAGGTCAGCATCCTTCTACCCCCAACAGTAGTCCAGCCCCAAATAGCAATAGCGTCAAGGCTGAGAAATCCTGGGGTAGAGAAATGTGGGCAGGGGAGCTAGGAGTACTAGAGGGAAGTGGCAGGTATAGCTCTCTGATAGTGAGGAGCGCAGACTTTGGGCAAGATGGTAAATTAAGATGATGGTCTGGTAGAGCCGTGGCTCCGACTTTGCATAATCTTGCTGCCCCAGAGTCCTCACATGACTTTCTAAGATAGTGACTTTTTCAGTATTCCCCCATATGTAATAAATCCCGAAGTTTATATGATATTTTTATACCCATTGTCTTATTTTCTTATGTTACCCCTATTTGAGATATAACCTACTTAATCCAGTGTCCAAGAGATGAAACAGCCAATAGGTGAATTTAAAATGACCTAAAAACTTCTGTTACTTATTTGTACCATCAACTGTATCATCAAACATGGTGAAAAGGACAAAGATCTATAGCAACACTTCTAGAAATTTCCTTTGTCTTTCTCATCTACTCTTATGCTTCTAGCTTTTTCTTCCAAAATCCCCTCAAAACCTCCCCTGATAAAATTTCACCCCCAGCCCAACCACATCTTTTCTACTCATTTCCTTTTTTTCCATGGTATAGGATGAAAATAAAGAACCTATCCAGCAACAGTTCAACTCTCATTGAGGGGCAGAGGAGGACAGGCAAAACCAGAAATCTCTTTATGTTAATAATAATTTTTGCTCAGCCATAATTATATTGTAATAATTTGTGAAGAGGATTGTTGGAAAAATGTTTTATAATTAAATTTCACTGAGGAATTCTAGTTCCCCAAAATAACAAGCTGCTTAGGCTAGCCCTAGATTATTTAGCATAGAAAGATACCTTTGGATGTTCAAATTAAAAGTTCTAAGGTTGGGGCCGGCACTGTGGCGCAGTGGGTTAAAGCCCTGTCATGAAGCTCTGGCATCCCATGTGGATGCCAGTTTGAGACCCGGCTGCTTCACTTCCAATCCAGCTCTCTGCTTTGGCCTGGGAAAGCAGTGGAAGATAGCCCAAGTCCTTGGGCCTCTGCACCCGCGTGGGAGACCTGGAGGAAGCTCCTGGCTCCTGGCTTCGGGTCAGTTCAGCTCTGGCTGTTGCGGCCATTTGGGAGTGAACCAGTGGATGGAAGACCTCTCTCTCTCTCTCTCTCTCTCTCTCTCTGCCTCTCCTTCTCTCTCTGTGTAACTCTGACTTTCAAATAAATAAATAAATCTTTAAAAAAAAGTTCTACAGGTATCTCTGATTGTTTGGCTGTGCACGTTTTTAACAAGCAAGATCCACACTTCTTATTTCCTTGAATATTGATTAACACATCCCTCAAGGGAACAAGGCAGAACAGAGAACAGGCAGTATATATATATTTTTTTAAAGAAATCATTTATTTATTTATTTTTCTTTGTTTGGAAAACAAAGAGACAGAGATAGAGACTTTCCTTCTGCTGGTTCACTCCCAAATTCCTACAACAGTTAGGGCTATATGGGTTAGAAGCCAGAAGCCAGGAACTCAATCCAAGTCCCCCAAGTTTGTGAGCTATCACCACTGCCTCCCAGGATAAACATTAGCAGGAAACTGGCATTGGAAGTAGAGTTGGGACTTGAACCCCAGTACTCTGATATGAGATGCAGTGTCTCAAGTGGCATCTTAACCGCTGGACCAAATGCCTGGCCCCAGGAAGTATATCTTCATATCCTACCAGATTGCTCTTTTCCATCTGTTGACAGCATTGATGTTGTCGGTAGTTAACATTTGCTAAGGCCTCACTGTGTGCAAAGTACTGTAGCTGACTTTGTGAAAAAAAAAAAAAAAGTTTATTTTTTTATCTACTTGAAGGTAGAGAGAAACAGATACCTTCCATCCTCTGTATCTGCAACAGCCAGGACAGGGTCAGACAGAAACCAGGAGCCAGGCACTCTACCTGGGACTCTCAGGTGGGTTGCAGGTGTCCAAGCCCTTCAGCCATAATTTGCTGCTTCCCAAGATGCCTAGGTAGGAAGCTGGGTTGGAGGTGAAGCCAGGACTTGAACCAGCACTGTTATATGGGTTGTGGATGTCCCAAGCAGCAACCTGATTCAATGTGTCCACTCCTACAATGGATTATTTATATTAATTACTTTATTCTCACAAGAAACCTAAGAGGTGCAATGAATACTCTTTGTAAAGTTTTACAAAGAGGAAACTGGTGTTCTGTAAAGCTGAGTGGGTTGCCGAACTAAACTACCAGTTGTTTCTGAGTGCAGAGGTCATGCTTTTGTAGATGCCTGAAGAACGTGTGAATGTAATCCCTTGATGCACTGTATTCATTATTTTCTCTTACGGCATGCATTTTTTTGAAGAGGGTAATCTGAGTAAATTTTGAATTAGATTAGGAACCCAGCAGTTTCAATGAAAATCTGGGCAAATATTCTAAGTTGATGTCTCATTAGCAGATTTGTTGGTGATGTATGTCTTGGCCTGGAGCAGTGTATGTCATGATTCTCGCTTGTGAAAATAGGCTTAGCTCTGTTGAGCTGATTTCTGTCATTCTACAAAACAGAGGTAGGACATGATCCAAGTTATTTCATTGTATTGGAATGTCTTTGCATTGTATAACTGAGTTTATGAGCCATTGGGTGGAAGCTGGAATGAAAGTTTTTGGATGATTTTCCTGAAAACTTTCATTAGACTCACTTTCCCTCAGCATACATTATGGGGGCACATTAGGGTTCTTCAAAAGTCCATGGAGGGGCCAGCGCTCTAGCATAGAGGGTAAAGCTGCTGCCTGCAGTGCTGGCATCCCATATGGGCGCCGTTCAAGTGCTGGCTGCTCCTCTTCTGATCCAGCTCTCTGCTATGGCCTATGACAGCAGCAGAAGATGGCCCAAGTCCTTGGGCTTCTGTACCCTGCGTGGGAGACCCAGAGGAAGCTCCTGGCTCCTGGCTTTGGATCAACGCAGCTCCGGCCATCGTGGCCAATTGGGGAGTGAACCAGTGGATGGAAGACCTCTCTCTCTCTCTCTCTGCCTCTCTCTCTCTCTCTGTGTAACTCTGATTTTCAAATAAATAAATAAATCTTAAAAAAAAGTCCATGGAAACTAGAATTAAAAGATATGTTTATTTTGTTACACAAAGCATTGAAATCCGTGCATAGCTTTTTCATAGTACACATTTTAAATTAACTTTTTAAAGGTGCTTTGTATGCATGGCTTTAAAAATTTCTTGACTCAAAATAAATTTACCATGTAATTTCATTTTCCATGAACTTTTTGAAGTGCCCTTGTATGTCACTGTGATGGAGACGTCAATATGAAGTTTTACAGTTGGCTGTAGCTTGCCCTTGCTTTCTGGAACACTTCTTTGGTCTCACCCGTTGGAAGACAGAAAACACCAATTCAGACTCCAAACAGTAACAGTAAGAGCAGGGTCACTGGGGTCTACTCCTCTAACAGATATGAAAATAGATGCGGAGGGCTATCTACTGTACTAAACTCTTGACATACAAATCGACAACACTTTGAAAGGATTCTTTTTCATCTTAAAAGAATGACTTTTACCATATCGCAGAGTACATACATTCTCTTTAGAATCATAGAATGGCTAAGTTAGATATATCTGAAAGTGAATAGTACCTTTTACAGTTGAAAATGGAAGGTTCAAGACTGCAGGACTAATTTGCCTGTTTGGCAACTTCAGCAACACTGTTTTCTGGGGTAAATCCTCCTGCCGAGATTCTTACCCTCACAATTTCATTGGTTCAGAAATAGCAGACCAATTTCTGGCCCAGCTTTGAAGCTCTAACCATAGAATGTTAATGAGGCTAAAAGCCCTTAAGGTCATCTCCCGTCCTCCTCCAGTACCCTGAGTCCTCTGCACCCTTTCTGTTCCCCAGTTATTCCTGGCAGGATACCTGTACTCTAACAGGCAAGGATACCCCACTTTCAGCTAACTTTTGGCCAGTCAGATTTTATTGATCTCAGATTTCCTTCCTTAGAACTTGCAAGGTTGGAAGTACTCAGAATAAATCCTCTCCCACATCTGGGCCATGCATTGGATCTTTTATCTGTAAGTCCCCCACCTCCTATTCCGAGCTCACTTCTTACAACAAGCTTCTACAAGTTCTGCCTAGGATATGACATAGCACTCCTGTGCCTTTGGTTCCTCTCTTAGTGTATGGCCCTACCACTCAGTTGGTGCTAGGAATTAGTTAACATCCTTGACTTCTTTCTCTTGCTCACATCACACATGACTCATCAGGGCCTGTGAATTGTTGCACCATCATAGTTCTTCCCTCTGTCACAACTGCCTGTGCCTCTCACCATTCTGAAGCCTAGTGTCATCTCCAGACTTCCTATACCCTTCTTACACTCCACAGTTGTGTCAACACCAGTTTTTCATTGCTCTTTACCAGAGCCTCAGGAACCTTCAGATATCATTCACTGGGGGCAGGGACAAAGAACTGCAGGGTATATGGTACATGCATGCCATAGAAGGTGGCTCTGCCCATGTTTCTGGAAGCACCTGCTTTATAGATTTGATCTCAGATGTAGGACATTGATACCTTTGGTGTAGCGTGCCTCCTTTTCTCTGGTAGAGCTTGTTTGGGTGCTGTTAAATGGAATGGCCAGCATTTTCCTTATGTATTTTCTTCAGAGTCTGGATTTTGTTATAAAATCTTCAGATATGTGGCCATTAATTTTGTACATTTAAAGAAGAGATGTAAATATTTTATCTCCTTTTCTCTCCCATTGGCTTTCTATCCATGTAGGTAGGGCTTTAAAAGCCTCAGGGCAGGGGCAGTGTTATGGCATAGTAGGTAAAGCAGTTGCCTGCAATGTCTGCATCTCTCTCTCTCTCTCTCTATTTTTTTTTTTTTTTTTTTTTTTTGGACAGGCAGAGTTAGACAGTGAGAGAGACAGAGAAAGGTCTTCTCTTTTCCGTTGGTTCACCCCCAAATGGCCGCTACGGCCGGCGCTGCGCTGATCCGAAGCCAGGAGCCAGGTGCTTCCTCCTGGTCTCCCATGCGGGTACAGGGGCCCAAGCACTTGGGCCATTCTCCACTGCCCTCCTGGGCCACAGCAGAGAGCTGGACTGGAAGAGGAGCAACCGGGACAGAATCCGGCACCCCAACTGGGACTAGAACCCGGGGTGCTGACACCGCAGGCGGAGGATTAGCTAAGTGAGCTGCGGCGCCGGCCAATGCTTGCATCTCATATTGGTGCCTGTTCAAGTCCTGGCTGCTCCACTTCTGATCCAGCTCCCTGCTAATGGCATGGGAATGCAGCCAAGGATGCACCCACGTCGGAGACCTTGAAGAAGCTTCTTGCTTCTGGCTTTGGCCTGGCCCAGCTCCAGCCATTGCAGACACTGGGAGAGTAAACAGCGGATGGAAGACCACCCCCCTTCCCGGCTCTGCCTTTGCCTTTGAAATAAATAAAATAAATCTTGGGGGGAAAAAAAAACTGTCAGGGCGTGTTAGAATAAGGTAAATGCCTGAAGTCCTGCCTTAATTTCCAGAGAGTGTTGCAAAGAATAGCTCTCTAAACATGCTGCCATAATATTAATGTTGGCTATAAACCCTTTGGAAGCAAATTTCAAAAATCATGATTTTTGTTTGCCAGCTGTTTCTGTCATTTCTTTGGGTGTGTGTGTAAGTTACTTTTCATACTGTGGGCTGGGGAGACAATTTAGAACAAATTCATTTTGGTTCTAAAATGCAGTGTTTGTGTTGTATATTGTTGACAGAGGCCTGTAAGAACCATGCTAAGTATTTGTAGGAAGTGAGCCGAGTTGGGCCCATGTGTGAGATGGGGAGGTTGATGTCATGGAAGGCAGCGAAACTGTCTTTGAGTGCCAGTCATTAACTGTACTGTGATATCGGCAGGCCATAGATCTAGTTCCCTATGACATTTAAAAAATGATGCCTAATAGGGGTTTGATGAAAGTTTGTTAAGTAAATCAAGCATAACGTACTGTGTTTATTATAACCCAAAGACTCCATAATGTAAATAGTTCCCTGCAGGTTTGAAAGCCTTGCATATTGAAGTGTGTACTTTATGCCATGAGGAAGAATAAGATGAGGTCTTTTCCCTGAGGAACTTAAAATTTTGTAAGGTTCAGGTTCAATGCTAGCAAACAGTAGAATGCTCTAATAAGGACACCGAACAGGAGGGACCGGCGCTAGAGGAAATAAGGGTCTTTCATTACTGAAGGAAAAACAGAGAAAACCTTAGAGGCAGGTGCATTCTAGGATTTCAGCAAATTGAAGGAAAGAGCTGGCAATTGGACTAGAACCCAGAAATGAAGAAAATGTTAAAATAGTTAACATGTACATAATATTTTTTTTAACTTTTATTTAATGAATATAAATTTCCAAAGTACGATTTCTGGATTACAATGGCTTCCCCCACATACCGTCCCTCCCACCCACTACCCTCCCCTTTCCCACTCCCTCTCCCCTTCCATTCACATCAAGATTCATTTTCGATTATCTTAATATACAGAAGATCAGCTTAGTATACATTAAGTATGGATTTCAACAGTTTGCTCTCACACAGAAACATAAAGTGAAAAATAATAGATGATTTTTTTAAAATGATGATGAAATCAGATCAGACCTATTGTCATGTTTAATCCCAGTGAGAGTCAAGTTGGGAGTTGATAATTTCTTTCTTTTTTTTTTTTTTTTTACAGAGGATCAGTTTAGTATACATTAAGTAAAGATTTCAACAGTTTGCACCCCCATAGAAACACAAAGTGAAATATATTGTTTGAGTACTCGTTATAGCATTAAATCTCAATACACAGCACATTAAGGACAGAGATCCTACATGAGGAGTAAGTGCACAGTGACTCCTGTTGTTGACTTTACCAATTGACACTCCTGTCTATGGCATCAGTAGTCTCCCTATGCTCCGGTCATGAGTTTCCAAGGCTATGGAAGCCCTCTGAGTTCTCCGATTCTTATCTTGTTTAGACAAGCTCATAGTCAAAGTGGAGGTTCTCTCCTCCCTTCAGAGAAAGGTACCTCCTTCTTTGAAGACCTGTTCTTTCCACTGGGATCTCACTCGCAGAGATCTTTTGCCAGAGTGTCTTGGCTTTCCATGCCTGAAATACTCCCATGGGCTTTTCAGCCAGATCCGAATGCCTTTAGGGCTGATTCTGAGGCCAGAGTGCTATTTAGGACATCTTCCATTCTATGAGTCTGCTGAGTATCTCACTTCCCATGTTGGATCACTCTCCCCTTTATTTATTCCATCGGTTAGTGTTAGCAGGTACTAGACTTGTTTATGTGCTCCCTTTGACTCTTAGTCCTTTCATTATGATCAATTGTGAACTGAAATTGATCACTTGGAATAGTGAGATGGCATTGGTACATGCCACCTTGATGGGATTGAATTGGAATCCCCTGGTATGTTTTTAACTCTACCATTTGGGGCAAGTCAGCTTGAGCATGTCCCAAATTATACATCTCTTCCCTCTCTTATTCCCACTCTTATGTTTAACAGGGATCACATTTCAGTTAATTTTTAACACTTAAGAATAACTGTGTATTAATTACATGTACATAATATTTTATTTAAATTGTCACATGTTTTTCAAAAACCACCATTTTTCCTAAGAATGCGAAATTAAAGTTGCAGATCACCCTTAAAATTGGTCCTTATCATCAATTCTAGGGAGTTCACAAATGATGAGTCTGCTTTTTCTTGAACAACTAGGAAAAGGAATATGATCATCCTTGTAATTTATGAAATTCTAGATAAAGTCTATAACAGGCGCTGCCTGTTCTTAGCCTCAGCTTACATCGTATTAACACCAAACCTTTGACCCTTTAGAATGCCCTGCACTTTTTGTTCCTGTAAGTACTTTCATCTGTTTATCTAAAACTCATCGGAACATGGAGAGAAGCAAATCAATAAAAAGCGCTATGCTTCATCGGACCTTAAATTCTCCATTCCCCAGCCTGCTGCACACATGCATGGGAGACTTGATCATTTTGGTGTCAGGGAGAAAAGCTTAGTTTTTCTTGAGGCTTTTATCTCTTAGTTACTTCCTGAATGTTTCCACAGTGGAGAACACACCCTTTTCCTGAGTCAAATTGTACTATTGTTTGCCTACCTGATGATTTATCAGTAAACTCTTCCTTAGGCTGCTGTGAAGTCAGCCTGCCTTTAACTGGTGCTCTGTCTCATATTCTGCCTGCAAGATCTCTGAGAGACTCTTCTGTGGTCGCAATGGGTTCCTGAGTCAGATCTTCTGTAGGCTAGGGTTCCCCAAAACTGCCTGGGGAAACACGAAACTGCAACCAAGACCTCAGCCAATCGCAGGAGAGTGTCCCTGAGACTGAAATGTCTTTAATACATTTTCAGGAGCCTGTTATCCCACCATGCCTTTGCTGTCGGGGACCTGTACTCGAAATTTTATTAATTATTTTAAGATTAATATTTTGAGGGTTCTTGCTGTATGTTTAGGTAAGAATTCTAAATATCGGCTGCTTATAAATGAAACTGGCAACATGGTACAGTTTATTTATTTGGAGAGAGATACACAGGCAAGTGAGGGGTTTATAAGAGGGAGAAAGAGCTTAGAAGTTTATCAGGCTTTACCAGAGAGTAGACTGGAGGCTGGAAGGGAGAGAGCACATGGACGAGCAGGCATCAGGCTGCCCATTGCCAAGAGGTGTGGGGGCGAACAAGAGAGCGGGCCCAGAAGCTCCAGGCCTCTTATTCACTTCAAAAGGGGAGTAGTTACTTAGTCTGATTGGCAGGTGGGTATACAGGTGAGGTCAGGTAGGGGCATGAGAGCGCCAGCTCACCAATCTAATCAATTTAATCCTCTCTGCCTGCCTCTATCACCTTTATGGAACTTGTATCCATGCTGTGTCCCAGACTGTAAGTCTCTCAGGTAAGCTGTCCTGGTTCCCTTTCGTTGTGCCCAGCCCAGTGCACATTGTCATCTTGCCTGTGGATCTTCTGCATGTTCCTTATGGCCGGTCTGCTCTGTAATTTACCTTCCAGGTCATTTGAGAGCACCAGTTAACAGTGAGAGCTAACAAATAAGCGACAGTTGAGAGGCAATGTGGGGCATTGGAAGGAGCCTTGGGTATGAAGTCAGACCTGGGCTCCAGTCCTAGCTCTGCCACTCACTGGTAGGACAATGGGGGTAATTATGACTTTACCTATTTAAGAGGAGGATTAGGTGATCTGCCTACGTAAGAGTACTTTGCTATCCATGTGTGAGTTTTTGTTCATGATAATTGCTAATATCAGTGAAAGACAAATGTCTAATTTATAGATGTCTGATAACAAATTATAAATAATAGCAGTTGGACATCTCTAGAGTGTAATAGGTAGTTCAGAATAAAGCAGCTGGCAGTTTCTCCTGGGAGATCTACTTTGGGGAATTGCTAGTCCTAAAATTCCAGTACAACATATGCCAGTGGTGAGTGCATACAAAAAGTGCCCGTGGTCCACTCTGTTGTCTTCCTTGCATCCACAGCTCTGTTGTAGCAAGTTCAGGGGCTACTCCAGTTGATCTCACAGATTTCCCACACAAGGGATGGTGTGCTCTCTGCTCTGGGTTTATGAGATCATAGCCCAAGGTAGTAAACTGTAAGATGCAGTAATTCACTTCCCATAGGTGGTCTTGGCTGCCTTCTACGTAGCTTTTTGGCTGGAAGGTTGCTGGTTTTTGAAGCACTGGCACCAAGTCAGAAATGCAGCCTAGGGCCCCGGTTTGCCAAGCAGTGGGCAATAATAGTCAACCGATGAGACATTTTCTGTGGAGGTCTTTTGTGTTCACTTCATATGTATTTAATTTCTGCTGTTTTGAATACTTCTAGAGTGATGGAGAATCAGTCCTCACGGGCAGTTTTCCCGGATAGGGGTTAGGATTCGTACTGTCAGGCTTCTCTGTGCTGCTGGCCACCAAAGGGTGAGGGCCAATTTTCTAATCAAAATGTAAGATACCAGATTGCTATTCCAATTCACACACCTTGGCAGATTTTATGGGCTAAACCTCTGGCAAGGTCCTATATGTACATTTTATTATTTTTTTTCAAAATAAAAAGAGGAAAAAACTACCGGCCCCAGTCTTGAGCCTAAAAGAATTTCATGTTTACCACACAATTTCGAAGACTATGTATGAATTTGGCACAGTGTCCCAAAGCACTGTGATTCTTTTCCCTCCTAGTTCCAATGTTCCTCAATTCCATGGGATCCAAGCCAGGCAAGTAATGTAAGCCAAGTGGCGCTGCTTGTTTGCTGTGTACATTCTGACAAATGCAGAGTGATTCTTCTATTCTTCAAAGCTGTTACATCTTTGGCTCGGCGGCAACAATTGAGATTGCAGGCCAAGTATTTAAAATCCTCATCTGCCTAAGATGTAAACATACCATATCTTTCAATATTTTCTGAGTCAGAATGAATTTGCACGTTTGCTATAATTTCTGAAACTTTGCTATCAAAAGGTCTATGTCATTTATTCATAAGTTTATGTAGCAAACTATTTTTATTCTTTTAAAGGTGTATTTATTGATTTGAAAGGCAGAGAGACAGAGAGGTGTGTTCCATCCACTGGTTCACTCCACAAATGCCCACAACAGCTGAGGCTAGGCCAGGAGCCAAAAACTCCATCGAGGTCTCCCACATGGGTGACAGGGACTCAAGTACTTTAGCATCATCTGTTGCTTCCCGGATGCATTAGCAAGAAGCTGGATGGGAAGCAAAACAGCCGGGACTTGAACTGGCACTGGTATAGGATGTGAGTATCCCAAGTGGCAGCTTAACCCCCTACGCCACAGTGACCCAGGAACTTCTTTCAAATGCTCAACTTCTGTGTGTACAGTGCAAATGACTTTGCATTCAACTCTGCCGTGTGGAGTATGTGTTTGTGTGTTTTGGTGGTAGTAGTTTAGTGTAGAGGAATGTTCTGCCTTATTAAAAATTTTAGCTTTCCTAGAACAGATGTTAATATAATTAACTACTTACTCAAAATGCTGGCAAGAATGAACTGCATTTTATTTGGTGTTCCTCATTTCACATTCAAGGGCATAGAGCTAATAATTCCAAAAAATCACTTTTCCAGGTCTAGTTTCGGCAGAAACACTTTCAGTTCCTTGGTAATTGAGAAGGAATCATGAAATAATATTTCATGTAGTAATCCAGCAAGATTTAATTTGGATGGTTGATATATTGGAGAATTTCATCTTCAGAGTCAGAGGTAGAATAAGTGTCCGAATATTGTAACTTCAGAGCAATTTCAGTAAAGGAATTAACAGACTGAGTCAACTAATCCCTAAGCACTAAGTCAGTTTAACACAAGTATTTGCACTTCTTATGCTGAAAATTTTGCAGTAGTAATTCCAACAGACATTCTAAAACTTAGACACACACTATGGCAGATACTAAGATGTCTTTTTAGCACATGACCTGAGTCAATGCTAAGCAAGATTGGCTTAAGGAATCACTAGTTGTCTAAGACCTCAGAACTTAACCAGAGAATATGATCTGGCAGCTTAAGCCCTGTAGAAAATTCCGCATGTTTCCTTTTAGGACGAATTAAGACTTTTGAGCTTGAGAAAGGTACAAGGAATGTCTGAGGGAACCAATTGAAGACATTTAAAAGCTAATTTCTAAATTTAGCTGGGATTCTCCTATGTTAAGTGAGTATTTTCAGGGGCTTTTGAATCACGGTTATGGCTATAGAAATTACAGAAATTCATCTAGTTTCCTTCAGCTCTGACACTTAAGTTCCCTTTTTTCTTCTTCTCCATGCTGCCCGTTTTGATGGACATCACAAAATACTAAGCAAACTCTAAATGCCCAGTGCATCTCATGTATCTTCTCATGGAAGCAAGCATGGGTGTTCAGATAGCAAAGCTTAAAACCGATTTCGGCATGTATATTGTAATTAGCTTTTTAGAAATACTGTTTGTAGCCAGGCAGTGGAGTTTTTTTCTATATTAGAAGATGAGATAGATATTGAGTTATTTAGCCTCACAGAACAGGTGAAAATTTTAGGAGCTTACATTACCCAGCTATTGCTTTTGTTCTCTGTATTTGAAGATAGACATAGGCCAAGTAATTCTTAGAGCCCTCTTTCATTTATTCTATTCTTTTAAATCAGCTCCAATAATGATTTCTTTAATAAAGGCTATTATGCACCTGTTTTTAAAAAAATGATTTATTTATTTATGTGGAGAGAGAGAGAGAGGGAGAGAGAGACAGGGAGAGAGATCTTCCATCCATTGGTTACTCCCTAAATGGCTGTAATGGCTAGAGCTGGGCCAGGCTAAAGCCAGGAACCTAGAACTCCATCCAGGTCTCCCACATGGGTGGCAGAGGCTCAAGTACTTGCGCCATTTTGGTGCATTAGGTGGGAAGTGAGTTGGAAATGGAGCAGCCTGGTTGAGAACCGGTGCTCATATGGGATGCCAGTGTTACAGACAGCAGCTTAACCTGCTGTGCCACAATGCCCAAAATCTTTTATAAAATAAGGTAGAGAATAGGGGCCAGTGCTGTGGCGCAGCAGGTTAATGCCCTGGCCTGAAATGCTGGCATCCCATATGGGCGCCGGTTCTAGTCCCGGCTGCTCTTCTTCTGATCCAGCTCTCTGCTATGGCCTGGGAAAACAGTAGAAGATGGCCCAAGTCCTTGGGTCTCTGCACCCATGTGGGAGACCCGGAAGAAACTCTGGCTCCTGGCTTCGGATCGGCGCAGCCCCAGCTGTTGTGGCCAATTGGGGAGTGAACCATCGGATGGAAGGAAGACTTCTCTCTCTGTCTGCCTCTCCTCTCTGTGTGTAATTCTGACTTTCAAATAAATAAATAAATCTTAAAAAAAAAAAAAAAAAAGAAAGACCAAGGCCCGGCTGGCCGAGGTCACACAGCCTAGGGGAAAAAAAAAAAAAAGAAAAAAGAAAAAAAAAGAAGGTAGAGAATAAAGAAAATGAAATGATTAAAACATAGCTAGATAAACCAAACATTCACACTTGTACAGGTGCAGAGATGATGATAGCTGATTGCTAGCTGGACCTCAGGAATTAAGTCCGCATTCCTCAGGGGACAGAAAAAGAAAGTATCTACTAGCAATTGTCTGTGTGTTTTACAGTCAGTGTGTCATTTTTGTTAGCTAAACGATATCATGAAAGTAAAATCTCCAAGCTATTTCTGAAATTCTTGACCATTTTTACTTAAAGTCATTACTTTCTCAAATTATGGGGTTCTGACTATTAATGCTTGTAAACATGAATTACCCTTTCAACCGGTCTGTTCTCCACATTCCTTCCCCTTGTAGCCCAAAGCAGATTAATCTTTAAATATCATCTTTGTTGCAAGGCAGACATTCCTCTTCTAATTTAGGAGAAGGCTGTTATTACCTGATGATTGCGACTTCAAAGGCTCCTTGGGGCCCGTGGCAGGAATAGAAGGTGGAGCTTCTCCATTCCCACCGACCACCCTCACATTCCCCTTTCTTCCAGCACATCTTGTGTCTGGCCTAGTGACTAGCTACAGGGCAGAGATAGGGCTCTGAAAGGAAAATATTCACCCAAATAAAAATCCTTTGTTATGTGTGGGTATTCACTCTTTACTTGCTCTCTAGAGTGGAGCAGAAACTATTGGGAGCAGAAGCCATGCACCCTAGTAGAACTAATGCTAATGGGTAGAAAAAAAATGAAAGGCTGAAACAAAGGTAGGAGAGATGCTGCCTTTTGCACCTGTTAAATGATTTTTTTAAAAATGTTTAGTAGTCAAACACAGGCATCTGCACAAAATGGGATTATTTTAGATATCCTTTGATCTGGTAGACTCCTCCCTACTTTGCCAACCCTCTCTTGGCCAACAGATGCCCAGTCTCTTTCAAGGCTAAGTCGTGCAGGCAGCCACCCCCAACCCTTTTTACAACGAGAGCATCCTGCGCAAACCTCTGTTGGAACCCTTTTCAATCAGAATTCAATTGGCTGGCAGTTTCTCAGCCTCCCACACTAGACTGTGAGCAAGTCACGTCGGAGCCTGGCACTGTCATTTGTCTCTAACTTTAGTTAGCGCACTGCCTGGCCCCTAGTAATACTCCTAGGCGATTGCTGAAGGAATCTTGGCTACCTGTGATAAAGCAAGGAAATAAATAGTCTGTGTCGGTTTCAGTGGAGACCATGTGTCATGTCAGCATGTTGTTTTAGTTTTATTTTAACTTTTCTCAGAGGCAACCAAGTCTTGTATCTCTCTCTGTCCAACTCTTTAATTACAGGGAGCAGGGGCTAATGATTTGATGTTGACTCAACTTTGAGCATGATAAATGGTGGTGGTTGGCTAGATAGTAATTTGTAGAGTGGACAGCCATTTGAGATGAGATAACAGGAAGCTGACTGGAGTCAACGGATATTCTCCAAAAGAAGTACAGGGTTAGTCATTGTTCACTTACATTTTTATTCGAGGTTACATTGTAATGGTGCCTGGAATTTTTGACTCATTCAAATGTATTCATTTTTCCATCCTCCCAAATATCTGACTGTTGCTTTTTCTCAGGGAATGTCAGGTTAAATATAGCATTCACCATAATTGATGTTTATTGTCTTTTTCTCCTTTGTTTTTATATTCTACTCAACTGATGATTGTTAGGTGCGTTCTAGTACCTGACAGTGTCTAGCATATAGTGACTGGTACTCAAGAGTTATTTTGTAAATGTAGTTTGAGCCCTGGTAATATATGTAATGAGGGACCACTTAACTTTCTTTTTTTTTTTTCAAGGTTTATTTTATTTATTTGAAAAGCAGAATTACAGAGACAGAGAGGTCTTCCATCCACTGGTTCACTCCCTAAATAGCTGCGACAGCCAGGGCTGAGCCAGGGCAAAGCCAGGAGCCAGGATCTTCTTCTGGGTCTCCCACGTGGGTGCAGAGGCCCAAGCAGTTGGGCCATCTTCTGCTGTTTTCCCAGGTGCATTAGCGGGGAGCTGGATCAGAAGTAGAGCAGCCAGGACTTGAACCATGTGGGATGCTGGGCTTGTGGCAACTACGCTATGCCACAATGCCAGGCCCAGGACCACCGAATTGCCAATGAGGCTTCATGCCGGATTTTTGCAGTTCTCTACAGCCTTAAGTTTGTCAGAGGTCTCAGTGATTTCCCGTCACTGTGAAATTAAATGTGGTCTAGTATCACATTTCACAATTTGAGTACTTCAGTGGGGGCCTGATTTGATCAAAACTATCGTATACCTCTATTGAAATATCACAATTTATGCCATAAATATGCACAATTATATTGATTAAAAATTATATATTTAAAAATAATAAGTTGAAATATACATAAAGAATGAAATAAAATGGCCTAAGTTTGACATTGTAATGAGAACTGACCTCAAAACAGGCCAACATTATCCATGAGTGGTTTGCGGTTTTATAACTAATGTGCATATTCTCAATGCTATCCTGAGTGCCTACAAGTTAACAATTCACAGTGACAACTTATATTCATTTTTGGCTAAATTGTTCTGCCTACAAAATTGTATTGATAGAGAAGTAGCTTTTGGCTCACTTGCTTTCAGTTAAATTGTATGCTATGGATGGGTGGAGGGGACATTTATAGTGTGTGCTGTGGCAGCTGAGTGATATTGCATTACTAGCCTAGGAATACTGAGGAGTGAGTATTTTTAGCTTTCACCTGAGCAAACATGACTCAGTTTGTTGACCTGAATCCTTCCAGCCCCTTCTTAAACACACAAACTCTATTAATCCCTAGAACCACATTAGTGACTAAGCAAGGCCTTCATTAAAAATACCTGTTAGTTAGCTGATTGTGGCTTGTTCAAAGGTCGCAGATAATTTTAACTTCCTCCATTTGACTCTTTTCTCTTACAATAAAATCCCTCACACTTCTATTTTTAATTGAAAAACAAATCAGGCTTTATTATTATTGTCATTGTTACTATGATTGACACTGTTTTGTAGGCCATATAGTCCGTCAGAAGTCTGGCTAAGCTACAAGAAAATACTTTCTGTGGAAGGCAACTAGCTACTAGCTATAAAGTCTGCCTGATAGGTTTCCTAAAGAAACAGCTGCAAAGTCACTTTTAGCTGGAGTTGGAAGTTGTGCTGAGCTGTAAAGATAATTATTGGGGGAATATAACTGTCCATATTTGAATATTGGGACATCTGTTTACTTTCTCAAGCAATAAATGTGTTTTTCCTTCAGAACAGTATGAGAAAAATTGGAATATATTGAATTATCTTCAGGTTTTTAAATGATGCAAAAACGTTTTGAGACAAGAGGACTAATTCATTCAAGTAGAGAAAAATATTTGTCCTCATGGTATAGATTAAGATGCACTTGAGACTTGTCCAAATTCATTGCCATATTTATGAAAATATTAGTATTCTTGGGATTTTTTTTTGTTTAAGGAAGAAACACTAGATTAATGAAAGAATGAAAATAATGCAGGCTGCTACAAAGGCATGTGTTCACTGCATCCATTAAAAATGCAGCCCTTCTGCCCATAAAGTGTTCAGCTTCTCTGTTATTAAGTTTGGAATGTGGTTTTGGAGCTTAGCTGAGGAACTCGGCTAGTTATTTTTCATTTTGGTCTGAGGAGTAAGAGACTTGTTTTTCAAAAGGAAAAAAAATAAAGAAATGGAAAAAGGTTAGGTTCATTTTGGAAGAATTGCAGTTTTCAAATGCAGTAACTATTTTCTGCAGCAAATAGTTAGTTTGAGTATGTTAGCCAAAAATAGAATTCATGACTTTTGTCTCACTGTTTATTTCTCCAACCACATTAAAAAGCGCTCAGTTAAATGTGCCATTTGGTCTTTCTCATGTTAGTGGGCCATTTAGCTGAGTCAGGATACCAAAGTTTGATTGACTCATATTTCTAATAATAAGCCAGATGTCTGATTTTAGATGGATTAGGTGTAGAAAGTCTGTGTGATACAGTTATACAGTTTTTAGTTACAAAGGAAAACTTGCCTAGCACAGCCTAGCGGTGACTCCACGTTGCCGTGTTCAGCATGGATCAGAAGACTTTTGGCTAGAGTTTAGCAGTGCTGAGTTTTCTGGGAAGTTTTAATAGTCATTGCCTCTTACTTTTCACAAACATAACATTTTAGTACTCAAAATTCCCCCAAAGTTAGATATTTAGGGGTAGAAGAAGTGTGGGTTTGAGTGTGAGAAGTAGGATAGAATGTTGGTAATACACATTTTTCTTCCAAAGTGACTCCCCTGGCTTCACATGTTCTCCTCGATACTGTCTGAGCTCTGTTAAATAAGAGCTAATTTCTGCTCAGAGAAGCTCCATAAACATAATATGTCAAGTGTCAGCTACACAGACTCAAACATGTTTAAACCACACACAAAAGCCATGATTTATGATGTTTTCTTTCACTACTAACTTTCAAAGGAGAGTTTTATAAATATGCTTTCAAATTGTTCTATACTAGCAGGACCCATATGAAGAAAACTATTACAGTTTGTAAAGAGATCTTTGTACTGGCCTTTGAATTGATAGTCCAGTATGTGGAAAAGAGGAGACTCTCCAGTGACACAAGCTGGTTTACATAAAGTAAAGCAGAGTCTGTTCAATAAAGGATAACGTAGCTATTTAGGAAAAATAGAACTAGAACCTCACCTCGTACTTCAAAGCAATTTCCAGAAAGATCAACTATTTAAATATTTTTTAAAATAAAATAATAGAAATAACTGCAAGTCAATATAAGTGGCTCTTTATTGAATTTGGAGATAAAGAAGGCCAGTCTCTAAGCACAAAAACAAGGGAAAAATATAAAAAAAGATGGATTCTATAAAAGTATGTAATAAGAGTGGAAATAAGAGAGGGAGGAGGAAGTTTGCAACTGTAAAGCTGTATAGTTCTGCATACATTCCTACGGACTTTAAAAAAAATAAAAGTATGTAACTTCTCTATTAAAATGTGGCATAAATACTTTAAGATAATGATTGGAAAAGTTTGAAGAAATTGCTCACAAAAATATTTGGCAAAGAATTTTTTCTGACTTATAGCTTTTGCAAACTTGAAATTTTGGTGTAACATATGATTGACATTTTGAAACCATTAATTGAGCATTTTTTAATGATATAGAAAAGATCTGTGTAGTATAATCACTAATCTTAATTTTGTACTTTATGTGTGTGCAGTGTTCTGAGAGCTTTTCATATGACTCAGAGACTCTGAGAGCTCTGTGTACCTAATGATTATTACCCTAAGAGATGATGAAACCGATACACAGATAGGCTTAGTAATTTGCCCAAAACTTTCCTAGTATGGATTGGTGGTGACGCTAAAGTAAATGGGAAATGGTAGAGCCAGGATTAACACCAAACAGGTTGCCTCTTGAGCTGGTGTAATTTATCATGTGGTACACTGCTTCTTTAAGCAAATAAATTGGGGCAGGCATTTGGCCTAGAGGTTGGGCTGACACGTTGGACACTGGCATCCTGTATTGGAGTTCCTGGGTTCAAGTCCTGACTCCACTGTCAATCCCAGCTCCCTGCTAATGTACACGCTAAAGGCAGTAGGTGATGGCTCATGTAGTTGAGGCCTTGCCACTCACATGGGAGACCTTTACTGAGTTTCAGATTACCAGCCACTGCAGCTATCTGGAGAGTGAACCAATGGTTGGGAGCTCTGCCTGCATGTCTGTCTCTCAAATAAATTTAAAAAACCTTAATTTTAAAAAATTAAAAATAGGGGCCAGCAGGGTGGCATAGTGAGCTGAGCTGCTGCCTACAACACCAGCATCCCACATGAAGCACCAGTTCAAGTCCAGCTGCTCTGCTTCTGAGCCAGCTCCCTGCCAGTGTACCTGGGGGCAGTAGAAGATGGCTTTGCCTCCCATGTCAGAGAACCAGATGGAGCTCTGGGCTCCTGGCTTTGGCCTGAGTGAACCCCGGCTATTGGGGCCATTTGGGGAGTGAACCAGCAGATGGAAAATCTTTTTCTTTCTCTTTCTCCCTATTACTCTGCTTTCAAATAAATAAATTTCAAAAAATAATTAAAAATAAAAGGAAAACTATGTATGATATGACCCTATTTTTAAATTTTTAAAAAAGATTTAATTATTTGAAAATGGAGATACAGAGAGAGAGAGAGGGAGAGACAGAAAAAAGATCTTCCATCTACTGGTTCAATCTCCAGGTGGTCGCGATGTCCAGCACTGGGCCAGGCCAAAGCCAGGAGCTTCTTCCAGGTCTCTCTGTAGGTGGCAGGGGCCCAAGCACTTGAGCCATCTTCTGCTTTTCCCAGGCCATAGCAAGAAGCTGAATTGGAAGTGGAGCAATTGGGACACAAACTGGTGCCTATATGGGATGCTGGCATCACAGGTGGCGGCTTTACCCGCTATACCACAATACTAGTCCCAGTGACCCTATTTTGTAAAAACAGTTTAATATTTGTATACATATAAAAGTTATACAATTTAATTCATGCACACATTTTTACCTAATTACACACTCAGAAAAGACAGCTTGTATTTTTATACTTTTCCAACAATGTTTATTTCTAGTGGGATTTTTGGTAAATGTTGTTCTAAACTTAAATTTTCTATAGCTTGCAAAGCTTCAATTGTATTCATGGAACTTAACAATCATAAAAAAAACTGTGGGTTTTTTGCTTATTTATTTGAAAGGCAGAGTGACAGGGAGAGGGTAGGGAAGAGATGGCGGGGGCGGGGGCGGGCGACGGGAGAAATCCTCCATACACTGGTTTACTCCATAAATGGCTGCAATAGTCCGGGCTGGGCCAGGCTGAAGCCAAGAACCAGGAACTCCATCCAGGTCTCCCAAGTGGTTGGTGGAAACTCAAGTGCTTGGGCCATCACCTGCGGCCTCCCATGTACACTAGTAGGAAGGTGGATCAGAAGCAGAGCAGCCTGGACTGGGACTAGACACTCTGATATAGGGTGTGGGCTTCCTAAGCAGAAGTTTAATCTGCTGGGCCACAACACTGGCCCCTAAATGGTGGATTTTTAAAAAAATATTATATATCTCAAATTTGATTTGCTGTCTTGAAATATAAGAATCATATTTTATCATACCTTAGAAGTAGCAGTCAGTGTTTGGGTTTCTACCCTCTGATAGGTTCATAAGTGAGGTCTCTGTAGTTCTTTCATTCAAAAGCAATGCTGGGGAATTTTAGAGCTCAGAGGAATCTTAGAGACCAACCGTCCTGATTCTCAGATGATCCATTTAATTGACAGGCCAGATTCGTTGGCAGCAAGTTGTTCAATGAGGCTTCAGACCCAGGTCTTCTGATCCCACACACTGTACTCTGTGAAGGCCAGAGCACCCCCGGCCCTCAGGCTGCTGAGACAGTTGAGTTCTGAACTGTGATATAGAGGGAGGAGGCCACTGAACCACATTGATTGGAAAACACAAAATGGGGGGATGCTTGGGGATACTTTTATGACCCCTGGCGGTCTCAGAAGGATCCTCACCTGGATTTGGGAGATTGTGAGGTATCGCCGCTCCCCCTTTCTTTGTAGAAGGAAGTACCTACACTGGAGGGAAGTAAAAAGGAAGAAGGTTAAACAGGAGTGATTACTTCAGTAGATGGTTTTACTAAAACAGAAAACTCTCTCTTTTCAGCTCCAGGGCCCACGACAGCGGTGTCCTACATGTCAGTGAAATGTGTGGACGTCCGTAAGAACCATCACAAGACAAAATGGCTAATGCCTTGGGGACCCAATCAGTGCGACAAGATCCGCGACATCGAGGAGGCGATTCCAAGGGAAATTGAAGCCAACGACATTGTGTTTTCTGTCCACATTCCCCTCCCAGCCATGGAAATGAGTCCTTGGTTCCAATTCATGCTCTTCATCTTGCAGCTGGACATTGCCTTCAAGCTGAACAACCAAATCAGTAAGTACATTCTCCTCTCTTCCCTCGCTGACCCGAGAAGTGCCCTCGGCAGGTTCTTTCGGAGCCCACTCTGAGGACTGTAAAAGTGCTGGCAATGATAATCACAGAAGGCTATGGGCTGCCAACTTCTAACTAGGCACTTTCTGAGCACTTCAGCGTATTAATCTGTTTACTCTTCCCAACCTGTCCTTGAGGTGGGTCTTAATAGCATTTTACTTTGTACATAGAGATGAGAAGATGAGAGAGTGGGAGACCGGGATTTCTAACTGAGGAAGCTGCCCTAACCACCAAGCTTCATCCCCTCTCTACCACGAGAGGGAGTGCACCCCGGGCGAGGGCTCCTCCTGGGCTTTGAGTAGAATCCTTGCCTTAGAAAAAGATCCCTATTGGCCGGCGCTGCGGCTCACTAGGCTAATCCTCCACCTTGCGGCGCCGGCACACTGGGTTCTAGTCCCGGTCGGGGCGCCGGATTCTGTCCCGGTTGCCCCTCTTCCAGGCCAGCTCTCTGCTGTGGCCAGGGAGTGCAGTGGAGGATGGCCCAAGTACTTGGGCCCTGCACCCCATGGGAAACCAGGATAAGCACCTGGCTCCTGCCTTCAGATCAGTGCTGTGTGCCGGCTGCAGCGCGCCAGCCGCGGTGGCCATTAGAGGGTGAACCAACGGCAAAGGAAGACCTTTCTCTCTCTGTCTCTCTCTCTCTCACTGTCCACTCTGCCTGTCAAAAAAAAAAGAAAAAGAAAAAGAAAAAGATTCCTATGAAAACAGGGAATGACACCCATCAACACCCATTTCCCCACCATATCAGGTGAGATTTTTGGCCTACTTGGTTGTAGTTCAAAAGTCCCATGGGTATGGGACTTATCATATTTGGTGGGAAGGAGATTATTTGGTGATTTCTCAGAGGTAGAGACATGCACACATGTCAGGACAGTCTACAGAATCTTAGGTTGAGAAGGGAGAAAACATTTTTACTGAGACAACACCAGAGAAGTTCAAGGCAAAGAGGAGAAAATGTTAAAGACAGCTCTGCCTGGGACCTGTCTGTGGATTGAAGCATTTTCGGTATCAGCAGTAATCTTGATACACACTTGTATTGATTTTGCTCTTTCGAAGTTGGAGCAGTATATGTGCTCAATGGCCAATTTATCTGTTAAACAAATCATCAGGCTATGCTAAGATAATTTATGGAATGCAAACTGTTTTTGAGTGTCCACTATTGCAAGGCACTGTGCTGACGGCTGGCCATGTGGGCACAGATGAACATGCTACCTGTTAAGGGACTTAGAGTCAGGTGGATGAGAGACATAGAAGCAATCATGACAGTAGGGTGTGCTGGGTGCTGCGATCCAGGTTTTCCCCTTGAGGCTGGGGGAGCGTAAGAACAAGGCTTTGGAGCAGGGAAAGAGAAGACTGGCTTGGCAGGTGTTTGAGTGTTGGGGAGGAATATAGAGATGAGCAGACAGTTTTTGCAGGTAAATGTTAAAGAGAGGCAAGTCTGGCATGAAGTTGGGGGTGAGGTTGGGGTAAGGTGCAGAGCTTTCTATCTGGAAGGAAAGTCTTGGTCAAAGGATATTGCTATGGTTTGGTCAGGATTTGGCTCCCCAACTTCTGAAGATGGTTTATTTCCCTAAAATTATAAGTAAATGGTACTAAGAGGGTTAAACACTGCAGCCAGGGACGGTGTTTAGGGAGTGGGCCTAGTGGAGGTCCTTAGCTTGTTGGGAGTGTGCCCTCGTGAGTTATTTCTTATGAGAAGATTGGTCACAGAAGCTGAGTCAGGCCCAGCCCTTCTCTCTGCTTCCTGGTTCACCATCTTACCTCCCCTCCAGCACGCTCCGCTGTTGCCATCTGCCGCTCTCAGTAGATGCCCCACCACTGGGGCTGCCTGATTTTGCACTTGCACCTCTAAAAGTAAGAGCCAAAGTAAGCGTCTCTCATTTGTAAATAGCTTGTCACAGGCATTTCCTTTAGTATCATAAAACTGCCTAGTGCAGAAATTCTAGAGGCTAATCCGAAGGTCCAGATTTGGGCAACAGTCTGACTTGCTCATTCACTCACTGGTTGTACAAAACACTTACTCTTTTGCTCATTCAAATTGTCTTAACCCCCAACCATGTCTTAAGCACTAGGTACTGAGGATATACAATTGTATAAGACATGGTTCTACCAGGTTAGGGGAGAGGGTACCTGGAAAAAAAAGACCACCTAAACCTACAAATGGGCAAAAATGTGTTATGTGCTATAGTCAGAAAAATGTACACTGTAATGTGTGAGCTCTGGGAAACAAAGAGTTTGCTGTGTGAATAAAAACTATGATTGAAAACTATTTTCCGAACCTCAAGGATTGGGTTTTAGCGTTCCTGGTCCTGGGAAGAATGCATTCGAGAAGAGAATGGGGACTGTAAGAGGAGGCCTGGAGGGTGTGAGAAGCAGAACACCGCACTTAGGTGTGTTTGCGTGGAAAGGTTAAGGACATAGCGTTCCACTGCTTGAGTTGGTTGTCTGTGGTTTATTTCAGGTCTAATCTCTGTTAGACAGACTCCAACCTCTTCGCTCTGAGTGTAAAGGAAAAGATTTACTGTCTAATAAAAAAATTCAAACAACTTCTGTCATCTGGCTGCATTAATGTTGAGTATCAAATGACTCCAATATTTAGCATCTTAAATCAGTGCACACTTACTATCTTCTGTGGATAAGGAATCCGGCATGGCTTGGTTTGGGAGTTCAGCCTCTCTCTTGAGGTTGCAGTCAACCTGTTGGCCTGATCTGCAGTCTTATCAGAGGCTTGAAGGCTTCTAAGGTGGGAAGAGGCTCAGCTTTCAAACCCACTCATGTGGTGGTGGCCGGCTGCCATGCTCCCCACAAAGGTATTCCATAGACCTGCCTCACTGCATGGCAGCTGGCCTCTCCCAGGCCTAGTGATGAGAGCCAGAGAGAGAGCATGAGGAGCTCCCAACAGGGAGGCCACTCAGTCTTGAGAGGGACACCCCATCCCTTCTGCTGAGTGCTATTGGTTAGAAGCCAACCAGTAAGTCCAATCAACCCAAGGAATAAATTAGTTTTATGTAAAGTTCTATTTAGCTATTGTAAGCTATCCTTTCTGCCTTACTGCAGAAATTAAGCCCTTTTCCAGTTTTTATTTTTATACCTTTATTAGTCAACTCAGTCTTTTTTTAATGATTATTTATTGTTATTTATTTGAAAGGCAGAGTTAGAGAGGCAGAGAGAGGGAGAGGAGAGAGAGATCTTCCATCTACTAATTCACTCCCCAAATGGCCACAATGGCAGAGGTGAGCCAGGCTGAAGCCAGGAGCCAGGAGCTTCATCTGGGTTTCCCACATGGGTGAAAGGGCCCAAACTCTTGGGCCTTCTTCTGCTACTTGCCCAGATGTATTAGCAGGGAGCTTGGTCAGAAATGAAGCAGCCGGGAATCAAACTGGCAGCATATAGGATGCAGGTGCTGCAGGCAGCAGCTTACCTGGTACACCACAAAGACGGACCGTGGGGTCAGTCTATAGGAGTATAGCTTTATCCTTATCCTTCCTCTGCTCAGCACACCTTCAGTGATTAATAGATAAGGCTTGGCATTGACAGTCCTCTCTACTCCTGCCCAAAGTTGCTGTCTAGCCTTCTCTCTCCCTGCTGACCCATGCGTATTCTCTGCATCCTCAGACAGGAGTCATTTCCTACTCTGCCAACACATCCAGAGGTTTCTCCCTTCCCACCCTTGCTCTTGTCCTGCCTACCCACCTCTTCCTTTCTTGGTGACCTTCTTCCCACAAATGAAGGGCTCCTCATTGAAAACCACCGTCCCTCAAGATATCCCACTGCTCACATGCCCCTGAGCTTTCTGGGCTATGTTCTGTATTCTTTCCCTCTCCTTTCCCTCCTGGACAGACTTTATCATTCCTTAAACACTATTCATGACTGGCTTTGCGATGTCTGCATTGCCAGCCTTGCCGCCTGCACAGCTGAATTGTGTTCTGTGGTTTCTTACTAGATTGTAAGCTTGCAGTGGGCAGATTGTGCCTGATGTCCACATTTACATAATCCACAGCTTTGTGTGCAGGAAACTGGGTGAAAGTTTCTCACTTTTCATTTTCCCAAAAGAGGGACATAAAGCAAAATAACATTGTGGTTATTTAAATAACATTTCAGCATTCGAGAATACAGATACTCAAACTACTTATATTACTTATGTTGGGTACATTGTGGTCAAGATATTCAGAATTGACTGTAGGAGTCCTATGTTTCTACCTTCAAGCAGCCTGATACTCAGGCCATTATTTAGAGGGTAGTCCCACACTTTAGTATGTGTTTGAAGCTTGTTCAGTTTTCAGATTGTAAGGGAAGCATGGGATCCTCCTGCCATTCTGCCTTTTGCATTGCTGAAGGTGACTGGCCCATAATTCATTTTTAGAATTTGGCATCAGAACCATTGTGTAAAATAATTCTGAGCCTCGGGTGAGTTTGTGTGAAATATTAGAAGCTTATGATAAGTTTCTAAAATTAAATCATGTGATAACATTTGGAAAAAGGTTGTTAAATATGCTCAGTGAGTTATTTCATAACTGAAGTGTTTTGGTTTTTAATTTTTTATTAATTTATTTGGGAGGTGGAGAGACAGAGACAGAAAGAGAGTGAAAGCACATTCCCAGTCTTGGGGTTCATTCCGCAAATGTCCACAGTAGCTGCGGATGGGCCAAGTGCAGATCAAAAGAGAGAACTCAGTCCAGGTCTCCCATGTGGGTGGCAGGGACCCAGCCTTCATCCATGGCCTCCCAGGGTGTTCATTGACAGGAACCCAGAATCAAGAGTAGAGCCAGGACTAGAACCCAGGCACTCAGCTATGGGATGTGGGTATCCCATGTGAAGTCTTAACCCTTAGGCCAAAAGCTTACCCCAAAGATGTTCTCAAATAAACTTTTCCAATAGTGTAAAATAACTCAAATTCTTTTAGCAATATTGATTTTTTTACCACTTCTTAATGAAGTTTTATGTTTATTATAAATGGATTGACTGTTTGAGTATTCTGTAAGCTCATTTAAAATATGCTGGAAGCTTAATATTCACCTCTTTTTAGATTCAGCAGTGCAAATTAAATGATTTAAACTCAAATAGTGAGCATTTCTACTAAGCCAGATAGTAAGAAATAATCCCACACATGTTAATAACTTCACAGATGAATTCCAGTATTTTCCAGTAAATATTTATCATCAACAAAAAAGTCCATGTTGGCAAGACTTTTATTAAAACGTTCCTGTATGTAAATGCAATAGGAATGTCATTTTTTTCTCTCTCTCAAGCATGTTTTCAGGCTTCAAAATGGATTTTATCTTCATCTAGAGAAAGATTGTACCAGTTTTTTTATCTTAAAAATTATCCTTAGGGCCAACGTTGCGGCACAACCACCACCTGTGATGCTAGTATCCCATATGAGCCCCAATTCATGTCCTGGTCGCTCCACTTCCCTTCCAGCTCCATGCTAATGTACCTGGGAAGGCAGCAGAAGGTGGCCTGAGTGCTTGAGCCCCTGCACCCATGTGAGGGTCCAAGATGGAGTTCCTGGGTCCTGGCACCAGCCTGGCCCTGTCCTGGCTCTTAACAGCATTTGAGGATTGAACCAGTGGATGGAAAATCTTGTCTCTCTCTCTCTGTTTCTGCCTCTCTATCACTTTACCTTTCATATAAATAAGTAAATCTTTAAAAAGAAAAACAGATCAAGTAATTTACATGAGTAAAGCAGTGAGTAGAGGCTGCTGATATTCAAATGAAAAGGTTACCTGTTGAGTTTGTGGGAACACCTTTATTTCTTAAATGTACTCTCTGTACCTTTGTTTATGGACCTTGAGTAAGATATCATCTAAAGAATGATGTCATTGTTCATTGATGTAAATATTTACATACATATAATTGACTTAAAATAATATTTATTAAGTACAACAAATTTAGATTTTCTTTTGACAAGCAGAGTTAGACAGTGAGAGAGAGACAGAGAGAAAGGTCTTCATTCCGTTGGTTCACCCCCCAAATGACCGCTACAGCCGGCGTGCTGTGCTGATCTGAAGGCAGGAGCCAGGTGCTTCTCCTGGTCTCCCATGCGGGTGCAGGGCCCAAGTACTTGGGCCATCCTCCACTGCACTCCTGGGCCACAGCAGAGAGCTGGACTGGAAGAGGAGCAACCGGGACAAAATCCGACGCCCCAACCGAGACTAGAACCCGGTGTGCTGGCGCCGCAGGTGGAGGATTAGCCAAGTGAGCCACAGTGTGGGCCTAGATTATCTTCTGATCCTTGTGTTAAGAAAGCATGAAATTGTTTTATATCTTCTCATTTTATTCCTTTCTGATATAAGAAAAGAGGTTGGGGACATGGTAAACAAGATCCTGTTACGTGTGAATGGCTTCCTGTTTATCACAGATTTGACTAATAATGTTATCTAATTTAGAGAAATTTAGGACTCACACTAAAGAGAAGAAACAGAGCCAGGCATTGTGGCACAGGGGGTTAAGCTACTGCTTGGGAGGCCTCAGTGTCTCAGTGGAGTGCCTGGGAACTAGGCCCACCTCTACTTCCCATCCAGCTTCCTGCTAATGTGCCCTTTGGGAGGCAGCAGATGTAGATGATGGCCCGTGTACTTGGCCTTCTGCTACCCACATGAGAAACCCAGATAAAGTTCCTGGTTTCTGGCTTTAGCCTGGCTCAGCCATGGTTATTGCAGGCATTTGGGAAGTGAACCAGCAGATGGAAGATTCTCTCTCTGCCTTTCAAATAAAATAAGAGAGAGAGACAGAGAGAGAGAGAGAGAGAGAGAGAGAGAGAGAAAGAGAGAAAGAGAAATATAATTTCATGTTTGGGATGTGAAATTAAAGCTGAGATTTCCAGAAAAAGGCTGGTCAGCATTTTCACCTACCTTTGAAGGGTCTTGAACATATTTTAAATGATTTTTAGGCATTTGAAGCTAAATGTTTATTCTTTTTGAATCTTTTAATTTATGGACAATACAGGTTTTAGCTAGGATTTGAGACTGTAACAATTCCTCAAGTAGAAAGCATTGATTTACACTATAATAGCTGGCCATTGTTTACTCAATTCCAGAATTTAATCAAGCTGATGCCTTTGGAAAGAAAACTATGGCATTATAAGGTAATTTATAATAATAAAAGCAGTTAGATAATATGTATATTATATCTAAGTACTGTGAAAAAATATTCCATGCATATTATGCAAAAAAATAATCCACATTTGAAAAAAGTCTTTAGACAGAGCCCTTCCTTCTTACATTTTAAACATTTTAAAAACCTGTGCTTGTCATTCAGTGATAAGTAGGAAAAGCATGGCCATTTTGTGATGTCCATACATAGAGGGGATTTCAAAAAGTTTGTGGAAAATGGAATTAAAAGATAAGTTCATTTTGGTGCAAAAAACTTTGAAAGCCAGAGAGATATCGGTTTCTGCCTTTCAAATAAAATAAATTAGTTAAAACATTTTTAGACCATGCATAATTTTTCCATAATATGCATTTTGCCTGAACTTTTGAAGAGTGCTTGTACTGTGGTCACTGAAAAGGCAATGGTGGATTATAGGGTTGTGCTTTCAGCCCTGCTCCCCAACACCTGGGGAAGGGAGAGGGCCTGAAGGTTGAGTTGCTCATCAGTAGACAAGGATACAATCAGTGATGCCTGCTTAATTAAGTCTCTATAAAAACTCAAAGGACTGGTTAGGGAAGCTTTCAAATACCTGCCTAGGGAGGGTGCCAGAGAGTGATGCCCTAGGAGGGGACCAGGAAGTTCCACGCCCTTCCCATATATGCTGGCCCTGCATCGCTCTTCCCATTGGCTGCTCATCTGTATTCTTTCCAGTATCCTTTAGGATAAGCCGGTAAATGTATGTAAGGTGTCTCCCTGGGTTCAGCGAGCCACTCCAGAATTAATTCATCCAGAGGAGGGGATTGGTCGGCCCGAATTTAAAGCCAGTTGATCAGAAGCAGAGACCAAAACCTGAGCTCTTTACTGGCATCTGATGTGGGAGTCAGTCTTAGGGGACTAAGCACTCAACCTGGGGATTCTGTCTCTATCTTCAAGTTAGGTGGAAATAGAAGTACTAAGAGCCATTGGCACAAAGTCTCAAGATGGATTGATCTGTCTTAAGTAACAATCTAGGATTCCCAGGGTCTAAATTCCCTTTGACTTAAAAAATGCTGGTAAATGATGTGGGAGAGGGGAAAGACAGAACATTTGTTTTATTCTTACATAACAATGGTGTTATATTTTGCCTTGAGCCCTCTGCTGTATACTACAATTGAGTACTAAGTCTCACTTGCATATTTCATTATTACAAACAATTACATGAAGCAGAAGTATTTCTGTAGTGGCAAGCAATTTTTCTTCCCCAAGATGAAAGCTTTTCTGCTAAACATAATTCTAAAGGAAAAAAGTAATTAGAATGATATTATTACCCAGTGTGTTTTCCAGTTTGACAGCTCAGAGTCCTGGGATGAAGTTGTGTAACTTTTAGTGAAATGATTGTGCTCCTCCATTTGTGCACCAGTATTACTTATGACTTGCAATGGAAAGAAACTTCTATTGTGGCAGAAGACTACATTTTGATGTTTAACCTAGGATAGAGAAGATTAGAGACATGATGTTTGCTCATGCTGCCTCATGGATTATCTTTCCCTGGAGGGAATCTTTAGGTACACCTGTACAGCTCTTCCTTGGGAATTAACCATTGTGAACAAGTTTATGTTGGCAGAAGCGTGGGAACCTTTGGCTTTGTTTTATTTGGGTGTAATTATTGGTAAGCACAGTTACTTGGACAGCATCACCGTAGAACTCCCTGATTGTCGACTATCACCACTATAAAGCTCTATCTGGCTCAGTAGTTTTGAGTTAGGTGCTTTCAAATGAAAAAAAAAAAAATTCAATCTGGAAACAGAGTAGGGCTCATCTAAAACTCTTTCAAAGTTATTTATTATAGATTCGTTTTTTTTTTAATCCAAAAATCTCAAATCTAAAATGCTCCAAAATCCAAAACGTTTTGAGTGCCAACATAATGCCACAGATGGAAAATTCCACACGTAAGCTCATGTAGCGTATCACAGTCAAAATGTGGGCTCACTAAAAATACACAAAATTACCTTCAGGCTATGTATATAAAGTATGTATAAAGCATACATGAATTTCATGTTTAGACTTGGGCCCCATCCTCAAGATATCTCATTATTGGCATCCAAATATTCCAAAATCTGAAATTCAAAACACTTCTATTCTGGACCCAAGCATTTTGGATAGACTTTAGCGTTTATAGTTTGGTTTATTCAGTTCCTCACACTTCCTCTCAGCCATCCATTGGCTCACTGTCAATTTAATGCTGGCAAGTAGATCATATTAGGTTGCTCCTCAGTTTAACAAAACCCCCATTTATGGTGGTGAGTGATGTGTGGGAATTGTTTCTAAACATCAACCATATTTTTGCATACTTTTAGCAGGACTGGTGGGAACAATACAGGGCTGCTGGTCTAATAAGCCTCAACCAGGTAGTCTATGCATGGAATCCAAGAGCTAAGTGAGCTCCCTGATAATCTATGTAAAATTTTTATCATATTTACTGAAATGCATCTTTAGGGTAGGAAGATCTATAGCTTTTGTCCAGTTTGAAAGGGGATGCTTGGCCCTCGTCCTTTAATTTGTCAAACAAAGAAATGCTTAGCTCAGTGATTCTTGCCCAGCTGGAGCCAAAGAAGATTTCCTGTTGTACATCAACAGTTTAGACAGAAGGATTGTACCTCTAGCAGCAAGAGTGTACCATCTGAAGGTGAAGTTAGTCTTCTACCAGACATTGGCCTCTTAATATTCTTGGACAAGAAAAATTAAAAAAAAATATTCTTGGACAAAGATGCATTTGTCTTTCTAAAACGGTGTATTTTCAGTGTTTTAAACATTTCCCAATCTGTATCTCAGGGAATATAGTGCAGTCTTGAATCTAGACGAGGTGGTAAGCTGGTCCTGTTTATAGTGCCACAGCTGCAGATCACCCACATGTCTCATTTCCTGCTCTGAGTTTAGAATATAAATGAGAAGATTCTCTTTGCATCCATAACAAGTATATCCTGGTTACTAAAACAAAAGCCTAGTGACATCACTGAACAACGTGACCAGCAGAGCAGCCGGCAGCAGCAGACTCCATGATGGTGGCTTCAAGATGTAGATGGTGGTTTTGTGTTTCTACCTCCTCTTCCAACTTTCAGTCTTCTTGTCTGTATTTAAATACCACTCTGAACAAAATGTAGTATATGTGAGATTCTCTCATGGGGAAAATCTCATCCATATTTTGGCTAATTTAAGAAAAAAATGAAGTAAAATTATTTTGTAGAACATGTACTTTAAAGCAAAAGGAATTTAGATTGCAGTAGGAAAATCCTCTGTTGAGAAAAGAAGAATTCTACTTGCAAATGTGCTAGGGACTACACATTGGGGAAAAAAAAATTTTCCCCAACATCCACCTTCTGTCTACACTGTGATGCTAGAAATGGTTCCAGTTCCTCTTTTGCGTTAGTAACAGTAACAATGGTGTTAGTAGCAGAAGTAGTAGTAATTCTTTAAGGAAATGGAGGGTTCTGGTTTTTTAAATGTTGTAGTCCAGGTTGTTTCCTAAAGTGTCTAATAAGAATCTCTCTTTTGTTGCTTTGCCCATTTTTCATGTTATAACTACAAAGGAAAGCACAGGCCTAACCTAACAAGCAAGACTGTAGCTTCATTAAATTTAAGGTTTGGAGAAAGATGGAAAATATTTAAATTTTATACTTGAGAAAAAGTTGCTGTCAGGTGGAAAAAAGCTCCGATGCTGGAGCTCCTCATCGAGGAACGTTGTCTCTGAAAGCAGTGAGCAGCCTGTACCTGGGAGTGATCAAGCAGAAGGGATCATCGTGATGCCCACCATGATAGTTTGCGTTGGGTGGTGCTTTCTTTACAAAGTGACTTTGTAGCAGAGATGGCTGGTAGTTGTTTTGTTGCCAGTCATTTCCTTTGCCCCCATATCCGTTTCTTTCTTTCTTTCTTTTTTTTTTTTTTTTTTGTAAGATTTATTTATTTATTTGAAAGGCTGTTACAGAGAGACAGAGAAATCTTCGATTAGCTGGTTCACTCCCCAGATGGCCACAGTGGCTGGATTTGGGCTGAACTGAAACCAGAACCTGGAGCTACTTCCAGGCTCCCATGTGGATGTCGGGGGCCCAAACACTTGGGCCATCTTTTACTGCTTTACCCAGGCCATAGCAGAGGCTAGATGGAAGTGGAGCAATTGTGTCTCCAGCTGGCACCCATATGGGATGCTGGCACTGTAGGCAGAGGCTTTACCTACTATGCCACAGCGCTGGACTCCAGATCCATTTCTTAAGGAACCTGCCTCACTGCCCTCTCTCAGTGTTCCACCACTGCTACTGAGCAGGCAGCTGGCCACATGATTAGTCCCAAATACAGTTAATTGGATTATAAGGGGCCCCTTTACTCAAGGGCAGTCTATCAAATTCTCTCATAAGAAACTGGGATTCAATAATTCTAGGCCTCTCTTCCATGGCACCTGAACTGAAAAGCCCCGAGGGCCATCTGAGCAGCCATGTGCACAGAGAAGCAGAGAGGTGACTGGCGGAATGAGAACACCAGATGCAAAGAGGAAAGTGGAGATGAAGGCTTCTGTGGCCTGGTTATTAGACTACAAGCGATGACTTTACACTTGACATCTTTCTATTCCTGCTTCCAGTTCCTCAAGCTAAGAGCACTTTCTGCCCTTGCTTGTCCTGGAGTTGTTATTGTATGCTTCTGGCTAATTTCTGCCGAAGCTATTGTAGGTCTAATCCTCCACGAAATGGTCTCCGATTATGATTGATTATTTCATCAGTCATGATTTCTAAAGAGTCTTGGAGCTGGGAAATAGAGGGGTTTAAGTAAGTGTGATGTTAGGACTTCGGTACTGTGGTCCTCCCATGGGTCTGTTGGTAGTGCTGTGAAGTGACTTCCTGCTCCTATACTAGACAACCCGTAAGGTCCCATCTGCTCATAACTTCCAGAAGCCAAGCGTCTGTGACTCACTTAAGGCTTTGACTTTACAGAAGTCTCCTGGCTTTGTAAGTGGGTGTGAGCCATTTTGGCAGACACGACTCAGAAGAGATGCTCCTTTGTTGGTGGGTGAGCCTAGTGTTGGGATGAGAGTTTTCGTGTATTTTATTTTGTTACATATTACCTTGTGTTCATTTCTAGTCCTTGGGTAGGCAGATAGAGTTGGTGTAGTGGAAGTGTATTTTTAGTCTGACATTAAAAAAAATGTATCATAGCCACCAACACAGGAAGCAGTTTTTAGGTGAGTCAGTGTATAAATAACCTCAAAAAGTTTTCGTGATCTTTAATTTTAGGAGTCCGGCATCTAAGGTCCTCTCCCCAATTTCATTTATTCATTCAGTAGCCATTTATTGAGCTCCTAATACTTTGCATAGGATTTAAAAAGCAAATCATTTAAAACAAGTCTTTATTCTTCATATACAATTTCAAGAACCATCATTACCCCTCTTTGTTTACATGTCTGTATCCTGCAAGGCTGAATTCTTTGAAGGCAGAGACTGTGTGTTGTTCTTCCTCTTGTCCCCATACTTAACCCAGTCCCAACCACAGTAAATACTTGAGATGTTATCAGAATAATTAGAAGTTCACAGTCTGGTTCAGGGAGAGAGAAACAAAAACAATTATTCCAATATCTCCAGTGCTTTTAAGTGTCCAAAGTATTCCATGAACACAAAAAGAGAAATGGGTAACTCACTGAAAAGATAATTTTTAAATTGAATCTTGAATTTTAAAGATGTTGTAATTTGTGATCACAAAATTTGTGATCACAGTCCAAAGGCAGCATTATTTTGTTTTGAGAAGTAAAAGAGCTTGGAGAGGCAACTAACGCTAGAGTGTTTGGGCTGAATCCCTCTCCTACCACTTACAATCACGTGACTTTTGGCAAGGAAGTTTTTAAAACGCTCCTGTACTGCCTTGTCCTCATCTGTAAAACCAGAAGTAATGATACTAACTTCGTGGTGTTTTTTGTAAGGACTGAAGTAAAATAATTCAAGTGATGCTTTAGCCCAAAAAGTACTTGGTACACAGTAAATGCTTGATAACAGCGAATCTTACTGTTTTTGAACCTGAATAGAGGGGAGGAGTATGAGTTCTGAGAGAACACAGAGGCCCAGAAACAAGTGGCAGATTCAATGTTGCAAGACAAGGACGTAGGTAGACACTGCCTGGGTTTTATCAATTCAGATTAATTGTATGGTCATGGTGGCTGGCACAAAATTGACCTATCCTAGTAAATTAGCATCATGTAGCCAGGGCAGTGGTTATTATTCTGTGGTTAAGGACTTTCACATTGGGAGAAAAGTGTGCCTGGGTCACATTACATGATCAGTGTTCATATTTGAACAGAACTCCCAAAGCTTATCCAAACATTAGAAATTCAGTGGGTCATGAATCCCAAGCTAAGAGCTTCAAATTCATAGTACAGGATCCACGAGTAGCAAATTACATGTTGGTCCATACAGAAGCAACTGGGAAACACCCTAAAATAGAAGGTATGGGGAATTCTCAACGTCCTTAGGAGAAGGTGCCCCTTCTCCTAGGGGGGCATGGCTAACTTATACCCAATAACATGTAAATCAAAACATTGTGAAACAGAATAATAATCCAAGATGGGAGAAGAATGTAGGGACGACAACCTCCTGTAGTGTTAAGGAGAAAATAGAGCATGATCTGGAAATGGGAACATTTTCTGGATGAAGATAAAAACTCAGCAAAGGCATTAAGGTAGAGGGAAGAACATTTAGTATGCATCTCCTATGTATGCCCAATACTTGATGCTCAAGGTTAAATCTCTACTGTTTTCTGTGAAGCCAGTACTGGAATACAAATGTAAAAGTTTCTGCAAACTGAAATTATGGCAGCTAAGTGAATCCTCCAAGGTCACCTTATTTGAAGGTAAGAAAGCCAGGATGAGAAGGACCCATTTTTTTCCTGCCATGAAATTTTGCAAACTAGCATGTTGTGTGCAAAGGACATTAAGCCCAATTGTTAGGCTGTACAAGAATGCCCGCAGTGGGGAGAAATGATGAGGTCTCAAAAGACAGAGGTGCCAATCAGTGAGTAGCCTTGATGACCAGACTAAAAAAAAATGTGGAGTTTGATCCTTAAGAAAAGGAATTGAAAATTGCATATCCAGTGCTGAAATGAAATGTGGAATTTAGGATTTGAGACTCAGAGTTTGTCCTTTGAATTAGACAGCAGCTGGAAGTGGCGTTTCTTTTTCTTCCATCTGGACTTCTCACTTGGTGGTATTCGCGACAGGGGGGCATCTGTGAACTTTTTAATGGGAGAAGTCGGAAAGCTGGGTTAGGGCTGTGTTCGCGCAGCCTCGGAGGCAGGTAAAACCCAACTCCCTTTTGCTTTTCAGCTACAGACACAGCCATTGCTGCCACCACCAGCTGAGTGACTCGGAATCTAGGGGTTGCCAGTAATTGTGGGTTTAAGTCACAGAGGAAAAAGATAAGAGGAGAGCCAGGCTGGTTTTTCCACAATTAAATGTCGCCTCTCGGGCTTCTCTGCTGGCGGGAATCCAAGAGGTCAGGACCCAGCCGCTGTATTATTTTTCTCCCTGGCTGCCTGCTCTCATTTGTATCCCTCCTCATTCATGGGAACGAAGAAGAGGTGGGTTGGAAATAAAAAGCTTGTTCTAGCCTACTTTTTCCTTTACGGAACTTGTCAGAAACAAAGCTTTCCCGTGAAGCAGAAGGGATCCCTCTAGCAGCTGGCTTTTCCTGTGAGCACGAGTTCTGCTCTTCCTGCTGGCAGCCCCGGAATATTTTGGGGATAGGAGCGCTGGTATTGTTGAAATCTGCTTTGCTCCTTGTATCATTAGTATTTTTAAAAGATGATTTGTTTATGTATTTAATTTATTTGAAAGGCAGAGAGAGAGAGAGAGACCAGAGAGAGATCCAGAGAGATGTCTCAGCTGCTGGTCCATGCCGCCAACAGCCAGGGCTGGGCCAGGCTGAAGCCAGGAGCCTGGAGCTCTATCTGAGTCTCCCATGTGGGTGGCAGAGACCTAGCTTCTTGAGTCACCACCTGCTGCCTCCCAGGGCGTGCATTAGTAGGAAGCTGGAGCAGAGGGGGAAGCCAGGCCCCAAACCCAGGCATTCTGATATGGCGTGTAGGTGTTCCCAACAGCAGCTTAACCACTATCCCCAAAATACCTACTCCCTTTTGTAGTAACTTATGACGGTGGGTTTTTTTTTTTCCCCTTTAGTTATTGCTATGTAGTCTGGTGCGCTGGTCTTTTTGTATCTGTCAACTGTTTAGTTCTTGTATTAGTCAAACTCAGATTATTATCCCTTGGCACAACAGTGCCCTGAGGGCAGGAGTACTTTTGTAGTCCTTTGATTTTGCCATAGTGCTTTAAACATAGAAAGCATTTAAATATCCGGGGGCCTTTTTAAGATTTCTACATTAATGAAATATTAGGACTAGAATGGATGTTAGTGGTCATGTGATCCAAGGTCAGTATTTAATGAAAGACCTTAGTATATAAAGGAGTGTGTTCAAGTTGGATAGCTAAATAGTAGCCCTTCACAGCGCAAGCAATGGGTTTGCTAACCCTCCAACACAATGGCACGTGGTGACACAGTGAGAGGGGAAAGGACCGGAGCTCTGGCAAACCCGGGTTCACAACTGGCCTCCCTCCCTCTCACTCTAGCAGTGTGACTGTGGTCCTCAGTTTCCTCATTTTGAGATTGCCAATGATTGTTTATTTCTGCCTGGCACCCATGTGGGTAAAAATATCTGCACGTAGTAGGCCCTCAGAACTGTGAACTCTTGGGGGCTGTGTTGTACAGTGGGTTAAGTCATCACCTGTGATGCCCACAGCCCATATCCGACCTCCGTTCTGAGTCCCAGATGCTCTACTTCCCATCCAGCTTCCTGCTAATGCATCTGGGAAAGCAGCGGAAGATGGCTCAATATGTGGGAGATCTGGATGGAGTACCCTGCTCTTGGCTTTGACCTGAACCAGCTCTGGCTGTTGTGGCCATTTGGAGAGTGAACAAGTGAATGGAAGATCTTTCTCTCTGTTTCTCTATCCCTCTGCCTTTCAAAATAAATAAACAAATCTTAAAAAAAAAAAAACCTATGAGCTCTTAATAATAACTTTTTAAAAAAGATTTATCTATGTATTCGAAAGTCAGAGTTACAGTGAAGGAGAAGCAGAGGCAGAGTGAGAAAGAGATGTTCCATCCTCCTACTCACTCCCCAAATGGCCACAATGGTCAGGGCTGGGCCAAGCCTAATCTAGGAGCCAGGAGCTTCATCCAGGTCTCTCACATAGGTCCAGGGGCCCAAGGATCTGGGCAATCTTCCATTGCTGTCCCCGGGGCGCATTTGTAAGGAACTGGAACCAGTGCCTTTGTGGGATGCGGCACTGCAAACAATGGCTTTATCTGCTACTCCACAGCACAAACCCAAAGAATAATTATTTTAAATTTCCTTTTAAAATCCTATACTGCTTTTGTAGCTAAACACATAACTCTGACATCTCTTCAATGTCAAGAAATGGTGCCCTGGTGAGAACTCAGGAGAGGGAACAGTCTGAGAGGATGCCACAATGGACTGGAAATAGAAATTGGTTCCATCCACGGGAAATAGGGCTTATGGGTACAATGCAGAAGGGAGTTTGGGTTGATTTATCCAAGCAATTCAAAACAGGCCCTCCCACATTCATAGAGCAAGAGGTTAGAGATGGGTTAACTTAAGCGATGGCACACGATGTGAGGCAGAGACACCCAGGTGCTGTGGGAGGGGTACCTGGGACTCAGTGTTGTGCACAGGTGTGTGGAGAGATGCTAGTACAGACCCACGGGGCAAATGGGTGCCCACATTATGAGAAGCAAAGAGAAATGACCCCCAGGGAAAGGTGGGAATTGGGGGGCGGGGCCCAATGTAAGCCTCCTGTCGGTGTGAGTACAATGGAGATCTTCCAGGGCTCAGCTGCAGCTCTTGGTTCTCCAACGTGCTGCCTGCTGTCTCACATGCAGAGAGGAGCGCGGTGAACCTGCCCATCTCCAGGCAGCTAGGAGAGCCGGGGAATATTGTCTCCTGTGCTTCCCCGAGCTCAACTTCAGGGGACGGCCCTGGCTAATTGATCAGGGGAGAACTTTCTTTGCAAAGAGAATCCCAAATTCCCAGGGCGATAATTGCCCACAGAGGCCTTAAGGAACAGATTCTCCGTGAGTGACACTGGCCTGTGTCCAGCAATAACACAGCTGTTGAAACATCCTGGCCCGATTACCAGGGCCATGGAGGTAGCAGGCGAGGGGGTGCCAGGGTGTGGCTGGCAGCCACTGAGGGCTGGCCCAGGTGTGCGCGAGAGCCAGGGCGGTCTGCTTCTGTCCACAAGCCATCCCTTGCTTCTTTTGAAGCCGGACCATAATCGCCTGCTTGGGGAAGAAAGACGGGGCGGGGGGCGGGGTGGTGGTGGTGGTGGTGGAGGAGGAAACATTTTAGAACCAAGGCTCCAGAGAGAAATGGTTTGCTTCTTTTAGATACCTGGTTTCTCCCCTTAATGATCCATGTTTGTTTCCTGAATCATTTTTTTAAATGCCCTAGGCTATGCAGAGTGTAATTTAGATCTGGTGAGGGGAGTAAAATTTAGTTCACTTACCTGTTCTAGAAAACTGGATTGAGTCTCAGGGTGTCTAGGTGACACCTGGAGGACTTGGGAGGGGAAGTCCGGGGCCTTCCTCTTGGCCATGCCTGGAACCCATGGCCACTGTAGCTGTCTAAACTCCTGTCTGAAGCACCCTGGGTAATGTACTTGGACCATTTCCTCGGGCTTTGGGGAGGACTAATAAATGGCCTGGCAGTGACCCCATGCCTCTTCCAGCTCTTTGATAGAACTGACCTTTGTGTTTTTTCTTTATCCTGGGCTCCTTCTGCACGGTTTGTTTTGGAAGTTGTTAAGTTAAATTAGCCATCCCTTCCCTTTCCTGGTTACTGTAGGAGAATGCAGCTGTCAGTCTGTGAACCCTGCCATGGTCTATTTTTAGATGCAGTGTGAATGAAGCTCTCCTCTCTAATTGCATTCAGAGAGAGAGAGAGAGAGAGAGAGAGGAGAGAGAGGAGAGAGGCAGGTAGATTTTCCCAGCCCTCAGCCCAACTATTCTAAATGTTGTGTGCACGGCGGCGTCCTGGGGAGAAAGCAAAGCAGCCCACTGTGTGTGTGCCTCCCTTGGCTGTCAGGTTTGTTTTCTCTCCACATTTATGTTGATTATGGTCAAATAGGAAAGAGTTGGTGCCGCACTGACTTTCCAGGGTTTTAACACTTGCTGACTCGGTTGGTTCTGATTGCTCTGGCTTTGTTAGATCGGCTGAGTGTTGACTTCAAATTCCTGGGGAAACAAAATCCTTAGAGAATATCTTTTCTGTGCAGTTAAAACATCTTAAGCATTGTGCGATCTGTGCAGTGCAGAGGGGCTCAGTTTCCTCTGGCTGGCTTCTCTGCGCAGCCCAAGTCTGTCTGCCTTTCACACAGCTGCCACAAGCTCGCCCCCGCTTAACCATTCTTAACAAAATACTGCCGCTCCCTCCCGTGTTCTCTGCCACATTGACAATGCTGTCTTGCATTGACATGACTTTAAAAAATTTTTTTTAAAAATTATTTGTTCAAAAGGCAGAGGGAAAGAGAGAGACAGAAAAACCTACTAAGAGCTCTTATGGTTCATTCCCCAAATGCCCATGGTGGCTGGGGTCGGGTGAGGCCAAAGCCAAGAGCCAGGGACTCAGTTCCAATCTCCCTTGTGTGTGACAGGGACTCAGCTACTTGAGCCATCACCTGCTGCTTCCCAAGGTGTGCATTAGAAGGGAGCTAGACTCCGGAGCAGAGCCGGGACTCGAACCCAGGTGCTCTGACATGGGACAAATGTGTCTCAAGTGGCAGATTAACTGCCGTGCAAATGCCGGCCCCACCTGATATTCTATACCAGCAGCTCCCCTGCCTGTCATTCCTTCTCTGGCTTCTTTGCCTTGTTGCCTAGGGTTCCTGGGTAAACATGACCTCTTCTGCACACGGTAATCCCGAAGAGCACGTTGTCAGTGCTACCCTGCCCCAGCACTCCTGACCTCTGTGTGCCAACTGTATACTGCACGTGTACTTCTAATGCACTACTGCTGTCATGCTGGGATTCTACTTGTTTATGTGTACACCTGCCGTCCCCGCTCCACTGTGAACCACTGGGCGGCAGTGGCATTGCCGGGACATCTTTTCATTCCCGCTCCTGTGAAGGGAAATGAGAATGTGCTAACAAACATCTGGTGGATGCAAACATGAATTCGATGGTCTGGCTTCAGAGGTGTATTGATTGCATGTCGTTATGTTTATTTACCTATTTGAAAGGCAGAGTTAGAGAGAGGGAGAGAAAGAGATCTTTCATCTGCTGGTTCACTCTTCAAATGCCACAACAGCTGGAGCTGGGTCAGTCTGAACCAGGAGCCAGGAGCTTCTTCCAGGTTTGCCATGTGGGTGCAGGGGCTCAGGCACTAGGGCCATTCTCTCTGCTGCATTCTCAGGCCCATTAGCAAGGAACTGGATCAGAAGCAGAGCAACTGGGACTTGAACCAGTGCCTTTATGGGATACTGGTGCCGCAGGCAGAGGCTTAACCCACTACGCCATAGCACCAGCCCCACAGTCTCATATTATAATTCAGAAAGGAGAAGGGGAATGGATGCAGAACCCCCTTCAGAGTCACTTCTCTTACATGCTCCCTTTCTGGGGCAGGTGTTTGGCCTGGAGGTGGACACTAGTGAGGGTGCCTGTGCTTGGGTTCAGTACTCAGCTCCAGTTCCCAGTTCCAGCTCCTTGCTAATGCAGACCCTGCGAGGCAGTGGTGATGGATCAAGCAGTTGGGTTCCTGCCTTCCACTTGACAAACCCAGTTTGAATTCACAGTGCCCAGCTGTGCCCTTTTCCACTGCTTTTGCAGGCCTGTGGTGGGTGAACCAGCAGATGGGAGCTTCCTCTCTCTGTGTCTCTCAAATAAATATATTAATTTCCCCCTTTTACCCAGTCCTGGGGAAGAGGCATATTTTTCCTAGGTGGGAACTTTGAACCAAATTTGAGAAGCATCACCTTTTCTGTGATGTGTGTGTGTGTGTGTTGTGTGTGTATAGGTGTGTGTGTTGTGTGTACATGTTTGTGGGGGTAAAGGTAGAGAAACAAGCTTTTGGGGGGGTGGTGCAAATACCACCAAAATAGGGCAGGTTGCTTGCTTGTTAGAGTGAAATGGGCAGCAGAGGGAATTTGGGATTTTAAGGGTCTTTGGAGAAAGAGGATGGTTTTTGTGAATTTCTTAAGTTGAAAAGAATGCTTCTTGTGTGAACACTTGGATGATGTACTTATGAATAAGACTGATGCCATGGGGTCCGCGCTGTGGCACAGGAGGTTCAAGCCCCGACCAGCTGTGCCGGCATCCTATATGGGCACCGGTTTGTGTCCCAGCTGCTCCACTTCTGATCCAACTCTCTGCTGTGGCCTTGGAAAACAGTAGAATATGGCCCAAGTCCTTGGGCCCCTGAACCTGCTGGAAGGTCTGGAAGAAGCTCCTGGCATCTGGCCTCAGCTCTGGGGAGTCATTTGGGGAGTGAATCAGCAGATGGAAGACCTCTCTCTCTTTCTAGCTTGACCTCTCTCTGTAACTTTGTCTTTCAAATAAATAAAGTAAATCTTAAAATAAAAGACTGATGTAGTCTCTGGCTTTCAGGATACCCCAGTGTAAGTAGGAGGTGGGCAGGGAGAGAGACACAGAGAAGCCGTCAGGTAGGAGCACTGTGGTAGTGTAAGTGTTAGAGTGCTGGGCCAGCAGGCACCTGTGGGAGCAAGAGGGTGGGAGCTACACTGAGTCTCTGGGTGAGGCCAGGCAGGGTAAGCCCAGTGGAATTGTAGGAGATGAGTAACTCAGGAGTTGCTGTGGTATGGGCAGGGATGCCAAGCCCTGCGCAGCCCGGACTACGGTGTAAAGAAGCCTGTTGGCAGCTCACTGTCTCCTTTCAACCTGATTTGCTAAGGAGGACCCCGAGTGCAGCAAGTGCTCGTGACCTTGAGGAGCAGCCTTGAACCAGCAGCCAGCATTCACTGAGTGCTTCCTGCATTCCAGGGCTGTGCTCATGTTCATTGACTTCACATCACCAGCAGAGGCAGGCATTACCATGACCCCCATTTTATAGGTGGAGAAATTCAGCAACTTGCTGCAACCGCCCAGGCCCAAAGTGGCTGGGGTGAGCCGCGATGCCAGGCTGTCTGTCTCCAGAGCTGAGCTTTTTCTTCCCCATGCTCCAAGGCCAGAGGGAAGGGGTCTGCACTCTAGGTGGCCACCCCGGATAGAAGGAAGAGGGAAGGACTCACAGGATAGCAATCTGAGAGGCTAACCAGGCCCCAGGTCTCAGCCTATATGCCATCCCAGGGATGCCACTTTAGACTAGGAAAATATGAAGGTTTTGAAAGTATTTCAGGGGCCAGTGCTGTGGTATAGGGGATAAAGCCACCACCCATAATGCCGGCATCCCATATGGGCACTGGTTTGAGTCCTGGCTGCTCCACTTCTGATCCAGCTCTCTGCTTTCCTGGGAAAGCAGTGGAGGATGGCCCAAGTCCTTGGGCCCCCGCACCTGTGTGGGAGACCCGAAGAAGCTCCTGGCTCCTGGCTTTGGATCGGCGCAGCTTTGGCCATTACAACCAAGTGGGGGGTGAACCAGTGGATGGAAGCCCCCCCCCACTTCTCCTTCTCTCTCTGTGTAATTCTGACTTTCAAATAAATAAATCTTTAAAAAAAGAAAGAAAGAATTTCAGAAGTCATTTCTCCATCTACAGTGTGAACATTGAATGGGAAAAGTGTTTCAGTGACCAAGGTTAGAGGTGACAGCTTCCTGGACAGTGCAATGGTCAGCGAGGAGAGGGGGGATAAATCAGAAAGACACCAAGTGGAGAGGATTGATGGGATTTGGTGGTTTGACTTCGTGCACGATGGGAGAAGACACTGGAAGAGAGATCTGCAGATCAAATCTGTGGAGGCAAACTTGGTTTGCAGCGGGAGACCAGCATCCCCAGGGACGGCCACCTGGGTGCCTCAGGGAGAGTGTGTGTCGTCCCAGGGCGAAAGGACTGTTTGACACTAGTGTGCACGTTTCCATGGCCATGGCACTTCAGGTCCAGTGCTTTACCAAACAATTGGGATCGCCAGTGACTGGTCTGGTTGTGTAACCTCGAAGCAGTAGCAGTGGTGGCCGGAAGAGAGACGAGTGGGTGTTTTTTGAGTTGTCACCTTGCAAAGGACTCCATGTGAGCAGTGTTCTCCTTGGTTCTAGTCGTGTTTCAGAGACGGACACCTGATGTCGACTAGGAGACACCCTGTCTGAGGATAGCAAGGGGCCATGTGCGGATGCTTAGAAAGATGTCTTCTCCCACGTGGAAAGTATTTCTCCACAGTGCGAATGCTTGACGTGCTGGGGGAAGATGAGAGAGGTAATGTGAGCTACACTGTTAGGCTGTGTTGCGACAGAATGGTGCTCATTCACTTTTATGACCACTCACACCCAGGCCTGCAGGGCATTGTAAGGAAGCAGTCAGGACCAAATTTGTAATTAGCCGAGTCCATTTTTGCCAGACCCAACCGTGGATATAGGACAGCGTTGCCTTTGTTATTTCCTTAATTGAAAGCGTCAAGAAAATACAAGCCAGGTCAGGGAGTCTTTGATTGGGGAAGGAATGCTGGCACGGATAACCCCAGATTATATGTCTGCCGAAGGCTGGGAGGAGGCCGGTCGGCGTGGCCTCCTTCTGAGGTTACCCAAACAAACTCTGGTGACTGGCAGCTCCCCTATGTAACACGGGAATGCAAATGAGCATTGCGAAACCTCTTTAATCTTTTTCCCAAGGCAAAGGCTCAAGAAAATCAAGGCTTCACGAGCAACCTAAAAGTTTTTGACAACGATAACCTAATTCTCCATTTCTTTCAGTGTAACGTGCCCTCTTCCTTATCCCTGTTATTTCCAACTAATTGGCCAACACTATAACTTAACCATTATGGGAATAAAGGGAACAGGAACTTGAGTTTTTTAAAAAAGATTCATTTTATTTATTAGAAAAGTAGAGTGTCAAAGAGAGAGGGAGAGACAGAGAGAGATCTTCCACCTGCTGGTTCACTCCCCACATGACTGCAACAGATGGGGCTGGGCCAGGCTGAAGCCATGAGCCAGAACTCAGTCTGGTTCTCCCATGTGGGTGCAGGGGCCCAAGCAGTTGCCATCTGCTGCTTTCCCAGGTGCATTAGCAGGGAGCTGGATTGGAAACGGAGCAGCCGGGATTTGAACTCATGCTCCAATATGGGATGTGGACGTTGCAGGTGGTGGCTTAACTTACTGTGCCATAATGCTGGCCCTAGAACTTGGAATTTTAGTGCCTGCTGTGTGACAAGTGGTCAACCCCTTAGCAGTAAGTCCCACTGCTTGTATCTTGCAAAGATGAAAGCCAAGACTTATTCAAGATCACTGCCAGGAAGACATGGAAATAGAATTCAAAACCTGAGTACCATGTAACCCCCAGACTTGTGCTCTCCATGCTGTCCAGGCTGAAAATTCCCATTGCAATAGAGAAAGGGTTCAAAGCTTCAATGGGAGGCTATGAGGCTGCACGTCTCCTGCCTCACTTTACCCCTGCCCAATGGTCTGCTCCAGCTTTAAGCAACTGCCCTAGATTTCCTGGGACTATTCTACCTCTTTTCCAGCTTCTTGTCTCCCCACCATTTTTGGCATGTATAAAGGACCTGCTCTCCTTTCTGATGCTGCTTTTGCCTGCAGAAACATGACTGGCAATTGCTTTTCTCAGACAGGGCAGGGCAGTAAAAGTAGCATAGTGATAAAGACTTCCTAAGGACACAGGGAGAGAGTCCTCCCAACATGGAGAGGCATGGCTCTTCGTGTCTGTAATGATTCTCTGAGGTCTGAGTCTGCTCCTACAGAAAGAACCCTGGAGCTCAGGTTGCCTCATGTCAGAACACTGCACCTGTGACAGAATGGAAACTCTAGATGTGATGTCCCTGGTGCCTTTGCATTCCTCTTTTCTCAGTACCCTGAAGGCATTTTCCACCCAACCAAAACACGTTTCCAAAGCCACTTGGAAGACATGAAGTTCGATCAGTTTTTTTTTTTTTTTTTGATAGGCAGAGTTAGTGAGAGAGATAGAGACAGAGAGAAAGGTCTTCCTTCCGTTGGTTCACTCCCCAAAATGGCCACTACGGCCGGCACTGTGCTGATCTGAAGCCAGGAGCCAGGTGCTTCCTCCTGGTCTCCCATTTGGGTGCAGGGCCCAAGCACTTGGGCCATCCTCCACTGCACTCCCGGGCCACAGTAGAGAGCTGGACTGGAAGAGGAGCAACCGGGACAGAAGCCAGTGCCCCAACCTGGACTAGAACCCGGGGTGCCGGCGCCGCAGGCAGAGGATTAGCCAAGTGAGCGGCGGTGCCAGCCACTTGAACAGTTTTTAAAAACTGAAGGAAGACCTTTCTCTCTGTCTCTATCTCTCTCACTAAAAAAAGGGAGAGAACGATCCAACATGGGAAGTGAGATACACAGCAGACCCATAGAATGGCAGATGTCCTAAACAGCACTCTGGCCTCAGAATCAGCTCTCAAGGCATGCGGATCCGGCTGAAAAGCCCATGAGAGTATTTCAGGCATGGAAAGCCAAGACACTCTGGCAAAAAAAAAAAAAAACAAAGCAAAAAAAAAAAAAACAACAACACACACACACACAAACAAACCTAAATGAACGATCTCCGTGAGTGAGATCCCAGTGGAAAGAACGGGTCATCATGTTCTCCTTGATAGGTGACAACTAACTGAGCACCAAAAAGGAAACCTGTTAAAGTGAAATGAACACTATGAGAAACGGTGACTTGATCAGCCCTCACCCTGAATGTTGATGAGCAGCTTAATATGTTATCCCTCTTAGTATTTTTTTTGTTTGTTCTACTTAATACTTTTGGTTGAATACTGTAATCAATACACAATTCTTCTTAAGTGCTGAAACTTAACTGAAAAGTGATCACTGTTAAATATAAGAGTGGGAATAAGAGAGGGAAGAGATGTGCAATTCGGGACATGCTCAAGCTGACTTACCTCAAACAGTAGAGTTAGAAACATACCAGGGGATTCGAATTCAATCCCATCGAGGTGGCATGTACCAATGCCATCTCACTAGTCCCAGTGATCAATTTCTGTTCACAAATGATCATAATGATAGGACTAAGAGTCAAAGGGATCACATAAACAAGAATAGTGTCTGCAAATACTAGCTGATAGAATCAAAAAGGGAGAGAATGGTCCAACATGGGAAGTGAGATACACAGCAGACCCATAGAATGGCAAATGTCCTAACAGCACTCTGGCCTCATAATCAGCCCTTAAGGCATTCGGATCCGGCTGAAATGCCCATGAGAGTATTTCAGGCATGGAAAGCCAAGACACTCTGGGGAAAAAAAAACCTAAATGAAAGATCTCCACGAGTGAGATCCCAGTGGAAAGAATGGGTCATCAAAGAAGGAGGTACCTTTCTCTGAAGGGAGGAGAGAACTTCCACTTTGACCATGGCCTTGTCTAAAAATGATCAGAGTCAGTGAACTCAGGGGGCTTCCATAGCCTTGGCAGCTCATGACAAGAGCCTAGGGTGATTACTGAGGCCATAAACAAGAGTGTCAATTTGTTAAGTCAACAACAGGAGTCACTGTGCACTTACTCCTCATGTAGGATCTCTGTCCTTAGTGTGCTGTACATTGAGATTTAATGCTATAACTAGTACTCAAACAGTATTTTACACTTTATGTTGTTTCTGTGTGGGAGCAAACTGTTGAAATCTTTACTTAATGTATGCTAAACTGATCTTCTGTATATAAAGAGAATCGAAAATGAATCCTCATGTGAATGGAAGGGGAGAGGGAGTGGGAAAGGGGAGGGTTGCGGATGGGAGGGACATTATGGGGGGGAAGCCATTGTAATCCATAAGCTGTACTTCGGAAATTTATATTCATTAAATAAAAGTTAAAAAAAAAAGACCTATGGGCTTCTATACCAAATCTGCTGGTCTGGTATAGACATGGGAGAAACTATGAATTTTGAATCTCTGGTTGCCCTCTGCCAATATTTGACAATTTGACCCCATGGGACTGATACAACCAGTGACCTTGTTTTATAGAAAAAGTTCCCCAGATGCCAGATGTAGCTCTGGCTTTCCTGCCATTCTCCCAGGGAGTTCAGATTGTATTCTTCTCCTTCATTATCTCCAGAGTGGGGATGAGGGGGAAGCGTTGCCCACACAGCATCCCAGGAGTCATGAAACCGGTGTTTTATTACATGCAACATAGTCATTAAAGCTGAACTTTATTTCTGAGACCATTGGAGGCAGAAGGGAAAAATGATCCCAGCGTTCGACTGCATAGCTTCTCTGGTTCCTCTGCCCAGCGCTTGCCTGCTTCTGAGTTTTGTGCTCCAGGTTTGGATTAGGGGTGCATAGTGGGAAGCTCCATGTTCCTGAAACCTGGGAATATTTTGAATTAGAGGTGGGTATGAGTTTTGTGTCTACAATAAAATGGCCATAACAGTAGTGAATGATTTCTGCAGTGAGTATTTTTCATACAGTAACTAGCACAGTGATCATAAAAATCTTAGGAGTTGTAAATTCCATTGTAATAGGTACAGAAACTAACCGTCTGCCCAGAGGTGATACCACATAATCCAATGAAGGAGGCAAGAAGCCGTGCCCTTCTCCTCCCCATGCTTTCTGTTTGCCATGCAATATGGTAAAATTCTGTAAGACGAAGGCCATGAGTTTGACTTCTGCCCCTCTTAAGCAGGAAGAGTAACACCTCTGCCCCCAGCTACACAGCAAATAAGGAGGTGAGGAGTGAGGACGAGGCAGCACGTGCCGTAAAGCAAATGAGGAACAAAAGACAGCTTCAGAAAGAACTCCACTTGTTGTGAACTGGAGAGAAACACGTGGTGCGGTGGTAGCCAGCACACAGTGAAGACATGTGTTGTCACCGACTTACTCAGAAGTGGCTGAATGCTTTGTTAAGTTCACCCGTACAGAGATTTCTTTTGTGTGTGAATTAGTTACTGACATTTAAAAACTGGGAGATGTTTCATAGAAATTCTGGAATTCTTACTTCTCTTTTTAAAAAAAAAAAGTTAGTCTGTCCAGTACTACCTCATGACCAGAGCCCAGAGGAGCTACCTCCTTTAGAGGGTACTTGCCCCCAACTCCAAACCCAGCCTGCCCTTGCCCACACATAGTTAGGGACAGAACCATGACGTGAAGCCTGGTGTTTGCAGGCTTGCAGCCTGGTCCTCCCTGAATCATGCCATGCTTCTGCAGGGAGTATTAGAAGAGGTGCTGGCTTGGGTTCAGCAAGGCTCCCTTGAACACTCGGATCAGTGAAGTCCGACAGTGACATGAGCCATCCTCGTAATACTGCCAGGCACTGTTCGTGTTTCTCTCCTGTAGTAAGGTGTTTGGTCAAAGTTGACAACTGGCTTTCCACATCGGAGCACCAGTTCGAATCCCTTCTGCTCAGCTTCCAATCCAGCTCCCTGCTATTGCACCTGGGAGGGTAGCAGGAAGGTATCCTAAGTACCTGGCCCCTGCCACCCAGGTGGAGTTTCTGTCTCTTGGCTTTGACCTGGCCCAGCCCTGGCTATTGTGGTGTTTGGGGAGTAAACCAGCAGATGGAAGATGGATCTATCTATCTACTTATCTCTCCCTTGCTCTCTCACTCTATCTTTCAAATAAACAAATCTTAAAAAATTAAGACTGGGCCAGTGCTGTGACGTAGTGGGCTAAAGCCCCTGCATGTGGCACAGGCATCCCATGTGGGCACTAGTGCTAGTCCTGGCTGCTCCTCTTCCAATCCAGCTCTCTGCTAATGGCCTAAGAAAGCAGCAGAGTATGGCCCAAGTACTTGGACCCCTGCAACCACGTGGGTGACCCGGAAGAAGCTCCTGGCTCCTGGCTGCGGAACAGTACAGCTCCAGCCATTGTGGCTATCTGGGGAGTGAACCAGTGGATGGAAGTCCTCTCTCTCTCTCTCTCTCTCTCTCTCTCTCTCTCTCCCTCTCTCTGTAAATCTACCTCTCAAATAAATAAGTAAATCTTTAAAAAAAAATGAAGGGGAAATATCTGTGTTCACTTCCTAGAATTTCTGGGAAAATTCAATGAGGTAACTGAATGAAATTTGCAGAGTACTTGTACCTTAAGATACTGTTCAGATTTTTTGCTTGTTTTTTTTTTTATGACAACATATTTTAAAATAGTTTTCCTTTGAGAATCCTCAACAGATTAGAACAGCTGTTGAGCTGGGCCCAGGCCAGGAGGCAAACCTCTCTGTCCTGTCTCCCCGGAGGTGCATGCTCTACACCAAGGGCCAAGGGCAAGGGCACCCAGGCACACACACACACACACACACACACACACACACACGGTCATCTGACTGTTGAAAAGTGATAAATCAGGCCACCGACTGGTAAACCAAGGGTGCTGCTGTGTCTGATTGTGATGTTTCCCTCCACAGAGGAACTGGAAGGGCAGGTTTGAATTTCGGGGACTCTCTTTCTGGAACCCTGTGCTGCAATGTGACGGAACAGACACTGCAGGCCCCTACACTCCTTTCCTTTCCACCCTGGCTGCATCCCATTCAAGAGGGCTGCTGGTGTGTGGACACCCCGAGCTCCAAGCCCAAGCTCTATTTTATTTCTTCCTAGCAACAGCAGCCTGTGGGCCTCCTGTCATCCCAGAGCGGAGAGGTGGGGGTCTTGCAGGCCTTTCAGGTAGTGTCAGCTCTGGGGGAGAGCATTCTAGAGCCCTGAGGTCCTGGAGCGTGGCAGGAAGTAGGGAGCTGGCTAGGCTCCTGGTGTCTGTGTCCCCTTTACTTGAGGGTTGTCTCTTCCAGTAAGGAAGGGACTAACAGAAGAGGGCTAGAGGGAGCAAGACCCATTAAAAATGTGGCACTGGGGCTGGCGTTGTGCTGTACCAGGTTAAGCCACTGCCTGCAATGCCTCCGGCTTCCCATAGGAGTGCCATTTCAAGTCCTGTCTGTCCTACTTCCAGTCCTGCTCCCTGGGAAAAGCAGCAGAAGACGGCCCAAGTGCTTGGGGCCCTGCACCCACATAGGAGACCAGATGAAGCTCCTGGCTCCTGGTTTTGGCCTGGTCCAGCCCTGGACATTGAGATCACCTAGGGATTGAAACAGTAGATGGAAGATTCTCTCTCTCTCTCTCTTTCAAAACAAATATTTTTAAAAAGTTTAGAAGAATAAGGGCCTGTCCTTCTTGTGTCTAAGGCCACCACCACCCCAGTGTGCACAGTTTGAGAACTGCTGTGTGTCACCCAGGTCACCAGATGACTTCTTAGAGCCTTTCGGATTTGTATTCGAGTCCTGTGGTTCTCCAAGCTCTCTTTCAACACAATTCACAGTCCTGATTCCTAATCTTAGGGTAAGAATTGAAAAAGATAGACATCTATGCCTAGTATTTTACTTATGGATGGGAGTTCCAGCCAATTTTTCTATTTGGCCACGGAAGCTGCTGAGTGGGGAGCAGCAGTAGCCAGCCTGGGCCCTAGCTCACTGAATGAGCAAACTCTGAGCATTGCTCCTCCCAGATTGGAAGCCACACCCCTTCTCATCCAGGCTGTTATCCTGTTCTCCAGAGTCAGCGCTGGGTCTTGGCATTGCCTGGTGTCCTGAAGCCCAGAGTCCTTGCTTGGACTGTGCAGAGATGGGAATATGCCGGAGAACATAGGGTCATCCTAGGTTCGGTGTCATCCCATCGCCAGCACCGTGCCTCTGCCCTGCCTCCAGCCCCTGGTGCTTTCCAATTCAGAGGCTTGGGCTTCTATGAAGCTTGGTGGCTCACTTTTCTGGAATATCCCCTCTATAGGAGGTTAGGCTGTGTCTGTCAGGAAACTACTTCATCTACTTTTTGATGGGCAAAACTTGTTGCAATCTTGTCTCTACAGTATTTCCCCTTGTGACTCTATGTCCTTGGTTTTCTTTTATTGTCTTTTGATAGACTTTCAAAAGGAAGAGGAGGAAAACTCAGTAGGCAATTCACCATGTTTACCTCAGGGTTTCAAGAGGATTCATAAAAGTGTTACCATGGGTGCTGGGGTTGCTGAAGGTTTTGTCTGCATTAGAATGACTTCGGATCCCCATGTTACATGCATCATTTCTCCCTCCTCCTGGATTTTCTCCAAAAATCACAGGTTTACCACCCTGTCAAGTCAGCTTCAAGCCGCTCTAGACCCGTGAATAGCAAAGCCCTAATCTTCCAGAGAGCCGATATTCATGTCTGTCCGCCTTGTGACATCTGTGTATTTGGGTTGGATAAACACTCATTAAGCACCTAGTACATACCAGACAGCATTCAGTGACTTCCTTTAATCCTGTAACAACCCTGGAGGTGGGAATCACTTTTCAGATGAGCAGATTTTGGTACTTGGATATTGAGATTCACTCAAGGCTGAATAGCTGGAGCCTCAAATAGAGCCAGTTTCCTAACCTGGTGATAACTGGCTCTCCAATTGCTTTGGAAATGTGGTTTGTACTTTTTTTTGTCCTTATCAAGACCCCTCTGTTCTTTTTTTTTTTTTAAAGATTTATTTATTTATTTTAACGTCAGAGTTACAGAGAGAGAGAGAGGGCGAGCGAGCGAGTGGTCTTCCATCTGCTGGTTCACTCCCCAGTTGGCTACGATGGCCAGAGCTGCGCCAATCCAAAGCCAGGAGCCAGAAGTTTCTTCTAGATCTCCCATGTGGGTGCAGGGTCCCAAGGACTTGGGCCATCTTCTGCTGCTTTCCGAGGCCATAGCAGAGAGCTGGATCATAAGTGGAGCAGCTGGGACTTGAACCGTTGTTGACATGAGATGCCGGCACTGTAGGCGGCAGCTTTACCTGCTGTGCCAGAGTGTTGGCCCCTTCCCACCTCCCCATATTCTTGAGCTAGCTCAACATATTGAAAACATACCAAATAGACGTGCTTTTACTCATCCGATCTCCCTAGTGGGAGTAATGAGTTAGACCCACCCAGGGTCCTTACTGAAATGGAAGGTTGTGTAGGGACATTCATTTACACTCAGGCGCTCATTACTACAGGCCTTTCTCTGTGCAGTCTTTCAGTTGTGAGAAATTCTTTGCCTTTTACATTAGCGTTGACTGTAATATGAAGAAGGGGCTTTGAGTTTTGGAGAACTGGCAGATCCTATATTTGAGAACTTCCTAGGGGGTGATATACAGGAGGGTTCTTTCAGACCACAGGGTCCAGAGGAGAGTCCCGAGGGACTCAAACCACGTCTGAGGGGAGCCTGACAAACATGGCCATGTATGTCAATGAAGATAGCAAACTCCAGGCAGGTAAGTGTGATTGTCGAGTACCTAAGACGTGTTTTGAGAAGAAGGGAGGCCCTTACCTTCCGCGTGCCTCCTTTGGCCAGATCTGTGAGCATGGTGCAAGTTATAGGAATATAAATTCTGCCCCTGAGTTAGAATCTATTTGAGCTGGTCAAAGAGTGAGCTCTCTGTCTCTGGGGGAAGTTAAGTGGAAGCTCTTAGGAGGACAAGCATCCAGCTTAGACTTTCATCCTGTGACCTTGAAGACTTCAGATCGGGCATTCAATGAGAACTCTCTTTTGTCTTCTTATTTTCCATGACAGAGCCTGTAAGTGTCTCTGAACTGTTTCCAAGTATCTTCCCCAAAGCCATTTCTGAATTGTGCTTCCTTTCTCTTGCAGGGGAAAATGCTGAAGTTTCCATGGATGTCTCCCTGGCTTACCGTGATGATATGTTTGCTGAATGGACTGAAATGGCCCATGAGAGAGTTCCACGGAAACTCAAGTGCACCTTCACCTCCCCCAAGGTAGGATGCCTTGATATGTAAGTTGATGGAATGCTTATTTGGTCTCCAGGTGTATGGAAAGATTTGCTTGCATTTCACAGGTGTGTTCATATATTTTGGCATGCCTGAACCACACAAGTTAGTCATTATCCTACGTCTTAGTAGAGAGGACAGTGTGGAAACTCGTGTCCCTGCAAAGGAGGAAAATTAAAAAGGAATGTCTGTTTACTTGACAGAAATACTCTCATGGCACAACATATGGCTAAATAGCTAAAAATGGTAAATAGCTAAATGTTCTTTAGACATTGCTAAGTTATTTTGAGAGGGCAAGAATCTGTTCATATTGCATCAATACTTGCTAGGCATCAATACTTGTTTCTTAGGTTTCTGAGTGTTGCTACAGCGAATGATTGGTTCTGAAGACAGCGATGCCAGTGAATAGCACAAATAAAGGGCCCCAGGGCGGAGATCTAGTTTCACTTGAGACCCCCTGGTCATCTTACCCACCTTTAGGACTCTCCCTTCTCTAGTCCTTTCAGGAAAGCTCATTCAGCCGCTCTTGAGAGGGAGGTTACAATCATACAGTGAGTGTAGGGAGGCCTTTTCTTGTGGACATAGAGCACGGGGTCTTCACAAATTAAAATGCAGGCATTGTCGTCCTGACCCTCAGAGAGTAAGACTTGATGGTATAAGGACCAACTCAGAATTTGCCAGGGCTTTTTCAAATGGCAGGTGTTCCCCTTGCACCTACCTTCCCAAGAGTCTGCTCTCCCTGCACCTGCACCCACTTAGAGAAAGTAACATTTTCAGATTGTTGTAGGCAATGGCAGGAATTCATGAAGACCTTTCTAACTGTCAGTGGGAGTTGACTGCTTCTTTCATGGGAGACTGGCCGAGCATGTAAGCTCCAGGGCTTTGGGATATGGAAAGTCCCTGTGAAGGTAGGATTGAGCCACACTGACTGTTTCTCATCAGTTCCCATGTTCCTCTAGTGTGCTGGCAATGCAGCACCACCAGCTAGGTGAACTTTGTCGCTTTAATTGCAGAAATGTGTGTGAAGTGCATGAGAGACCAAAGTCTCTACTGAAGCACACTTTTGATTATGTGTTTTCTCATTTGATAAAATCAGATCGGTGCTTGAAGGCTATGGCTAGCTTTGTAATATTGGCTCTGTTAATTGATTTAGTTCCTCTTGTCTAGCATTGACCTTTCCCAGCCTTTCTTTTGCCAGTAACTGTTAAGTTACAGTTTCCTGTGAAATAGACAGGCAGAATGAACCCATTGGTAACATGCCCTGACGTTACCCACCTAACCCTGAAGAAGGGTGTGATGGGGTGAGGGAGGTCGCAGTGTTAACATGAGTTCAAAACACGGATTTGGAACAGCAGCATGCTTGCCTTCAAGTCCTGGTTGTATCACTTCAGGTAAGCCTACATAATCCAAGCTTCAGTTTCTCTTCTGCAAATGGGTTCATGGGAATCTTTGTAAGGACTGGAGGAGACAATGAGCATAAGCAAGGTGACCTTATAACTGAGCATCTTACCTGGGATGTGTTTGAGAGTGAAAGGGTTTGTTAAGCAGATGGACCACCAGCCTAAAGGAGTACACTGGGATTCGCATGGGCTAACCATACCCCCTTCACATAAGCGCCCATTGCATTGCCTGGCACTTCTTACTCTCCCTCCCTCACCTCCCCTAGACCACAGAAGTATGAGCTCAGCACGCATGCTGCCAGCAGCACTTGGGAACTTGTTGGAGATGTAAATTCCCAGCCTGCAACAAAAACCTACTACCGTAGTCCATTTTCTGCTGCTGTAAAGGCATAGAAGACTGGATAAATGATACACAATAGAATTTTCTTTGGCTCACAGTTCGAGAGGTGAAGAAGTCCAAGAACATGTGCTGGCATCTGGCAAGGGCCTTTGTGCTGTGTCATAATATGATGGAAGGGTGAGTGAGTATGCATGAGAAAGAGAGAGGGCAAGTGGGGCTGACTTCCAATAGACCCACTTGAGATAACCAACGCACTTCTGTGATAATGACATTAATCCATGCATCAGGACAAAGCCCTCATGACAGAACCCCCTCTTAAAGATCCGGCCTCTTTATACCATCATGGTAGCATTAATTTCCAGCATGACTTGCAGAAGAGACATTCAAACCTTAGCACCTACTGTATCAAAATCCTGGGGTGAGGCCAAGCGGTCAGACTTTCAATTCATTCTGTTCAAAATGCTTGAGAGCCACTGTTCTATGTTCTCTGGGGGTTCTTCTCACCCCACCCGAAGAAGAGAGCCATCTGGAATTGTTTTTGGTAGGCCCTTCGGGGTAATCTGTAGGTAAAAATGAATGGTGGAGAGAAAGTAGAAGTAGCAGGAGAGAGAAATGGTAACATTTTCGGATTTTTTTGTATGCAGTGGTGGGGATTCATTAAGACCTTCCTTCCTAGCTGTCACTGCGGGTTGACTGCTTCTTTCACTGGAGAGACTGGCTGAGCATGTATGCTTGAGGGCTGTGGGATATGGAATTTCATCCTCAGAGAAAGGGAAAAGTCATTTCTCACCTTACTGACAGCCTTCGAGAGCACCAGACAGCAGAATGAGGAGGGAGGGGTGTTGGCCTGTAACTGCTTCTTAATAAGCCTGACAGGTGTGAGGGAAATGAATCATCAAATCTATGCTTTTTGATTGCAGTGAAATTTAGTCTTGAGTTCGAAGATTAAATGAGAAATTGCTTTAAAGCTTTTTAGTCCCTGGTGGATTGTGAAGTTAAAAAAAAAAAAATCAAGTTGCCACCTGCTGTAATTTGTCCTAATTAGCCAGTCTCCTGCTGCAGTTGGGGTAGAACTGAAGGGAGTGGGGGAAGGAAAGAGAGAAAAAGAGGAATCTTTCTTTTTAAATGCCCTAAATACTGGCAGAGGCAGAACTTCAATGCCTAAAAAAAAAAACTCCCTCACAAAATACACTGAATTTATCTCTAAGGCGGATAGACCAGCACAAGATCCTGGAAGCCAGTATGTCTCTCTCAATTTGTTGAACTTAGGAAAATTTGTCTCCTGAATGGTAGAGGGAAATGTTAGACACTCAGCGACTCATGGCAGGGAATTAGAAGTGGCCCTGGAGATATATTTTGTAACCTTCTCACCTTACTTAGGAGGAAAGTGAGGGCAAGTGAGTCGGGTGACCCCAGGTACCCAGCAAGGGTCAAGGTCAGGACTAGAATCTGAGCCCCAGCCAGGAGTTGAGAAGTCTGTTCTTCATGGTACAGAGCCTGCCTTGGGACACATCTGAGCAAAGCTGTTCCTTTCTTCTTGTGCACTGAGCGTCCTCTTCCATCGGAACTGGAAGCAGCAGTATTGTGTGACTGGACTTTTCTATGTCCAGGCTGGCATCGTGGCACAGTGGTTAAGCCACCTGTGTTGCCAGCATCCTATATGAGTGCTGTTTGGTGTCCCAGCTGCTCCACTGCCATCTGGCTCCCTGCTAATGTGCCTGGGAAAGCAGTGGAAGGTGGCCCAGGTGTTTGGGTCCCTGCACCCACATGGGAAACCTAAATGAAGCTCCTGGCTTCTGGCATCAGCCTGGCCCAGCCTTGGACTTTGCAGCCATTTGAGGAGTGAACCAGTGGATGGAAGACCTCTCTGTCTCTCCCTGTAACTCTGTCTTTAAAACAGATAAATAAGTCAAGAAAGAGAAAGAAAGCCCAGGTCTACATCTACTGTCATAGTATTTTCATTTGCTGCTACTGCTTTTAGTTCCTTGGATGAGATAAAGCAAATGGTATTAGACCAAGTAGGCTTTATTCCTTTCCCCCTCAAATTCCCAGTTTCTATAAATAAAGTAAGACACGGAGAAAAACATCAGAAAACCATCCTCTGGCTGTTACCCCAGAGGGTAGTGAGCCTCATCCACTCAGTTAACTGGGAGGCTAAGTGGGAGCCTATAACGTATTGTCAGTAGTTCCTGCAGAGCCCCGAGTCTAGCTCAGATGAGTAAGTATAGAAGGGAGTGAAGGTGAGAGAAAGACACCCATCCAAGAAGAATCCAACCCACAGCAGAGGTTTGAGAAACAAAGTTCTTTCTGCATAAGAATTATTTTTGTTAATCCTACCTGCCAAATCAAAGCAACTGGTTATGTCTGACAGGAGCTCTTCTTGACTGATTAGAGATGTCTGTCAAGTGCAGAGAAGGGCAGAGAGGGAAGCACAGAGGCAAGGTGTTTGTTTGCTCTCCCTCTCCCTCTGCATGTGTGCTTTCCATCTTCCCGAAGATGCATTGCACTCTAAGCTCTGACTGTTGTTGACTGAAATAATCATAGCCTGGTTGGAAGAATCAAGGAAGTTGATTTGTTTAGTCAAACAGGATTCAATCTTGTAAACAACCAATTACCTGAGTTGGCTGATCTGCAAACCTGAATTGGATGACAGGCTTCATACTGTTCTTACAGGGTGAGTAGCTCATGAACTGGGTTTAACCAAGACAGATTTATGTGTGGTTATCAATCACACTGAAAATCAAAAAATAGCTTTTTCAAAAATCCAAGAGTACCTGGTAATAGTTAACAGACTTGATTACTACTGATTGAGGGGGTACCTTGCATTCCCACACACATTCCCACATGGACGTTACAGGAAAAGACAAATAATGGGATTGTTAATCATTCTTCCTACAGTGGCCCTAGGAGGTAAAGCTCACTCCTTAGGATACAGTACATGTATGATCCCATGCATGGCATCCTCGTAGCACGAACAGCACTGGGCCTCTGCAACCCCCATTTATGTCCCCACTGTCTAATAAGGAACTCCCTCTTTGGGTTGCTTCTTTTCCTGATATATATATATATATATATATATATATATATATAATATATTCAGCTTCTTGTAGCTTTTACTTCAGGCCAAGTGCAAGAAAATAATTAGCCATCATCAAAGACTATAATGAATGCCAGTCAGAGCTTCTGCTTGGACATTTAAGAAGTTGACTCTTCTGCAGAGCCTTAGAGGTCTCTGGTGATTCACTGCAAATAAAAAGCTCCCACAGCTCTGGTAGACCAGATGAGCCTGCTACAAGGCTCTACTGAGGATGAAAGAGTTGAGAAAGGTGTCAAGAAATAGGAGAGCTCTTTAGAAGATAACAACTGAAACACAATAGACAATATCTTAGTGAAAACGTGTCATTTAATATATAAAATTCTTGAAGGTATTTCAAAAGGCATTTGGAAATATGCAATTAAAAAGTTTATTTTGCTGTAAAAATTTTGAAATTCCACGTCTAGTTTATTTATAGTACATTATTTCCATGATCTTTTTGAAGACCTCTAATGTGCAAAGATATCAATTTTTGCATGAAAATAAACTTACCCCTTAAATCATTTTGAAGTAACTTTTGGAAGTACCCTTATATATGTGTGCGCATATACCCATGCATCTGCACATCAGTTAATTGACTGATTTATTGGTCTGTTTCTGTATTTTTAGAGCTACATAGTTTGCTAGGATGTATTGCTAACTTTTTGAGGATGCTGCAACATGCAGATCTGGGCCAGACTCCCAAAGTTTAAATCTTCACCCTGATTCATGCTTCTGGCTTGACCTTGGAAGAGTTACTTAGCATACCTTAGATGCAGTTACCACATCTCTAATTCTTCAGAGGGTTGTTGGGAAATTAAATGTGTTTTTCCCCCTTAAAAAAAAAAAAAGAAAGAAAAGAAAAGAAATAGAAGAGCTCTCCCTCTGGTTTTTTCTTGAAATTTCTGGTTCTACCTCAAATGTGGCTTTTGGGGAGGGAGGGTGGCTGGCTGGACTGTGTATCTCCAGTGTGCCCTGTTTATCTGCACCTCTAATGTGTATTTTTAAGCACTCATCTTTAAAAATTGGTGACAGGAGGCCAAGGTAAGAGAACTCAGGCACCGTCTACCAGAAATAGGGGCTCTTCCTCACACCTCCTGCTCTTCTTGCAGACCCCAGAGCATGAGGGCCGCTATTATGAATGTGATGTCCTGCCTTTCATGGAGATCGGGTCGGTGGCTCACAAGTATTACCTTCTAAACATCCGGCTGCCTGTGAATGAGAAGAAGAAAATCAACGTTGGCATTGGGGAGATAAAGGATATTCGGCTAGTGGTAAGTAAACCTAGCTGGTCCGAGCAGGCGGTGACACTGGAACGCTGGCCAAGTGCACTGGTTCTTGGAAGGGAACTCCATCTCACTGCATGCCTCACTTGCCTCCACTTTCTGACCTGAGAGGTGGAAATAATAACATCCCCTGACAGCTGAGATCAAAGAGAATTAATTTGTGTCAGAGATTACAGAAATGGAAAACAATGCAATTATTAGTGCAGTTATGATCACTTAAGATCATTACAGTGATTATAAGATCATGATAATATGATAGTGCTTGAATAATGAAGAACACGGAGATAAATGTAGGGGAAAAAAACCTTTTTTAACCTGTCTTACCTTGCAAACACAGATGTAAAGGGACTAGTGATGTTTTTAGATTCTTTCTATTTTATTTAACTGGAGAAAAAGAAGAACATGGAATAAGGAGGCTATTTTTTTTAATCTAAAAAAAGTCATACAAGAAAATGTATTTTTTATAGAAAATTAGAAAGTACAGGTAAGGACCCAGAAGAGCATAACGACTACTTGCGCTATCTTACTATTTAGAGAAATAACCACAGTTGAGGTTTTGATAGATCTCGTAGGCTTTTTCAGTAGTACACGGATACATGAAATACAGGCGCGCGTGCGCACACACACACACACACACAGAGTCCTTCTTTTACAGAAATGGGAGCATACTGATCTGACTTTTGTGTCTTGCTTTCTTCATTGAATGGCATACGGTGACCGGATACACCTGCCTTATAGCTCGGGCTCCCGTTGTCCAGATGTCCCGGGACACATTTACTGTTAGCATACTGGGCATCTGGGGGACCTGCAGCATTTCCCTGAAAACATGGATCATGCTCCCAGCCACCCCCTTAGCAGAGCACGGGCCTGTTTTTCTGCCTTTTGATACCTGTTTCTGTAACGCCTGAGGAGGGGCCAAGGGGTGAGGAGAGCCCTCCATGCTGTGACTGAGGAAGCTCTTGATCTCGAATGTTCAGCTGACAAGATCTGTATTCACCTGTCCCCCAGACGCACTTGATGGGAGAAAGTGATAGTAAGGTCTGTTCAGCTTCAATGTTATGATTGCTCTTTGTCTAGGGAATCCACCAAAATGGAGGCTTCACCAAGGTGTGGTTTGCCATGAAGACGTTCCTCACACCCAGCATCTTCATCATTATGGTGTGGTACTGGAGGAGGATCACCATGATGTCCCGGCCCCCAGTGCTTCTGGAAAAGTAAGAGCTGACTTTGCAGCACTCCTAAGGAGTGCTGGCCTCCCGAGATCCAGCATGCTCCTGTGTGGGCTCCTTTCTCTCCTTCAGACTTCACGTGCAAAGCATTGTGAAATCCCCGGGGGTTTCCCTGTCACATTTCTCTTCTTAGCTCTGTAATCCCATGGTCAGAACTGAATGAATGCTTCTCTCTGGTCCATGAGCCCTACTCCTCACTAAGCCCAACCCTTCTTACCCACAGGATGTCAGTGGGTCTATAGCTATATGCCCTTTCCCTCTCCCACCACTGACTTCTCCCTCTCTGATAAATTATTTCCATTAATACAAAAACATGCGCCACCATCTCCCATGTCTACACACAATGTTCCCACTTTCCACTGAGACCACAGCACCATCTTTTCTGTCCCTCTTTATGGTAAGATACCCCAAAACCCTTGTCCACACGTCTTTGCCTGAGCTCTCTTTAAGCCATTGCAGTCTGGGTTCACCGCTGACACTCCACTAAAATTGCCCTTGATGGAATCACCAGTGACCTTCACATTCCGAAGCCAAGGCCCATTTCTCATTTTTCATTCCTCCCTCCTCTTGACTCATCACCAGCTTTGACATAATTGATCACCCTGTGTTGTCAGAGAGCCTGCTCCACTCTTCCTTGGTTATTCTCCTTTGCCGACCATCCCTTAGTCTCCGTAACCATTTCCTCCTATATTTCCAACCTCTTAAACTTGGGAGCCAAGGCTCAGTCCTTGGACCTCTTCTCTTTATTAGCTGTACCCATTCCGCAGGTGATCTCCTCCATCCCCATGGATTCAAAATCATCTCCCCTCTGATGACTTCAAATTTATACCCTCAGCCTCAGCCCCCCGCCCCGGCTCCTAGACTCCACTACGCTTAACATCTTCCCTGGCAGCAAAACGTGATATGTACACAGGACAACACTTCTTTTCCTCCCATTCCAGACTTGATCCGCTTCAGGAAATGGCAACTCCATTCTTTCAGTTGTTCCGGCTAGAAAGCTAGTAGTCATCCTGTATTTCTCTCTTTTTTTTCATGCCACTAATCCAGCCTACACTTCTACTCTACCAGCTTAATCTACTAACCGCCATCTCTTCTCACCTGAACTGTTGGAAACAGCCTCTCAACCCTGTCCTCGCTTCCACCATTTTTCTCCCTATAGTGTATTCACACACTGGCCAGAGCATTCCCTTTCAGGTGTGAATCAGATCGTGTCTCTCCTCTACTCAAAACTCTCTACTCTTTTCATCTCCTTTGTCCTGGCCTGTAACCCCTTGTGATCTGCCCCTTGCCACCTCTGATTGTGTCTCCTATTCTCAGCTGGCCCTGTTGATGCTCAGACATGGCTGGCATGCTGTCACCCCTGGGCCTTTGCACTTGCTCTTCTATTTCATTGAAACACTCTTTCACATTCCTCAGCTCCTCATTTCCTTCAGGCCCTGCACTAACATCTCTTATGAGACTTTTTCCTTCCCAACTTGTATAGAGACACATTCCTATCACAATTCTTTCTTTAAAGATTTATTAACCAACGGCAAAAGGAAGACCTTTCTCTCTCTCTCTCTCTCTCTCACTGTCCACTCTGCCTGTCCAAAAAAAAGATTTATTTATTTATTTGAGAAAGTGGCAGAGAAAGGGAGAGACAGAGAGAGATCTTCTATCCACTAGTTCACTCCTCATTTGCACACAGTGGCCACTGCTGGGCCAGACCAAAGCAGGCACTTGGAACTTGAAGGTCTCCCACATGGGTGGCAGGGATCTAATCACTTAGGCCATCTTCCACTGCCTTCCCAGAGGCATTAACAGGGAACCGGTTAGGAAGTGAAGCAGCTGAGATTCCAACCAGCACTCATATGAGATACTGGCTTCATAAGCAGTGACTTAACCCACTGTACCACAAAGCTGGCCCCCTTAAAAAAAAAAAAAAAAAGATTTATTTATTTATTTTAAAGGCAGTTACACATGCAGAGAGAGAGAGGAGAGAGAGATAGAAAGAGCGAGCATGCACTCCCCATTCTTTACCTAGCCTCTCCTTTTTTCCATAGTGCTCCTTGTGCATGTATTGTATTCACCCCCGAATGCCCCCTCTTATCCCACGTGAATGCAGACATCACAGGAGCAGAGCCCTCGCGTGCTTTGCTCACTACTATCTCCTTAGCATCTAGATTAGTAACAGCACATAGTAATTCAATAAATATTCGCTGAATGAATCAGGCCTGTCACTCTGCGGTTGAAATTTTTTATTGGATTTCTAATCTCCTCAAAATAAACTTCGAATTCTCGAATGAGGTATGCAAGTTTTTGCATGAGCTCAGCTCTCTTAATTTCCCTGGTCACACGTCCTGTCAGTTCCTGGCAGGTGCTACTTGCAAATCCCCAAATGCTTCAGGTTCTTTCCAGCCTCTGGGCCTCCCTTTGGGCTCTACCTTCTGCTTGGAACACCCTTTCCACTCCCTAACTTTGACCCAACTCAGCTCAGTTTCCATCACTGTCAAAGTTAAAAGTCCCAGTAGCCGGGCTCTGTGCTTCGGCCGGCGCCGCAGCTCAACAGGCTAATCCTCTGCCTGCGGCACTGGCACCAGATTCTGTCCCAGTTGCCCCTCTTCCAGACCAGCTCTCTGCTGTGGCCCGGGAGGGCAGTGGAGGATGGCCCAAGTGCTTGGGCCCTGCACCCCATGGGAGACCAGGAGAAACACCTGGTTCCTGGCTTCGGATCTGCGCGGTGCACCGGCCGCAGCGACCATTGGGGGGTGAACCAATGGAAAAGGAAGACCTTTCTCTCTGTCTCTCTCTCTCACTGTCCACTCTGCCTGTCAAAAAAAAAAAAAAAAAAAAAAAAAGTTAAAAGTCCCAGTAGCCGTGTTCTGTGCTTCTGTACTTCTGTAATGTTGCTAATCATGCTTTAGTTGCCTGTTTCTCCTGCTTTCCCACTAAATGGGTCTCCAGGAAAAAGCAGTCATATTCATTTAGGCATTTATAGCCCTAACAAACAGAGTCCATGATACATCGTGTGTGTTTAATCAACATAGGTATCTCATGGGTATCAGTAAATCAGTGACAGAAAAATGTTTCAGCAATTAATAGTGTGATGGGGGAAGCAAAAGAAAAGCACAACACTCAGACTGAAAAATTTATATTTCATAGTGTTTGGAGGTATTTATTGTGAAAATAAATATGTTTATACAATTTATCATTGCTGAGGATATCACGATAATAATGAGTGCTCTTAATGATCATGTCATTGATAATGTGAACAGGGAAGAAAAGACAATTACACCCAATGGGGTCTATTTAAGAGGTTAAAGGGTACAAAAACAGCATAGGAAGCTCTTAATCTGAAGGTGGTATCAGAAAAAGTTGGGGGCAGTAAGGTGACTTCAAAGGTACAGGGAGGCTAATGTAACATCCCTGCATTCTGGAGTGCTGACAACTAAATAGGACATTTTTCATCTCTGTGTGAAAACACGTTATGAAAGCTGAGAAACTGGGGCCAGCGCTGTGACATAGAAGGTTAAGCCTCCGCCTGCAGAGCCAAAATCCTATATGGGTGCTGGGTCAAGTCCTGGCTGCTCCACTTCCAATCCAGCTCCCTGCTAATCGCCTGGGAAAGCAGCAGAGGATGTCCCAAGTGCTTGGCTCCACGCACCCATGTGGGAGAAGCTCCTGGCTCCTGGCTTCCTCCTGGCCTAGCCTTGACCATTTTGGCCATTTGGGGAGTGAAACAGCAGATGGAACACACGTCTCTCTCTTTCTCTCTAATTCTTTCAAATAAATAAATAAATCTTTTAAAAATTCTAAAAAAAAAAAAAGCTAAGGAACTGATCACCTGGTTTTAGTTCCAATAAGGAACATCTCAATTCTTAACACTGGCTTCTGATTTTTGAAAGTCTGCCTGCCAGATAAATGAAGTGGCTTTCTTCATATTTTCTCACCCTCAGGGTCATCTTTGCCCTTGGGATTTCCATGACCTTTATCAATATCCCAGTGGAATGGTTTTCCATTGGCTTTGACTGGACCTGGATGCTGCTGTTTGGTGATATCCGGCAGGGCATATTCTATGCCATGCTTCTGTCTTTCTGGATCATCTTCTGTGGTGAGCACATGATGGTAAGTGCTTCCTGGGGAGGGGACAGACGTCCACACCGCAGCCACCTCCCTCGGCCTCAAGTCAGCTGCCAGCAAGGCAGAGTGAGCTCATGGTTGCAGGTGGGAACCCCAGCGTCAGATCCTCCAACTCAAATCCCGCTTCGCCACCTGCTAACTAGCTGAGTGGCCTTAGACAAGTGTCATCATCGCTCTGGATCAGCTTCCTCAGCTAAAAAATGAGATGTGAAGGCCTAATGTTATAGGCTGATGGGTTTTGTGAGAATTAAATGAGATAATGCAACTTACATCAGAGAAGATGAACACAGAGATTCTAGTAATAGTAGTAATCATTACTATTACTATTTCTTGTCCGTCAGCTTCCGCTCTGCTTGTTCTGTCCCCAGGAGCAGGTTAACCACCGGAGAACCTGGTTCTGGCTCGTCCCAGTGGTCAGTTGTCCAAGTGGCCTAGTAACCCCTATGACTGTGAAATACCAACCTGCATGATGTCCTCAGTTTGCACAGACACCAAAACCTATTTCAAGAGGGATTGAGGGCCCCATGGATAAAAATAAGTATGGCACCATCATCACGTTGTGGCTGAGGTGGTGTGCCAGCTGGGACTTGGTCCTCAAGTCACACACAGGGGCTTCCCAGGGCAGTAGACTGCTTTCAGTACTGTTATGCTTTGGTCATAAACATCAAACCTCTGAACCCCTGCTGCCTTTCCAGGGAGCAGTGTGTGGGGAGAGAGAAGGTTTTGCCTGCTGCTGGACTTCGGTGTGGGACATCCTTTACCACGAGGGGTCCTCGGGCAGAGATGCAGAGAATGAGCCTGCACAGCAGGTTCTGGGTGGGAGGGGACTTGGGAGCAATAGCGGGACTGCTGGCCAGGGCAGACAGTCCAGAGTGAGCTGTCTGGACTGTCACATCACACCTGGGCCAGTCCCACCATGGAGGCTCAGCCATGGCTTTTGCCTTTCCCCATTTTCTCCCTCTGCGTTCTTCCTCAATTTTCTTTCTGTTAGTGTGTTTGTGTATCCGTCAGCAAGAATCATTTTGGTTTGAATGCTGATAGTGAGACACTGTGTCCAGTTTTCTAACTGCAAGGGACTTCTTGTGCTTGGTGCACTTAAATACTTTAACACCTTTATTTTATCCTTAGGCTCACCCCGTCTTTAAGGACACAAGTTATAAGTCCCACAGGAGTTTAATTCTGAGTTATGTTATGGACCACAAAACTGTCCCACCCAGAGTGCAAGGCCTTTCTTTCCGTCCCCAGAGCATCCCATTCTTCCTCCTGTCAGTCTTAGGGGTGGACCTCCTAATGATCTGTGTATGGGCTGGATTCCACCAACAGAAGCGAGCTCCTGAGCAAGAGATGTGTGTCTTTGTTCTGTATTCCTGGCATCTAGCATGGTGCCGGCTGCACAGGGAGTGGTCAGCGAGCAGTGCCTGAGTGGCTACTTCACCCCGGAACCACTCTGCTCTCCTCCCATCTTTATCTCCTGTCTGCATTTGGTTTTCCTCAGGACCAGCATGAACGGAACCACATTGCAGGGTACTGGAAACAAGTTGGACCGATTGCTGTCGGCTCCTTCTGCCTCTTCATCTTTGACATGTGTGAGAGGTGAGCAGGTGCCCAGGGGACTCTTGAGTTGAAATACCCATGGCATGTCATTGCCCGTCTCTTTGGGAGGAATATTCCAATATGGGAATGCTGATCAAGAAGGAACCTTCGGGATGAAGGCACTGAGCGTGGTCACTTCCCCACATAAGGACAGGTTTAACTAAAGAGTTCTACAAGTTTGACAGGCTCCACTTCTCTGTGATGGTTCTTAACCTAACCGCAGCCCCAGGTCCTCCAGTTGCAAAGCTAAGAATCTGTTAAAATGGAAAGTTACCTTTTGCCTTTGTATTAATCTTGTCTTGCCTTTCTTTGTAGAGGGGTACAACTCACGAATCCCTTCTACAGTATCTGGACTACAGATGTTGGAACAGAGCTGGCCGTATCCTTCCTTGATGGGTTCAGGGTTTTATTGCTTCCCAAAGCTGCCTGGTCCCCAAGATCATTTTCTAAGGCTTAGCTGATGCTCTCCAAATGTGCTCAGCCAGAGCTTTGATCCTCAGACCCATGATAACGGTGCAATTAAGGCAAATAATGAAAAGAATTACTACTTGCCTTCAAGCCCGGGTGAGAGCAGGCAAAGCAAGGAAGTTGCAGCCGTCCCGCGGCAGAGGCATCAGAGCTGCTGGACTTCCCGCGGCCTGTCTAAATTGTCTATTGCACACCATTCACTGCAGCCTAAAGCTTGACTCGCTTTTCCCTGGAGCCACAGAGGTTCATCTCTGGGCCCTGTGGGGAGAGCAGGTTTCTCAAGTGGTCTGTGCGTGAGACTCACCGTGGCATGCTGGTGCACCACACCGCTGCTATTGGTTTCTGAGACCGAGGGGAGATAAGGCTAAGGGGATTAGTTCCAGAGGCGTTGCTGAGGCCTCTGGTTGGTTCGCATCAACTCTGTTTGAGTCATCTTCATGAAGCAGAAGTGACAGTCTTAGCTTATCCCTTTAAGGATGCTGGATTTAAATATTTTATCTTCCTGAATAATATGTTAAGCGCTCTGGGAGGAAAAAGACTTTCCTTTTGAGCAGGGAAAAAAAGGCTTGGGCTGCCCTCTTCCGTGATGGTTCATATGCTGCCCTGGGCTGGCGAATGTGCTTTGCCTGTTGAGCTTCTATTGGTTTCTTAGCATCACAGGAACTTTTTGAGCAAACAAAATTAGCAATGTCATCATTGCCTTCAAGATGAAGGAGTTGAGCTCCACTCTTCCTCCACTACCTGCTCTCTACAGCTCACCAAGGGCAACGTGCAGAATGTTAAAGCAAGTTCCACCCCTTCTTTAATTTTTTTAAGGTTTATTTATTTATTTGAAAGGCAGAGTTACAGAAAGGCAGAGAGAGAGAGGAGAGACAGAGAGAGAGAGAGAGGAGAGACACAGAGAGAAAGAGGACTTCCAGCTGCTGGTTTACTCCCCCAATGGCCACAGTGGTCAGAGTTGAGCTGATCCAAAGCAAGGAACTTCTTCTGGGTCTCTAACATGGGTGCAGGGGCCCAAGCACTTGGGACATCGTCTACTGCTTTTCCAGGCCACAGCACACAGCTGGATCAGAAGTGGAACAGCTGGGACTTGAACCAGTGCCCACGTGGACTGCCAGCACTTCAGGTGGTAGCTTTACCAGCTACATCACACTTTTTTTTTTTTTTTTTTTTTTTTGACAGGCAGAGTGGACAGTGAGAGAGAGAGACAGAGAGAAAGGTCTTCCTTTGCCTTGGTTCACCCTCCAATGGCCGCCGCGGCCAGCGCGCTGCGGCCGGCGCACTGCGCTGATCCGATGGCAGGAGCCAGGAGCCAGGTGCTTTTCCTGGTCTCCCATGGGGTGCAGGGCCCAAGCACCCGGGCCATCCTCCACTGCACTCCCGGGCCACAGCAGAGAGCTGGCCTGGAAGAGGGGCAACCGGGACAGAATCCGGCGCCCCAACCGGGACTAGAACCCGGTGTGCCGGCGCCGCAAGGCAGAGGATTAGCCTAGTGAGCCGCGGTGCCGGCCTACATCACACTTTTGTTTTATAGATAGGATGGAGGGAAGCAAAGAAATGTTGAGTTCTGCAGCATATGGCTGTATTTCTTATTCCAGGGTACTCTTGGTTATGGAAAAAGAGAAACTATATTAAATATCTTATTCAGTGAATTACACATGTTAAGAAGTACATGTGTTAAAATGTAAAAAAAGAAAAAAAATAGACAATTTGAGGGAGGGTTGTTGTAGCGGAAAGGGACTGGAGTCAAGTGCCTGCCCAGCCAGCTTATGCCACCCCAAAGCCTTGGTGAGTTCAGTCTCCCCATGGTTCTCGACTCCCTCAACCCCCACCTTCACCACACCTCCTTCTCCTCTCATTCAGTTTCACATGATTTCTTGTGGTAGCTGAAGAGTGCAAACAGCACTTTATTCCTAGTTTCACTGCAAGATCTTCATTGCCATGCCCAGGGTCCCTGCCAACTGCTGCTGCACCTGACCCCCTGAATCCCTTTGCCACACACAATTCCAGGCCATTTTAGTCTCATTCTAATAAAAACACATGGGCCAGCCCAGTGTTTTCCAAACCTGCTTATACTGGGTTTTCCAGCCGTGGAGAAACTGAACTCCATTGGAAAAAAAAAATAAACACTATGCATCGATTTAAAAAATTTCTGTACTAAAATAAACTTATCTGGATTCCATTTCCATCAATTTTTTGAAATACTCTTGTATTAGAACTCTCCCAGGGGCTGGGTATTGTGGTGTGGTAGGTGAAGCCGCCATCTGTAGTGCTGGCATCCCATATGGGTGCTGGTTCAGGACCCGTCTGTTCCACTTCCGATCCAGCTCTCTGCTGTAAGCTGGGAAAGCAGCGGAGGATGGCCCAAGTCATTGAGCCCCTGTGCCTGCATGGGAGACCCTGAGCTTCAGATCAGCCCAACTCCAGCTGTTGTATCATTTGGGGGAGTGAACCAGCAGAAGGAAGACCTCTCTCTCTCTCTCTCTCTCTCTGCCAATGCCTCTCTGTAACTCTGCCTTTCACATAAATAAATAAATAAATCTTAAAAAAAAAAACTCTTCCAGTTATTTTAATGTGGGTTTTCACCTAACCCATTGGTTACAACCAATATCCACTTTGTTAATGCTTTTCAAAAATTGATGGTGCATGCGAATCTCCTGGGGCCCTGGTTACAGAGCAGCTTCCGTCGGTCTAGGGGAGTCCTCATCTCTGCATCTCTAACAGACGAGGCAAGGTTTCTCTTACTTGGCTTAGAAAGGAAATTTGAACACTCTCCTCTGTGGTGCTGTTGCATCAGAGAACCTTGCATCTCTGGTATTAAAATGCCAGGTTTCACTATTTTAGCTCCTTGAAGATTCCCTAAATATTTGGAGGTAAAATAAATGTATCCCCAAGCAGAACTGGGCAAAGGTGCTCAAGTGCTGGCTAGCCTGTCCTTTCCTTCACTGGGCTGTCAGATGGCCTTCATCATCGTGGCTGGGATCTGCCTCTGCCTCTACTTCCTGTTTCTCTGCTTCATGGTGTTTCAGGTGTTTCGGAACATCAGTGGGAAGCAGTCCAGTCTGCCAGCCATGAGCAAAGTCCGGCGGCTACACTATGAGGTGAGCGAATCTCTTGGCTCCTTCAGGCACTGGTGCTCCAAGCTTCTAGCTTGATAGGTAAATACGCACCCTGGGGATGGAAAGATGTTACTTTCAGATACACGCTGAGAGTCTGTCGCAGGATTCCTGGGCAAAATTTGAGAATCATCTAAGTGACCTTAGAGTCTCCTGTGTTGTAAATACATTTCTGTCCTAAGGGGTGAACTTGTTCAACAGGTTCTTCAGCTTTAGGATGGAATGCAGGTGCCTACTAGATGGGCGATTGGACTGTGGCTGAATTCAGAGTTGGTTTATGGCGAGTCTTAGGGTTCCTTGGCTCAGAAACACCATTAAGACAGCTTCAGCCCACATGATCTGATTCCCAGACTCAACTAAATCTCCAGCAGGTGCTCCGATGGAGTTCAGTAATCTCTCTGTATTGGTTATGTCCCCCATTCACGAGAAACACTTAACGTCCTCGAATTTTGAATGCAGGCAATGCATTCTTGATTTTTCAAGGATCCCTTGGGTTCATGCCTAAGTGGCTGTCCTTGGAGACACGGACCTAATTCCTCTGTGAAAAGAGAAGCAGGAGCTGCCGAATGGCAGGAGTTTTCTGTGCACCGGATCCGCACACAAGAGCCCCTCGACAATAGGCATCCCTCCCTGAAACACAGGTTCCCTTCAGCCCTGCTCTCAGGAAACCGCACGCACTTTCAGAGACTTGCCTGTCTCCAGAGAGGGACTGACACATGAGAAAATGCAACCAGATCCACTTCATGTTGATTAATATGCACATTTCTTTTTGTTCACTGGAGCAGAATTTTATTACAACCGCAGAAAACTTGGATTTGGTAACTTTGAACCCTTACAGAGAAGCAGAACCAGCTTAGCAGGGAAATTAGCAGCTCCAAGACGTGTTGTGAATATAATTTCCCGGGCTCTGCTATCTCTGTTTCATGAACAATACAAACATAGGAAATGTGTGGCCCTGAGAAGTTTTTCAGCCACATTCACCTCTGCAGGCGAAATGTTATTCTGTGAAATTAATTGACTGTTATTCTTAGTGATTTGGTTTTATAGGTTTCCTTCAAATTAGCATTTCCATAGATTTGTGTACAAGATTGGTGATAACCGATAGCAATATTCAACTATTCTTTCTCCCTTTCTGAATAGGGGCTCATTTTCAGGTTCAAGTTCCTCATGCTCATCACCCTGGCCTGTGCTGCCATGACTGTCATCTTCTTCATCGTTAGTCAGGTGAGTGGACCCTGAGATGTCCAGGTGAGCATGGCCCTCTATGCTGCACAAAGAAAATTCTAAAAAGGCACCAGTGTTGTGACACAATGGGTTAAGCCACCAGCTGCAACTCCCCCATCCCATAGGAGCGCTGGTTCAAGTCCCAGCTGTTCCACTACTGATGCAGCTCCCTGCATTGCCTCTGGGAAAGCTGCTGAGGATGGCCTAAGTACTTGGACCCCTGCCACCCACGTGGAATAACCTGGATGGAGTTCCACACTCCTGGTTTTGACCTGGCCCAACCAAGGATGTTATGGGCATTGGGGATGGAATCTATCTCTCTGTCTCCCTCTCCCTCTTTCTATGTCTTTCTCTCTCTCTCTCTCCAACTCTGCCTTTCAAAGGAATAAATAAATCTTTAACAAACAGTTCTAAAGAGCTCCAGAGGAAAGAAGTGGAGAGGATCTTATTCTGGACAGCTGGTAAAGCGATTTTGTTCAGACCCCTCCAACCTGGGACAACCTTATAGGAGGTCAAAGCTGCTAAATAGATTAAAATCCTGCAGCCAAATTAAAAAACACACATTTCATTTGCTTAAGAATAAACTTCCAAGCTCTGTAGCATAGCACTAACAAGTATTAATTGTATTGAGTCCATCTCTGTCAGCCATTCTTTGTGATAATTATTTGGCCATTTAACCATGAAACATCATTAAATATTGCCTTGATAGAACCTTGTCTTTCCTCTGGGTATTTTCAAAACTCATAATGTTGCTAGACTTGGATTTCAATACAGATAATGATAATAATTTTAAATGTTGGTAATTTGCTTTGGAAAGTGGAAAGTACTGTTTAAATGTGAAATGTATCTGTTATTCATTTGAGCTCCACAGAAATCCACTGAACTAAGTGGGGTAGGAATTTTTTCCCCAGTGTGCTAAAATAGGAAATGTAATGCCTTTAGAGGTATTTCTCTTTTATATTAGCCTCCAGCTGGATGAGACTGTGGGTGGATTACATGATAGTTGCAAGGTTTAATTTTCTCATCTGTTAGATGGGTTTATCAATAGTACCACCCAGCAGGAAGTTGCTGTAGGGTCATAGGAAGTAGCACTTGCAAAGCGATTGGCAGAGTTCCTGGCACATTGTAAGTATGTGGAACTGTGCCCTTTGGAATAGCAAGAAAGCTGCATGTCATGCCCAAGTACACACATCAAGTCAGGTACCAGGGCCCAGACCTGACTCTCTTCCAGGATTTTCTCATCTTTATATTTGATCGAAATGGGAGATTTTATTTTATTATTTTTTAAAATGTACCTATTTTTATTGAAGGATAGAATTGCAGAGAGAGAAGAGACAGAAAGAGATCTTCCATCCCCTGATTCACTCCCCAAATGGCTGCACAGCCAGAACTGGGCTGAGCCAAAGCCAGGAGCCAGGAGCTCCACCAGGTCTCCCACATGAGTGGCAGGGGCCCAAGCACTTGGGCCATCTTCCACTGCTTTCCCGGGCACATAGGGACCTGGGTCAGAAACCAAGCAGCCTGGACTCCAGCTGGCAGCTTTAGCTCACCGCACCACAATGTCAGCCCCAAAATAGACAATTTTAGCGCTGTAGGTAACAGCCTGAGGACACAACTGACTCCATTCTTCTAGCAAGTTTCCCTTTCCTACAGATGCTCTCAAGCTTTTTTGTGTATGGGCACCTTTGGCAATCTGATAAAGGTGATGGGTCTCTTCTTAGAGCATTTTTATTTCTTTAAATTGGATGATGTGTCACGATTTTGTTTAATTTAAGAGGCAGACAGAGGGGCCAGCATCGTGGTACAGAGGGTTAAGTAGCACCAACCATGCCAGCATCTAATATGAGTGCTAGTTTGAGTCTTGGCTGCTCTACTTCCTATTCAACTCCCTGCTAATGCACCTGGGAAATCAGTGGAAGATGCCAAGTGCTTGCACCCATGCCACCCACTTGGGAGACCCAGACAGAGTTCCAGACTCCTAGCTTCGGCCTGGCCCAGCCCAGACTGTTGCTGCCATTTGAGGAGTGAACTAGATGATGAAAAATCTCCATCTCTCTACTCTCTCCCCTCCGCCCCCCTTCTTTCCCTGTAACTCTGCCTTTCAAAATAAATAAATAAATAAATAAATAAAATGTGTTTTAAAACAAGAGAGTGAGGCATACAAAGAGAGAGACCCCGCCCATGGTTCACTCCTCAGATGTTTGCAGTGACCAGGACTGGGCCAGGCCAAAGCTGGGAAGCAGGAATTCAGTCCCCGTCTCCCATGTGGACTTGACCGATCGCTGCTGCCTCCTGAGCATACACTGGCAGGAAGCTGGAATGAGGAGTGGAACTCAAACTCGGGCACTCTGATGTGACTCAAGCCGTATTTTAACTGCTAGGCCAAATGCCTTCCCTGAGAATGTTTCTGAATAAGTAAAATAAAGTACTTTGAGTTTCAAAAGGAAGCATGTTTGTATTTACAACCATACATGTTTATTTTGGAGAGATGCCTACACACACACCCCTCTTACGGCTGTAATAGGAAAACATGATTTTTACTGATGAGGAAAGCACGCTAGCGCTCATAGTAATACTGTAGGGGTTTGTTTTCTACATTCATAGCTGAAGGAAACACTGTGTTAGAGACTGCTAAAAATATGGATACAGCTTTTCCTACTCTAGGTCATGGGTTCCTCGCATTGAGTCCCAGGGACCCCTGAGTTCAGAGTTACTAGAGTCCTGTTTGTTTTGTCTGCTAAGAGCTGTTAGGGTGGCTGACCGCTGAAGGCAGAGTGAATGTGGAGGAAAACAGACCAGCAAACTTCCACGTCTTCATCAGTTCTGATCGCCGCATCTGCCGTGCCCGGCAACAGGGCTGGGTTTGTGTCAGACTGTTTGTTTATGAAACCTTAGAAACTTCGCCCTCCGCTCTACAGGCAGCAAAACTCTTCAAAATTCTGAATGAGTCTTTTATTCAGCCAGCTCAAGTTCAGGCTCCCATATTCGCACAGGGGTGCCTAAGGCCATGGCGAATTCCTTCTTGTGTCCAAAATACTTTCTGGTTCCTGCAGTCCCTTAGTAATGTGTCCAGTGATGTGCCAGTTACTGCAAGGCCAGGTCTGCACAGCTGAGGGCTCATGGGTGCTTCCATGAGAAGCCGACGCTGAAGGAACACGCATTCAGGGATCAAAGGCTACTCCCAAGATAAGTCCCCAGGAAGGCTGCTTCTGCTCCCGCCACGTGCTGCTGCCCCTGGAGAAAGCTGAACACATTTTCCCACACCTGCCTCTCCCCTGCAGTCTTTGCACAGAGGGCCTTCCACCTGAAGTCAAGAGCCACTGAACCTTAAGGGGGCTGCATCTCACCAGAACTTAACCTTGTACATGTTTAATTAGTGCAGTTGTTAAAGCAAGGACAGCTGTCATCCAAGGAGCATTGTTTGTGGCTTTTCTTTGCAGAAAAAGATTAATATTGCATTGTCCTAGTATTTCCTAACATGGCTCCGGCCTGTGGCTGCTTTTTAGATCTGCTGTGACAGTCAGCCTGGAGTGGATTTCAACTCTAAGGGGGTAGCAATGAGGCCTTTTGAATTCCATTAGCTGCTCACATTCCTCCTGCTGGGTTTTTTTTTTTTTTAAGGTTTATTTATAGACATCTAAGACGTTTTCCAGCCTAACTCTCTGCGTCCCAGGTACTGTATTAATACAGTCATCAGAGGATTTATTTTTTAATGTCATTTTGGAATGTCAGAGCAATGAGCTCACCTGAAAGGAAACCTATTGGGTAACTTTTTGAAATGGATCCCAGCCTTAGGTAAAAGGAATGTATTTAAACCCCCATTATACTCTCGAGCTCGCTGGGAGAGCTTGCATTTAAGCTCCATGAAATAGAATGTGAGGGGATCGTGCCAGGATATTGAAGCGCCGAGGCCAGGAATGAAAGGCCCACGGGAAGCTGTGGAATGTGGTGACCTTGAGGCTTTGTAGCTGGGGACCGAGATGCGGTCTTTTAATGCCTGCCATTTTAATGGCCTCAGTCATAGCAACCGAAAGATGGCACATCACACTGTGGGATTTCAACCCCTTCCTTCTGGTAAAGAAAGAGGTGTTCCGTGGGGAGGTGGCCACAGTGGGAAACAGAAGGGCAGTGCAGGGGGGAAGGTCACTGGGGGTTGCAAAGGAGACCCCCAGGTGCCTGACCACTCAGGTCAAGCCACATGCTGCAAACTCCCAAAGCCCCGTCCAGGCTGTGTGTGTGTGTGTGTGTGTGTGTGTGTGTGTGATTGACCAAGGAGGGTTTCCAGTAAGTAAGCCGTGTCTGGGGCTTGGAAATCTTGTTGTGAAGTGGAATGCTGGTTGTCAGGACTACTGGGTGTGAAGGGGTTTGACCTTCAGTTGGCCCCAGGGGTGAAATTGGGTGGTTTCACACAAAAGTAAATTGTTGAAATGTGAAATCAAGAAAAACAAGGACTTTTGGAACCAAGACGGCCAGCAGAAGAGGAGATGATTGGCTGGGGAAACAATAGCTGGTTAAAGCTACCTGGTTTTCTCTCTGACAGTTAGGAGGGAGAGACCGTCCCCTGCACATTGGTGTCGGGAAGAGTTGGCGCGGCTCAGGCCTGCTCTGTAGAGGCTGCTCACTGTGGTTTGTAGCCGGGGGAATGCACTCCGAGCTCAGGGTGTTTCAGGCATGAATAATTGAGAGAGGAGTGGGGAGAATACAACCAGTTCTCCAAACAGTGGAGTTAAGTGATCTACACAGCTCCTTTATGCAGCTCAACTCTGCCCACAGCAGGAAATAATACATTTGCAGATTATAAATTCAGTACGTAGGTAATTCTGCAACTGCATTCTAAACAGCCTGCCGGTGGCCCAGAGCAAACAGGAGATGGGAGCATGGATCTGCTATTTTCTCAGCCAGGCTCAGCTACTGTGTACCCCTCTCGTATGACCATCTTCCAGTGCATCTGCTGCAAGATTATATTTTGTATTTATATCTGGTTTATTATTTACGCTATGTTACTATGTCTAGGATCTGTACTGCATATATATTACTGTCTAGCTTTAAATGCACAAACCTGTGTGTTCATGCTACATAAATAATGTGTATAATGGACAATGAGGTGAATTTCCAAAGTAAATGTAATGTCACACATTAGTTGCCTTATGCTACCTTCAGAGACCCATCCTGGTTAAGACAATATCCTACCTACCCTGTGTCACACAACATTAAGACGACCTTCTTCTTGAGTTATGACCTTCTGGCTGAGCAATCTGGGGCAAGATTCTACATCTCTCTGTGCTTCCGTTTACTCACGTGTTGCATGGATGTATTACCTACTCATCCACCTCACAGAGCTGTTCATAAGACTAAATCATATCTTCCATGTAAATGCCTAGTACAGTGCCTGGCACATCATTAGCATTAATTGAATGCTAGCTGGTGATCCATGGTATTAATAACCAAAGAGTTTTAGCTTTGCCAATATCTACTTTAGATATTTATTTTAAGTGATAGAAAAGGGATGCGATAGAGAACAATGTTTAAATGAAATAACAGTTGTCACCATTAGCATCTCCTCTCACTTCTTGGTACAGTTATTATTGTTCACTATAGACTGCAGTATATTCTTTTTAGAAAAAAAAAAGTGTTTTCTTGAAGGACAGAGTTACACACAGAGAAAAGGGGACAGAGAGAGAGAGAGACAGAGACAGAGATGAAAGAGATCTTCCATCTGCCGGTTCACTCCCAAATGGCCGCAACGGCTGCTTCAAATCCAGGAGCCAGGAGCTTCATCTGGGTCTCCCACATGGGTGCAGGGGCCTAAGCCCTTGAGCCATCTTCCCCTGCTTTCCCAGATGCATTAACAGGGAGCTTGATTGGAAGTGGAGCAGTTGGGACTCGAACCAGTGCCCACATGGGATGGCAGCACTGCAAGGGGCAGCTTTACCCACAATGCCACAGCACCAGCCTCCTACTAAATACTTTTTCTTTACTTTTTTTAGTCAGGTGATTAAGAGTGGTTGTTTGTACCCCTGCTTTCTCCCTCTGTGTATTTCTTTTAAAAAATTATTTATTTATTTGAAAGTCAGAGTTACACAGAGAGAGGAGAAGCAGAGACAGAGAGAGGTCTTCCATCCAATAGTTCACTCCCCAGTTGTCCGCAACGGCTGGAGCTGTGCTGATCCAAAGCCAGGAGCCAAGAACTTCCTCCAGGTCTCCCACGTGGGTGCAAGGGCCCAAGGACTTGGGCCATCTTCTACTGCTATTCCAGACCATAGCAGAAAGCTGGATTAGAAGTGGAGCAGCCAGGTCTCAAACCGGTGCCCATATGGGAGGCCAGCACTTCAGGCCAGGGTGTTAACCCACTGCACCACAGCCCCGGCCCCTCTCTCTGTGTATTTCTACTGCATCCCTGCACATCTTCACGATCTTACCCTATTTGTTTGGCAAACATCTGTTGAGCACCATTGTATACCAGGTTGGTGTTTCCTTAGATGGGTTGGTCATACCAATCCTAGCAAGAATCAATTTTGCCAAAATTGTCAGTACTGAGTATTCCCACTTACATCCCAGGAAGTTAAGTCAGAGGGGGGAGAAATGCCTTATGCTATCTCATCCATAGCCCCCCCAGCCTCGCTTTCCTCCTAATCACATATAGAAGGGTTCTGTGTGTTGTGAGAGCAGGTACATTTATTGCTAGGGCCTATCTTAAAGATTCCTTTCTCATTCTGTTTGAAATGCACTGAAGTTCACTATCAGGTGTTCTAAGTACTACAACTTTTATAAAGTTAGGATAGTCCATACTTAAAAGTAAGAAGAGTGACATTTGGAGATGTTTCTAAGACGCCCTAAGTCGCTGGGATACTGATGCGTTGTCCTAAAATCAGTAATGATGTTGAAATCCTTCTTTGCCAAAACAAACAAACAAAGTAAAACAGAGTGAAAAACAAGAAAAACACTCACTCCTGGGCACTTCCTATAAAGTGAATTATTTTCTAAAATAAATAAGAGTTCATGGTGGTGGTTTGTTCATGAGTCACAAAAATGAACAATTATGTATCACCAGGGCCAAGTGAAAATTGCTAAGTCTAAAATTGGTGAGTCTGGTTCACTGACACTCCAGGTGTTTGAAAAGGAAACGCCTGTAACTGACACCTTCATTAGGCCCCAGGCCTCAGTGGATCCTGGGTTATACAGCGGTTCCGGGTGAGGACAGGCCCATGGTGTCATAACAGGAGGTACCATCTACCTGCTGGTTCTCACCATTAACCTTTAGTTCCAGCCTGCCGCCTTACAGTTCAGAAGTGGCTCCTAGAGATGGGTTATGTAACCCAGCCTCATTACGTTGTCACAGGAACATTTATCCAACCCTTTCCTTTATTCCCCTTTGAAATGTCCTGTGGCAAGCAGAGGTGGTCACAATCACTCCATTGATCCCAGAGCTGGTACCAGTTTTTAGTCATTCAGCTCAGCAGGTCTGCTGGCAGTTCCTGGGGTAACCCACACGCAGTTCTTGGCCCTGCCCACAAAGACGCAGTCCCCGACACAGACCAAAGCAGCAGCAGAGCGAGTGAGGCAGAGGTCCGTCCTTACCTTCATGAGGGACTTGCCTGGAGGGACCGATTATTGAGTGCGCTGTGTGCCAGGCACTTTCTAGAAATATTTGTACTTAGTTCTCCCCCATAACCCTGCAAGATCCTATTTTCCACTTCAGCAAACAAGTTCAGCATCTTCACCTGGCTTGTCTTAATTAGACCGAGTGGCATAGCCTGTAGGAGATGAAGACACAGCAGCAGACAAAACCAAACAGGGCTGAGCCTGGGGGGAGGTGGGATCAGCTGGGAAGACGGAGGTGAGAGGAGGAATCCTAATCATGGATCACTGTGGAGCTCCGGCATCCGATCTCTTTCATTTAGGGACCACTATCCACTGCTGGCTTTAGGAAGAGACTCCCCCAGGGGATACTCACATGTAGCAGAGATAACCAGCACAGACTTCGCCCTCGGCCCGCCCACTTGCTCTCTTTAGTTTATGTGGCTGTGATTCAGTGTCGTAGGGCCCCCCTCTTCTCCTGTACGTGGAAAAGGGCCTGCTTTCCGCGTTGGTTGGCTGTTCTTACGTTGGTTTTAGGTTTCTCCTCTGCTCCGACTGAATGCCACTGTCCTTTCTCCCCAGGTGACGGAAGGGCACTGGAAGTGGGGCGGCGTGACGGTCCAAGTGAACAGTGCCTTTTTCACCGGCATCTACGGGATGTGGAACCTGTACGTCTTTGCCTTGATGTTCCTGTATGCACCTTCCCATAAGAACTACGGGGACGACCAGTCCAATGGTGAGTTCCAGTCCTGGTAGCACAACATACTGCAAGGGAAGTAAGCTCTGTGTCCACAGGATTCGTGGCTTTCCCTCTCAGCAGCCAGTCACACTGGAGCTGTGAGACAGGCAGGCGGCACGTGTCAGGTCTCTCCCGGAGTCCCTCCATGGTAGCCTCTAGAATACATTGAGAAGATCACCTTCTAGTCTAAACTGTGTCTGCTTTTAGTACAAAAGTCAAATCTGCTTTCCTCGGTTTTTGGAGCACAATCGATTCCTGGAAAGCAAGCCCATGTCTCTTCTTCCACTTTGAGACATGTGGCCCTAAGGTTTCAGATGGAGGGAGACTGGGCCCTGAGAGCTGAGGATGGGCTGGGCGTCATCTCTCTCCTGCTCCTGTATCTCCTCGGGTGCTTTTCCACAGACATCAAACCAAAAGCTATTCCCCGTCCCCCGAACCATGCTGTCCTACAGTGCTGGCTCTGCTCTCTTCCTGTGCCAAGCCCACAGAGCCCTGAGACGTGGATGCTTAGTGAGTGTAATCAGGCAGTCATTCTACACATGAGGAAACCGAGGTGCAGAGAAGGCAAGAGCTTGCCTGGGGTTTCTCCACCAGCCGTGGGGGAGGGGAGTGGTCCTGCAGCCTGGGCCGGTGCTGCTAACGCGTGCCCTCTTCAGGGTAAACAGGTCTACCATCTCCTCCAGCCTCCCGCCTCCCTCTTTCTCACATTCACTCTACCTTCTCCATGTCCTTGCGGTCCTGCAGAGCTGAGATGCACTTTCTCAGGTTAGGGTCAGTGCCCTTTACTCAAGGCGGAAACCAGGAGCAGCCTATCACACTGTGTTACCTACAGCGTGTGCTCAGCATGTGTGTCCAATGAGTGCACACCCTGCCTCCACCTGGGTCTGAGGAGAGCCTGCCCATCTACTGGGCCCACCTGCCCCTACCCTTCATCATATTCCTGATCACCCCACTTAGAATCTAACAAGCCACAAAGCCAATGGACTGTTCCCCGAATCCTTTGCTAGGGGGATTTGGAACTGTTTGTGGTTGAGATTGTTATTGTGTCTGGGACCTGCCACGGGCATTTAGTAGTCAAATAACTTTGAGTTATATTGATAAACATTAATGAGATTTTACCATATGGCATCTGGATGCTGTTATTGTATTGATTTGGACTAAGGTGGCAGAAACAGCATTTCCCTAAATTATTAAATAATTTGGCCCTGGCACCCTGTTCTCAGATGGGGTGTCTTTTGGAATGAGCATCTTAAGGAACAGGCCTGAGGAATGATTCCACTTGCACTTGACACACCCCAGGGGGATGTGGTAAATGAGTTCTCTTGCACCTCCACTCTCCTCCTAGAATAGCTACTCTGAATGAATTCACACCTTAGAAATAGGGGTTCTAGGGGAGACCTCATCTTTCTCAGATGGGCCAGTGATCTTGAGAAGGGGAAAAAAGGGGAGATAATGACTTAAGATATGGAGACAGAAAGGAGTAGAGGAGGATGGCATCTATGCTCAGGGTCAAGGGTAGTGGAGTGATCTCAGCCACTCTGTCGTGTTGTACTTGCCACTTCCATCCAAGGGCATCCTGGGCCTGCAGCTCCTCTTCTGCCCTACTCTTTGACCTCATTGGAGTTAAGACTTCTCTGTATCAGGTCCATTTCTGGCCATAGTTTCTGGTTAAGAATTAGGACCCCTTGGCCAACCCTTGGTTTTCCTGACTGCTTTTCTAGAAGGCAAGCTAAGCAGGCACTCAAGTGGTTTTACGATAGCCATGGAGTGTAGGAGCATGCTGCCCCTCAATCAGCAGACCTCCACAATACAAACAGGAAGGGATTGTGGGCTGGTAGACAGGGCTGTTGATCTCACTTATGGTCATCCTGTCGGACACTGATTGAAACAAGATGGCCCTGTTGTTGAGTTAAGTAGGTGGAGTTCCTTCCTTCCTGCAAATACTACATAAAGCCATCACTGGACTTCCTGTGATGTTGAGTGCTGGTGGGTAATAGTTATTGAACTGTGTGCATTCCATAACAAACTCTCTGGGTTGTTTTTACTACATGACCATTGGCAAACTACTCAATGTACCACATCTCTCAGCTCTAAGTGTGCTCTTACAGTGCTTCAAAACTATGGAATTCTGTGGTTCGCTTTATGTTGGCAAGGAAGGAACATCAGAGCACTTTGCAGCACTTAAGTGGTACCCCAGGAGGGTGGCTCTGTCACGGGGGTTTTCAAACACTAATGACAGCATGCCCAACACCAGCAATGTCGGACAAGTGGGAGCCCAGAGCCATGGCCAACTCTGCAGAGACACGATGACCTTGATCCAGAACCCTGGGCAGATTCTGGATCCAGTCCCAGCAGGACTTCTCACGATGAAGCACACCCACCCTCCTGGGCTCAACACCTTGCAATTGAGAAGCAGGGCCTGGTCTCTTCTCCATTAGAATTTCTTGTTGAATACTGATAGGTGATTTTACAGAAAACTGGAAAAATTGTTCTCCACTGGAAGTCAGATCCCCTGAATGCTTTGCTAAGAGGTGTTTGGAAATGTTTGTGGTTGTCTGGGATTGTCATTGTGACTGGGACGTGCCACTGCCATTTAGTGTTCAGATGCTAAGGATTCCAGATGTCCTGCAATGAGCAAAATAGTCCCTTGATACAAAGAATCATCCTGGCAGGCGCTGCAGCTCACTAGGCTAATCCTCCACCTGCGGCGCCAGCACTCTGGGTTCTAGTCCCGGTTGGGGTGCCAGATTCTGTCCCGGTTGCTCCTCTTCCAGGCCAGCTCTCTGCTGTGGCCAGGGAGTGCAGTGGAGGATGGCCCAAGTGCTTGGGCCCTGCACCCCATGAGAGACAAGGATAAACACCTGGCTCCTGGCTTCGGATCAGCGCGGTGCACTGGCCACGGTGCACTGGCCGCGGCAGCCATTGGAGGGTGAACCAACGGCAAAGGAAGGCCTTTCTCTCTGTCTCTCTCTCTCACTGTCCACTCTGCCTGTCAAAAAAAAAAAAAAAAAAAAGAATCATCCTCCCTGAAGTCCTTGAAGTGCCAAGGGAGCCCCTACTGAGGGCATTCTTGAAGCAGAGGAGTGAGCAGCCTGTCTTGGGACCCCATGCTGATCGTCAATACAGAAGCCATAGGGTTTAGCAGGTTTGTGCTGGTGATGCCATCAACCAGGACTTCCAGGCCACCCCACGGTCCCTGGCAGCTCCTGTGCTCTCCAGTTTGCTGCATGGCGCTGAGACCTTGCATCTTTGGAAGGAACCCTTTACCCGTTGTGGTCGCTGATCATTTCCCTTCTCCACTCTGCTTTCCTTTTCATCTCTGTGTGTACCACCAGACAACACAACTCCAAACACCTGCCAAGATCTCAGAGCTCCTTTGAAAGACCTGCTTTGGAATATCGCATGGAAACCTAAAACTGAACCCCTAGGGGGTTCCTCTGTGTGTTTGAGTTCTCCGTGTCTCTGATGGTACCCATTCTCCTTCCCCAGCCTTCCCCTACTCCTTTTCCTTTCTGGTAGTGAGTTCTTATTTTTCAGTCAGCTTAGACTCTGCCCTCCCCCTGCTTATTTCTGAGATCCAGAATCATTGCTGTGGAAAATAAACCCTGGGTGTGGGGCGCTTCTTGCTTTTGGGAGACGGATCCTGGTGGCCTTGGGATCAAGTCCATTGCCAGGAAGTTCACCTGCAGTTCCCAACACCAAAGGGGATTTTTATTTATTTATTTTTTTACAGGCAGAGTGGACAGTGAGAGAGAGAGAGACAGAGAGAAAGGTCTTCCTTTTGCCGTTGGTTCATCCTCCAATGGCCGCCGCAGCAGGTGCGCTGCGGCCGGCGCACCGCGCTGATCTGATGGCAGGAGCCAGGTGCTTCTCCTGGTCTCCCATGGGGTGCAGGGCCCAAGCACTTGGGCCATCCTCCACTGCATTCCCTGGCCACAGCAGAGAGCTGGCCTGGAAGAGGGGCAACCGGGACAGAATCCGGCGCCCCGACCAGGACTAGAACTTGGTGTGCCGGCGCCGCAAGGTGGAGGATTAGCCTAGTGAGCCGCGGCGCCGGCCAAAGGGGATTTTTAAACAGAGAAAGAACTGTTGTGGGGGTTGTTTTGTGATGCCGGGAAGTGTCAGGAAGGAGCAGGTAGGAAGGAAATGGGAGCATTGAACAAGGGCTTTTATTTCTGCCGTTTGGTCATGGAATGGACAGAGAATAAAGCAGGCAGGAGGTTCAGCAGAGGGTCCCCTTCCGAAGAGCATTTCCTCTCATCTCTTCTGTTCCCTTTCATTGTGTGAAGCAGAAAGCGACGCTTTATGAATGAGGCGCTCAGTGTCTCAGTGCTCAGCACAGGGCCAGGTTGCAGGGGACGCCCGGAGAAGCCACCAGCCTGGCCTGGGGAGCGGGTTTCCTCACCTCCTTCGTGAAACAGGACATGGCCGCACTTCGGAGCCGGCGTGTTTTCAGCAGCTGACAGGTGCAGCCGGAGCGTAGGGCTCTGGTTTCTTCCTGTTTGGTTGCCCATGGCTGCAGTGGTGATACAAGCACACTCACCTTACGCATTATATACAGATAAAATTACACTTGGCCCTTGTCCTCAGGTTCTGTGTCTGCTGCTTCACTCAGCCTCTGATCAAAACAAATATATTTTGGCCTAGTGCTTAAAATGCCCATTAAGATGACCATGTGCCATAACAGAGGCCTGGGTTTGAGTTCTGGCTCTGCTCCCATTCCAACTTCCTGCTGATACAGTCACTGGGAGGCAGCAGATGATAGCTCAAGGAGCTGGGTCCCTTCATCCGTGTGGGGGCCCTGGATTGAATTCCCAGTTCCTGGCTTCAGCCCAGCTCAGCCCTGGCTGTTACTAGCTATCTGGAGAGTAAACCAGTAGATGACAGATCTCTTGTCTCTTTCTCTGCTTCTCGAATTTAAAAAAAAAAAAAAAAATCTATGTGTATTGAACACGTAGAGACTTTCTTTCTTGTCCATAAACAGTAAAGTGCTATACCCACTTATATGAAACTTAATTATATGAAACTTGCATTGTATTAGGCATTGTAAGTAATCCAGATGTGACTGCAAGTATATGGGAGGATGCACATGGGTTTACACAAATCCTATCTTACATAAGGGACTTGAGCACCTGTGGATTTTTGTACCCAAGGAGGTTGGAGGTGGATCCTAGAAGCTATGCCCCCAAATACCCAAGAATACAACTGCATCTTTTTAATCATTTTGCGTGTGTGTGAGTGTGTGTGTGTGTGTACATGTTAATATATAGGGTTGTTTCCCCTAATCTAGCAAAGGTACTTTAGTTCTCTGTCCTTCAAAAAGCAGTTACATTTTCTCCTCTGCTCTGCGGCCTTTTCCCTCCATTGTTCCTTTTACCTGCTACCACAGCGAGTTTGCAAATCATCGTGGATGTCTTCCCAGGCAGCCAGGGCCTGCAGCAGGCTGGTGTTAGCCTTTCCCATGGAGCCAGCCCTCCATCTCCCAGGGGCGCCTCTGTCTCCCAGGGGCACAGCAGCCACACCCTCCACCCGTGAGAACCTGGGCAGACATGCGCACATGGGCTACTTAGTTGGAGCTGCTCAAAGTCAGCCATTCCTGAGAATAGCTTTGACTTCTGTGTTCTTTGCTCTGTAAGGTTTGGGTGAAGATGTTGTAGAAAGAAATGTGAGGCATGGAATTTCTGGCTGGAAGACAGAGGCAAAGGGAACAGGAGGCCCCAGTTACCACCTGCCTCTCCCTTTTCACACGCCTTGTCTGTTTCTGCATCTGCTGGAAGCCATAGTGGCCACGTGGTGCCGCGTGGGAGTCGCTCGCCACCCTGTGAGGCCAGGTCTGGAGCCGCCTGAGGTCTCCGCCACTTGTTTCATAGGAAAGGCGGCTTTAGCCGTTGCCTCCGTACACATTTGGATTGAGTCACAAGGCTTTGCGGTGTCTTTCACTGCAGTCATCCTCTGGTTGTGGGTTGGGGAATCCACCCATGTCCAACCTGGCTTCTGTGGGCTGCCTGTGAGCACCAATAAGACGGCTCTTAAAAAAATAAAAGATTTATTTTATTTGAAAGGCACAGTTAGAGAGAGAGAGAGAGAGAGAGAGAGAAGAGAGAGAAGCGAGAGAGAGAGAGAGGAGAGAGAGAGAGGTCTTCCATCTGCTGGTTCACTCCCCAAATAATTGCAATAACTGAAGCTGGGCCAATCAGAAGTCAGGAGCCAGGAGCTTCTTCTCAGTCTCCTACATGGGGACAGGGGCCCAAGCACTTCAGCCATCTCCACCACTTTCCCAGGTGCATCAGCAGGGAGCTAGATTGGAAGTGGAGCAGCTGGAACTAGAACCGGTACCCATATGGGATGCAGGCACCACAAGGAGCAGCTTTACCTGCTGTGTCACAGTGCCGGCCCCTGGAATGGGGATATGGAACGGCTCTTAATCCCAGGACTGGACCCTGAGTCTAAAGGGAGTCTCCACAGCCCCTCCCCATTCTGCAGGGAAACCGGGCCCCGCTGCCAGCCTGGCGCCTCCCGCTCTGCGCTTTGTGGTCAGGTCCTTTGTGCCTCCTGCCCCTCCAGGGCTGCTCCTTACCAGTGACCTGCCCTTTCCTCCCGTGGTCCCTCCTGCCATCATAGTAGCACCTCAGAGTCTCATTCTTGGAAAGATCTTTCTGCTTCCTAAATTCGTTACGCTGGTCAGGCTGCTGAAAGAAATGCCACAGGCTGAGCAGCTTAAATGACAGAAATTTATTTTCTCACAAAGAAAATACAACTGAGGGACTGCTGCTGTGTTGCACTGGCAAAGCCACCGCCTGAAATACCAGCCTCCCCTCTAGGCACTGGTTTGAGTCTCGGCTGCTCCACTTCTGATCCACTCCCTGCTAATGCACATGGGAAAGCAATGGAAGATAGCCCAAGTGCTTGGGCCCTTGCACCTGTATGGGAAACCTATATGGGAAACCCGGAAGAAGCCGGCTTTGGATCAGCTCAGCTCCAGCTATTGCAGCCATTTGTAGAGTGAACCAACAGATAGAAGACCCTACACACACACACACACACACACACGAAACTACATCTGAGATCAAGGTGTCACAAGCGTTGGTTTCTTCTGAGGCCTTTCCCCTGGACTTGGTTTTGACCTCCTCCTGTGTTTTCATGGGGTCTTCCTCCACCTGCATCCTAGTCTCCTTCCCTTTCAAAGGATGCCAGTCATATTGGATGGGGAACACACCAACCTCAGTTTCACTTATTCACCTCTTTGCAGAGCTTGTCTCTACACATAGTCACATTCTGACATCCTGGGGGTTAGAATATCGAATACGAATTTTAGGTGATGGGTAAGGTACAATTCAGCGGATAACACAAAGATCTCACTCCAGGCTGTGACATTTTGTTGCGTCCCCCTCCTTTTCAGAGGTGCCACCTAGCAGTAGGAGTCTGTGGGTACTTGGGAGGTAGATGGCAAATGTCTTAATCCACGCTGGCCATAAACCAGCCCTCTGCGGTTGAAAGGCATGGAGAGATGATGAGACCAGGGTTCCAGAATCCTGTTCCACCAAAGCCATTTCCCCCATCCTGGGATGTAGCTCTTCTCTATCTGAGGGTTTGGGCCTAAACTCCAGCAGAGAGCAGCAGTGCTGGCGCGCTCAGCTAGAACTAGCCACGTAGAGCAGGGAGGAGCTGGACTTGCCTCCATCAAGCAAATCTTGGTGGGTGTTTAATGAGCACTTCCTGTATACCACATACTATACTGGGTACTTACTTTCTTTTAAAAAACAAGACAAAGAAGAGGATGTGAAGAGGAAGAGGTGGAAGAAGAGGAAGGGAATGAGGAAGGAACTGAGAAAACATACTCCCCACTATTTTATTTAACAAAGCAGTCACATTATTAACCCCCGAAGCTGTGGGGCAGGTGCCTTCCCAGGGAGCACAGCTCTCCGCATAGGGGTGATTCAGCTTCACAGATACGCAGCCTCCTTATTTCTCTTAGTTGTCTGTGAACCAGGAACTTCATTGCAAAGATCCTTATCATTTGATCTTAGCTTTGAAGGTAATTGGGAGGTTGGAGGTAGGTGTAGGCCTAGGGAAAATGCCACAAAAAAGGATAGAGTAACTTGTGTTGTGGAAAGAACACAAGTTTTGGAGATGGAAGCAGATTGGCTTGGAATCCTGGCTCTAGCGCGTGCTGCGTATGACCCTGAGGAACTCATGAACTCACAGTGTGGGTGGAGCTGTCTGCCTTCCCACCTGGGTAACGCGGTGCTCATTTGCCTTAGTGGCCGTGGGGACAAAATGAAGGCTCCCTTGACTGATATTAGAAGACTTCTATTCTTCCCCAGAACCTACAAACCAACCCCAGTGGTTTTCCTTCTTTTTCACTAAAGTGGCCCCAGACACATGATCAGCTGTCGCTGAAGTGCTATCTGTCTGAAGGAGCCGTGTAGACCTCAGTAGCGTCCTGGGATGTCAGATACGAGTGGCAGCTCCGTGCCTGGGGATGTGACACCACAGATAACCATCCACTGCCACCGTCCTTTGAGGTCCCGTCGGTGCCAGAGATGGTTCTCATTTCACAAAGATTAGCAAGAAACAGCCTTCATCTGGATGTTAATTGGCTGGGATTGATATCATACTGGGGAGAGAGATTGACTGCAAGCTGAAAAATTCCTTTTCTTTTTCTTATTCTCTTTTCTGTTTTCCCCTGGTAAGAAGCAGATCACATTTTTGGAAGGGTGTGTGTGTGTGTGTGTGTGTGTGTGTGTATGTATGTATTGCCTTAGATGGAGATTTTTAGCTTGTTTGTGCACTGAGTGGTGGGAGCCAAGAGAAGAGACTGGCAGATGGAGCAAGACCTTGGCACAAGTAGGAGTCAATGTGATTCATAGACAAACAGAGGGATCCCCACTCCTGCCGTGTGGTTTCCCACTCCTGCCAAGGCACACAGCCATTCCCTAAAGAGAAAAAGGTGATCTTCAAGGAACAGTGCAATCACACAAGAATCACAGATTCTGCTACCCAGAATCCATTGCTCCAGCTCCTCGTACAGCACAGTAGAGGAAAGAGCTCTGTGTCTACGTACTTCCAAGGAAATGCAGGGCACGCGAAGCCTCCCAACTGTGCATATGGCAAATACTCATAAATAACAGCTCTCCCGACCCACACTGCTTGTGGGAGCATCCAAAAGCAAAACCTATATGCCACATGATCATCCACACGTTCGCGAGTAAATGTAACCACCACACTGAATGTGGACATCTCATCCCACTGCAGTGCCTCTTTGAGGAGGAAATTTTTTGGAAGAGGCAGTGGATCCCACAGGTGGAGCGCCTGGGGCCTCACGACTCTGGTTTGAATGCCGCACCACTGTTGACAAACCTGGGAGTTGGGTGGGTTGTTTAGCTTCTCTGTGCATGCCTCCGCCTCGCTGACAGAGGGGAATGATGACAGCAGTGCTTGTCAAAGGAGTGACAATCAGATGCATTAACATTTTGTGCAGTGTGTAGCAGGGTCTCAGCATGCGATCAGCACTGTAATACACGTATTTGTTGACAGAGATGCCGGAGCAGCTTCGGCTGTTTGTCCGAGTGACCTGCCTGGTGGTGCACGCTGCCCAGGAACTGCTTGTTGGAGTCCCACTTTGAGGCAAATTAGCATCTCCATTTCTAGACCCGAGTAGAACTCCTTCTTAGTGTCATCAGAGGAGAGCCTCCTTAGGCAAACATAAAGCTGGGTGTCCGGGACCCTCTGCAATTCTGATGACTCCAGCCAGGCAGATCCTGAAACCACTTTGAGGTTTGGGTGGCTCACTCAGAGACGCACATTTTGGAAATGCACATCCCAAACTGGCCTTCTTTGACAAGAAGTGTGGGTCTTGTACCTCCGCTGCTTGCTTGAGGCTGGTCTGAAACGCGAAGCTAGTGACTGAGAGAATGGGCTCATCATACAAGCAGGGGCCCGCTGTGGTCCCGGGCAGTCCCTAGAGACTCTTTCCAACCTTTCTTTGCACCTGTGGTCCAGCTGGAGGTGAATCAACTGGGATGTGCTTGAGGCTGGGTGGATGCCTCTTCAGTGCCTTCTCCGTCCAAATCCTGTGGATTAGACCCTGCCCAAACAGCCCCGAGAGCCCTTAGCAATCCTCTGAGGCCGCTCGTGACCCTGCTTCTGGGACTAGGGAGTCTCTTGGGCAGAGAGCTACAGCCTCGCTTCAAGAATAGGGCAGGTCTGGCTGTGCAGGCCCTGAGAAGCGGGCTCACATCCAGAAGCCAACACTGTGTGGCACCACCATGAAGGGCGCCAGCCAAGCATCCTGCAGAGCCAGTGTGTGGAGTAACCCCCAGGGGTCCAAGCCCATCAGACTCGTTCTTAACCCTCAGGGTAGGGCCAAGACCGCTTCTGTGCTGTGGTGTGGATGCTCCATTTAAAATAGCACTTACTTATTTCATTCTGTGCTCTAAACGTGGAAAGATTTCCATCCAGGAATATCTGAGACCTGAGAATGATCATAGATGCAACTTAGCTTTTTATTTAGCAGCACTGCTGTCCCCTCATATGCACGTGTGGGTGAGCACCCCCACACACACACACACAACTGGGCAGGACTGGCTCGGATGGTTCCCACTTCCCCTTTATCAGTCGTGTGTTCTCTTACGGTCTTGTGGCATGCAGCAGACCCGAAGGGTTCAACATACAGGAATGTACCTTTTCTCTGACCATTAACAAGAGGCCACCTTGTTCCACTGAGCAGAATGCCCCTGGCCCACCAGCCAGGAGTTCAGGTACCGGCGTGGACAGGTGCTGAGTGGCAGAGAGCATGCAGGGCACACCTCCAGCGCTTATCTCCTGGAGCGTGAGAAAAGCCCCTTGTCCTCAGCGTCTTAGGGCTAGCACCCGGCCTGGGTAGCGCTTGGCTGTCTTCACACGGTGTGGTCACTCTGCAGGTCATTCGTCCAACACCCCCTCCTCGGCTGTCTTACGGGCCTGCACCTCCTACCAAGGCAGTGGCCTTTCTAACTTCCCATCTATAAAGCTGCCATAACCATAGCCATAGTACCCACCTCATTGTCCTCCCTCCCTGAGCATACTAACACCGAGAAATCCTGTTGCAGGTGACCTGGGCGTCCACAGCGGGGAGGAGCTCCAGCTCACCACCACCATCACTCACGTGCACGGCCCCACCGAGATCTACAAGCTGACCCGCAAGGAGGCTCAGGAGTAGGCTGGGACTGCCTCTCTGCGCCCCAGCCCCGCTCCCTAGAGCAGAGGGCGCGGCGGGAAGAGCTCCGTGCACAAACAGCGCCCGGCCTCCTCGCTGTGGGTTTGCGGACCAGCATCGGCGTGGACTTCGGTCAGTCTAGCTTCTGACCGTAGCTTTCGGAGGAAGATTCCCGCAGCCACGAATGCATTGTGTATGATCCCAGAAACTCTGGAATGACACCTTCTCTGTGCTCGTTGTTAACTAGTGACATAGTAACATCTGTAGCAGGTGCTTAGCAAACCTCATTTGTTGGGGGGTGTACTCCTTGGGGAAATGGTTTGGGCCCATGGGTCTATATCAGGTGGAATATTTGGCTTTTTTCTCTTGTAGATGCTAGGATAGATTTTTAACATCCTTTGAAGTCCAAAGTGGGCTGGTGTCTCTAACTCCGAGTCCACGACCACTTCTTTTTTTCTATTTATATCACCTAGTAGCCCATGGAGTTAATATTTAAGTTGTCAATAGATACGTGTCCCTATTTTTTATGGCATAGTATAGAATAACTGAATTTCATGAAAAGGTCAGTTCCACAGGGGCATTTTCTGCTTTGAAACCAAATCTGTGTATCCAATACTAACCAGTCTGCTGAATGTGGGTTTTAAAAAAAAATGTTTGCTAAACTACTCAAGTAGTTATTAAATGGCCTTTGGGCCCGAAAAGCTTTTTTTAACCTCTTGCTTCACATGTGTTTTCTTTTGATAAGATGCTTCAAACAGCCTCCCAAGGTGTAGATCCAATCATTTAAATAAACGTGTTTGTGCCCCCCACACACGTATGCACACTCTTCTCCATGCTGACTGTCAGGCTGGGAAAATAGTTTTATGAAAAACTTAAAATATTTTGCCATGAAATCGAAGTGTTCGAGGGCAGTATCTATTTCTGAAATAAGGTAACGTGTTCTGCGCTGGGTAGTTAACCTCCCTCTGCTGGCGAGGAAAGTTCTGGTGTGTGGCAACGAGGGTAGAAGCAGGTAGTGGACTTTTTTTTTTTTTTTTTTTTTTAATTTGACAGGCAGAGTTAAACAGTGAGAGGGAGAGACAGAGAGAAAGGTCTTCCTTCCGTTGGTTCACCTCTAAATGGCCGCTACAGCCGGCGCTGCGCTGATCCGAAGCCAGGAGCCAGGTGCTTCTCCTGGTCTCCCATACGGGTGCAGGACCCAAGCACTTGGGCCATCCTCCACTGCCCTCCCGGGCCACAGCAGAGAGCTGGACTGGAAGAGGAGCAACCGGGACTAGAACCCGGCACCCATATGGGGTGCCGGTGCCGCAGGTGGAAGATTAGCCAAGTGAGCCACAGTGCCGGCCCGGTAGTGGACTTTTGAAGCAGATCATGCCCTACCTTTTGCCCACTCCCTGAAATAGCTTTTTTCATTGCATTTTGATGCTGTCATGGGAGAAACAACGTGCTGTAGCAGAACGAATGTTGGGTCCCGAGCTTAGAAGGCACTGCTTCCTGTCTTTACCATTGGTCTGACCTTGTTCAAGCCATCTGGCCTGTCTGTTCCCTCACATGCAAACTGACATTCATAAATGGCTTTACAGGGTCACAGTGAGCATTAGATCAGCTCATGTATATGGAAATGCCTTCTGTGTTCTTCCTGGAGCACTAACACAATTTCATGAGTGTCTTGTTTCTCAAACACTGACACCTGGAGGTCTGTGTAACTTACTCATTTGGTGACACCCACCTCCCCATCCTTTGTTTTTCTTAATTTTGCCCAAAATCATGGTAGTCGGTGACGGTAGGGTATACTTTGATTTCGGCTGTTTTCTTTAGGCAGGCCTTTTCCTAGCCTGAAGAACACCTGGAGCGCATATGATCCTATACACTCAACATCCATGTCAATGATCAGCCACCACGGTACCAGGAATCACATGCAGCCTGAGCTTTCCCAGGTGAACTTAAAGCAGCACAAGTGTTATCCTGTCTCTCTTCTGGGATAGGGAAAAGGCTTGAGATGTGCTTTGGGCCGGCGCCGCGACTCACTAGGCTAATCCTCCGCCTTGCGGCGCCGGCACACCGGGTTCTAGTCCCGGTCGGGGCGCCCGATTCTGTCCCGGTTGCCCCTCTTCCAGGCCAGCTCTCTGCTGTGGCCAGGGAGTGCAGTGGAGGATGGCCCAAGTACTTGGGCCCTGCACCCCATGGGAGACCAGGATAAGTAGGATAAGTACCTGGCTCCTGCCATCGGATCAGCGCGGTGCACCGGCCTCAGCGCGCTGGCCGCAGCAGCCATTGGAGGGTGAACCAACGGCAAAGGAAGACCTTTCTCTCTCTCTCTCTCTCTCTCTCTCACTGTCCACTCTGCCTGTCAAAAAAAAAAAAAAAAAAAGAGAGAGAGAGAGATGTGCTTTGAAGAACTGAGATTGTTCCCAGAGCTGCAGGGGAAAAGGTCAGCAGGACACAACTCACGAACCAAACAAAGCGTGGAGAACATTGGCAAAGGATGAGCGTCATGCTTAGCTGGCACATAGGGGTGGAAACAGCAGAAGCCGAGCCCCATACATCTGCAAGCTGGGATGAGAGGTTCTTCATGCCATGGTAAGAGTCACAAGACAGCCTCAGGTTTTAGGCAGAGAAGTAATGTGATCAGAACTACCACTGGAGCAGGAAGAGGCTGGGCAGACCCAGCAAGGTGATCACAAAGACCAGAATCAGGGCATAGATAGAGACGCATGTTTTGGAGATAAAACAGACAAAGGGTGAGAATTGTGAGTGTGGGTATCACAGAAAGCAAGAGCAGACTCAAATCCTAAGCCCTTGCGGGATGAGAGATGGCAGGGCCCCTGGGAGAAGTAGAGATTCCTGGAGAACACCTGTCCATGGGTTTCTAAAAAGTAGAAGCCAGTTATAGCAAGCTTAGTCAAAAGAAGGACTTTCTAAGTAGTAGAGGATGGCCCAAGTGCTTGGGCTGCTGCTCCCACATGGGGAACCCGGCAGAAGCTCTGGGCTCCGGGCTTCAGCCTGGCCCGTCCCTAGCTGTTGCAGTCATTTGAGGACTGACCCAGTAGATGGAAGATCTATTCTAACTCTACCTTTCAAATAAATAAATCTTTAAGAAAAGGAAATACTTTCTAGAAGTTCTCTAGAATGACTCCTGGCTTTATGAAAAATTTGAATTAATCAGAAGGAATGAGAACAGGGACAACTCCAAGGGACCTCAGCACCAGGAATTCACGCATCTTCCCCTGAGAGCAGCACATTTACAAGTAGCCCAAGCCTCTGTCTTCTCAGAACCAGGACTCGGTTCCTGAGCTGACCAGCCTCACAAAAGGCTCTGTGCCCATGTCAGCTGTGACTGGGGAGCTGGATTGGATGCCTGCTAGGGGTTCACCTTGTGGGTTGGAGTTAGTTTCCAAAGAAGGAAGAATCCATTTTGAGTTGAGAAAACAACCAGAAAAGATGTAGCCCCATGGCCCTGAGGAGGAGTTTGGGTTTGCCTGAGTGGGTTTCAGGAGCCATCACCTAAAGGACATGACAAACTAGCAGTTAAAAAAGGGCCAACTCGTAGGCCAAGAGAGTTGGCCTCCATCATCATTGAGAATGGGAGGTACCACCCGGGCAGCATCAAAGCCTCAAGAAAGATAACCAGCAATTGTGACGAGCCAGGCATGGCCACATTCAATAGGAGAGAGGAAGAAAATGAGGCAGATCAATTAGAAAAGAAAGGCTTTCCAAGAAGCCAAAGAAAGAGCCAGATTCTTGGGGGATAGAAGATATCCCAAGAGGCTTAGCAGCATGGAAAAATTGAGTAAAACCTATTGGCTTCGGTGGTCGATGAGTGGTGGGGGAGCAGCATCAGTGGGAGGTCGAGATGAGAAGGAAAGAGGTGGGAGGATAGTTGCTCCAAGAGGAACCTGTATAACACAAGGCTTGCACTTTCTAGAAAGTCTGGGAGAAGACTTTACTGAGTTTGGAAACCTGAGGGCAGATCCAGCTGTGGTTGTGGCATGTCCTGTGGGCCCTCTGTCTTCTCCACTTATTGACTAATAAGTGAGGAGGTCTGTGGGTATGGGATGCAGGTCACCCACAAGCAAGTCACTGGGTGGACAGGGAAGAGGACCCTTTTCATTGGGTGAGGACTCTTGTAGGAAGGGCCATCAACCTGGAGGAAGAACTCACTGTGGACACCAGTTTTATACATCATCCTAAGAATTCATGCAGCTTTAAAGATACTAGAGAAAAGCATAAAATGTTCCAATGATCAGCTTGCTTTTAAACAGTAAAATTTACCAATGCGTTCAGCAAATAAGTAAAAGGCAGTTGCTATTTGACATAGAAAACAAAACCAGATTGATTTGGGTTATCCCATTGGGTTTTCATTGGGTGTCTGTCATCCCTACATTTTCCCTTTAAAGGAAGAAAATATGCCTAATAGATTAGTAGTTCCATGTGTGAGCCCAGGTAGCTTCAATCATTTCTCAAAACTGAGATAAAGCACCCTAACAATGTTTGAGTTCAGTCCCTACTGTCGGAGCTGGGGGAGACCTTGAAAGTCCCGCCCCTGGGGTCCCAGCATCAGAGGCAGGTTGGTGGACTTCACCTGTGTCAGCCTGGCAGTTCTAAAAGCTATGTTTTATCAACTCTTTCATTTCGGACCAGGCTCTCAGGGGCTGGCTGAGGCTGCTAGGGGATCTGTAAACTAGAATTCCACTGTGCGTTTCTTGGCAAAGAATACACGTACCTTGTGGCTCTACCATTCCAGGCATTTTTTGTTTGGCTTCCTATTGTCAGGAAACCATGGAGGCTAAAAGAGAAAGCAGAAGGGGTTTTGGTGGACAATAGCTAAATACACAGAGGAATGGGTGCCCTGGAAGGAGATAACATCCCAACCATGATAAACCCTGGGTGGTCATCCCTGTGCCTCCAAGGGAAATGCACACAGTTCCCTCTCAGGGGCCTGGGGTGGCGTGGGAAGGCAACAGCAAGGGTGGAGAGCGAGCAAGTGGGAGCGCTTTATGGCTCCTGGTCTCCCTCGGACCATGATGGAAGCTACGCTCTCAGGGACTGTCTTTCTGATGCCAGCTGGCTTTGCTCCTGCTGCTGACATTCAGTGCTGTGTTGGCCACAGGGCTGGCTAAGTGGAGCCTTCTGGTGCATTCGGACTGCGACGAGACTCTGCCTTGGTCCCCTGGAGCTCAAGGTCTTGGCCTTCCTGTTCTGCTCCAGCAACCCTCTTGACGTTTGCAGGTTGGCTCTCACTATCGCCCCTCACTACATTTGTTGTGCAGTAACAGCTTGGTTCCTGAGACCACATGTGCCACTTTGCTGATGCCAGAGGGTCTTCCGGGGGCAGCTTGAACAATCTCAGAGGAGGAGCTCCCTGTCTCCAGTGGCAGCCCCCAGAAGCCCACAGGGTTGAGACCAGACCTTTCCTCCGTGATTTGAGTGCTTTCGTACTGATCCCCTTCCAGCAGGTCCTGTCTCACGTGGGTTTTCTCTTTCCCAGACTTGGCACCTCATTTCCTCAATTCCTCAATCAGACATGATTTCCAGAAAGTCCTGTCATTACTGCCTCCCTGTCCAGTGCATTCTAGTGTCTCATTGTCCCTCAGCGTGATTCTCAGACAGCAGTGTTGTTCTACTTCTCATGCTAGGGCTTGAAATCCTAAGACAATAAAGCAGGATTCTTAAACATTTCCATATCTTAACACAAAAAAATCCACATCTCCTTACGACTATGTAACCACCAAAACATTATGAGTGTTTTTAAAAAGATTTTATTTATTTATTTATTTATTTGACAGGCAGAGCTACAGACAGAGAGAGGGAGACAGAGAGAGAGGTCTTCCATTTGCTGGTTCACTCCCCAAATGGCCACAATGGCCAGAGCTGGGCCAATCTGAAGCCAGGACCCAGGAGCTTCTTCTGGGTCTCCCACCTAGATGCCAGGGCCCAAACACTTGGGACAACTGCCACTACTTTTCCAGACCCTAAGCAGAGAGTGGATCAGAAGAGAAGCAGCCAGGACCCGGGTTTTAGCCTACTGCACCACAGTGCCAGCTTCATAAAACATTCAGTGTTTTAAAATTTAACACAATACATTCCTACAGCTTCCAGAAATATTTTTACTTAACTGTAGGACTTTCCATGCTTCCTTGTTACATTAAATTTTTCTCAAGCACAACTGCAATAGGTAAAGCACATCTAACCTTTAAAACAAACATAGCTTGAGACATAAGTAAGACTTCGTTAAGTCCAGGGTTGGCGCTGGGCACAGTGGGTTAAAGCCCCAGGCTGCGGTGCACGCATCCAATATAGGCGCTGGCTTAAATCCGGCGGCTCCTCTTCCAATCCAGCTCTCTGCTATGGCCGGAGAAAGCAGTGGAGGATGGCCCAACTCCTTGGGCCTCTTACGCCCGCATGGGAGACCTGGAAGAAGCTCCTGGCTCCTGGCTTCAGATTGGCTCAGCTCTGGCTGTTGCGGTCATTTGGGGAGTGAACCAGCGGAATGGAAGACCTCTCTCTCTCTCTGGCTCTACCTCTCTCTGTAACTCTTTCAAATAAACAAAATAATTCTTAAAAAAATAAAAGCAGTTAAGTCCTTTCTAAATACAAAATGGATTGTTTTCCTTTGCTGCAAAATCCACAAATACATGAGCATACTTCCAAAGGTTTGTGGAAAACAGAATTAAACGATACGTTGATTTTGGTGGAAACAATTTTGAAGTCCATTTAAACCAGTGATCTTCGAAAAGTTTATGAAAACACCTGTTATGAAAAAACTAGGCATGGATTTCAAAATCGTTTCCACCGAAATAAATCTTTTAATAATTCTTTAATGTCATTTCCCCCATGAACTTTATGAAGCCCCCACATTTATTTGCTCGGCATCAAAAAATGCTGCCTTGCCTTGGATCTTACTGCTTTGTTTATTTGCTCCTTCACACACACACACACACACACACACACACACACACCACTCCTGTTACACTCTTTACCGTCTGTATTTGTTGCAGTACAGGACTTTAATCCTCTCCTTTGGCCCCTAACATCACCTCCTCTCAGTCACAGAGTGCAGTGACCGGCCCAGGGTTATATGTGGATGTGGCAGGGCAGGAGCTAAAAGGAGAAGAACTTCAGTCGCCAAACCTCACGGTCTTATTACTAGCATATTTGCAGCAGAAGAGTCAAGAGTTATTTTGAGCTGCACTTTCATTAGAGCCAAATGACCTCACTGGGAGATGTTATTCCAGTCCCGAAACACTTGGGTCCGCAATTCACCTCCATCGATGGCAAGAGTCTGCCCTCTGCTGGCCGAAAGGAGAATCACAACTGTCACTGCACACAAACCTTCAAGACAAAACCCAGACCTTAGACTCTGGGGATTTGTAGTCGCTGCATCATTATTCTTGCTTTTGAGCGAGGGATGGACTTGAGTTTGCTTCCAACTCTCGCTCCAGGACCCTCAGAGCAGTTACCTCCCCTACCGCCTTGAACTAGGTGAATTCTCACAACCTCACCACTCCAATTCTCAGAATCATAGAAAGACATCCTATAGTGAGATGGGCGGGTTCGGCGGCCTGGGGTGTGGCAGTGGGAATGGGTCACGCACACCCACGGACTCCCCAGCTCCACGGAGCCCACGGCGGGCTCCAATTCTTGCCTGTGTCCAGAAACTCCTTCTGTCCGGAGGACTTTAGTCGGGGTGGTCTTTCCCAGCCAATCAGGCTCTGTCTTCCCTGCAGAGACACCGAGAGGCAGGAAGTGAACCATGCACCGGAGCGGCCACGCTGTGAGCTCTGCACTGCGCGAGGCTTGGCTGCCTTTGCTCACGCACTGCCCGATGGGAACGCTGGCCGCTCAGGGCAAGGCTCTGCTGACCTGAGAAACCGCTCTGGAAGATGATCTCCCGGTTTGTGGAAAGTGTGACAGAGCTGTGGTCCTCTGCAGGGGTGCTTCCTGGTCTGGGCTCCTCCTGGACACAGGCTCGGAGACAAGGATTTCTGGGCAAGGAGTTTGGAAGGTGATCCCAGGAAGCACAGCGTGGGGGGCGGAGGGTGTGCTGGGGCCCCTTCTGATAAGCTGCGGAATTGTCCCCCCTGGTTCCAGTATTGTAGTCCTGTGAGTTAAGCCAGCCTGCTCGCAGGCATCCCATAGGAGCCCCGGCTGCTCCACTTCCAATCCAGCTCCCTGCTAAGGTGCCTGGGAAGATGGCCCAGGTACTTGGGTCCCTGAACCCACCTGGGAGACCTGGAAGAAGCTCCTGGCTCCTGGCCTTCGCCACCCAGGCTGTTGCAGCCATTTGGGGAGTGAACCAATGGATGGAAGATCTATCTGCCTCTCACCATCTCCCTCTTTCTGTAATTCTGCTTTTCAAATAAATAAATAGATCTCTTTTTGAAAAAAGAATTTACTCCCTGGGGCAGACAGAGCCTGGAGGGGTAGCCAGCCATTCTCAGTCCTGGGCTCCTGGGCGGTGGCCACGGGAGCAAGGGCCAGCTTGGAGAGTACCATGGCACACTTATGGCCTCAGCTACTTGGTTTTGATCTCATCTAAGAAACAAAGCAGTTTCACTGTAAAAACTTGGCCAAATACACAAAACAACAAAGAAAAAAATGGAAAATGTTCACCATGGCACCACCCAAAGATAAATACTGTTAAAATACCAGTGTGTCAATGTGCATACAAGGGAACTTCAAAAGTCTGTGGAAAATAAAATGAAAATATAAATTTATTTTGGTGCAGAAAACTGCTGAAATCCATCCATAATTTGTCGATAATATGCATTTTTGTAAACTTTTTAAAGACTCCTCGCATGTGTTGATCTCAACATGTTTTGCCTCCAAATGAACTTATCATTAGTTCAATTTTCCTGGACTTTTTGAAGTACCCTTATATGCCTTCTGTACTTGAATTAGAATTCTATTATCCCTAGAAAATTAATTGCTGTTCAGTGTCGTGTACCTACCTTTTTCATGATACACTATATTTAGAAAGTCTTTCCAAGGTCATACGCTGTCTTCTACAATATGGCTTTAGTGATTTCATTTCTGTATTCTCGAATAAAGATGTGTCAGAATTTGTTTATTGCCAATTCCTTATTGTCAGACATGCAAACAGTGTGCAGTTTGACCACCACAGCGTGAGTGGAAGGAGCATTCTGGGATATAAATCTCTGTGTGTCTCTGTTGCTTTAGAGTCAGTTCCTCAGAGGAAAGTTGCTGGGGTGAAAGAGCCGTCATCCATCCAGTCCATCTATGCTAACATCCCAGCTGGGGCCAGGTGCTCTTTGCAACACTCGACACAGAGCGGTACATGAGGTCCCTATCCTCCCAGAGGGCACTGACTGTCCAGATAGAGGGAGGTGTGGCAGAAGCCGCACATCACAAACTGCCAGTGATGAAGACTACAGGAGAAGCACCTGGCACGGACGCCCGCGAGCATAAAGTGGCCTCCAGAAACAACCGAGTGGGTGTGCGCCTGGGCGTGGCACCCTCACTGCTGACTAGACGAGACGTTTGGAAACTGGCAACTTTAGGAGGCAATGCACAGTTGAATGTTTCATTTACTTAATTATCCCGAGACTGAACGTGGCTCCTGTTCCTTTGGGTTTGTATTCTCAGGATTTCACATTCAGAGTCTTTATCCATTTTCCTCTGATATTTTACTTAGGATATTTATCCTTTGGCTGGGATATATGTAGTCAAAGTTTGCCCAAATTGGCACTTACTTTTAATGTTGCTTTTGGTGTTTCCTGGGGGGTAGAGAATGTCTTATTTTATGTGGTTAACCTGCAATATTTTCTTTTATACTTTCTTTTCCTTAATCTTTAAGGGAAAAATCTCTCCTAACCTACGCTAATAGGAACAGGTCACCTATGTTTTTTCCAGTTTTAAAATGTTTCTCTTTGGTTTTCATTCTTTTTGGCAAGTTCACATGTAATCTCCTTTTCAGTGGGAATTGCAAATATGTTTCCAGGTAGTTGTCACCGTCTGGTTTGGGGGATAATAACAGGAAAGGATGGGAACTTGAGCAAACTGGGGAGGGGGTGCCCAGGGAGCCCCAGGAGCCACTGTGAAGCTGTGCGGGGAACCACTCGTGCTGGGAGCAGTTCCAGAAGTGCAGCCAGGAAGCAGAGGGAGCCCTGAGACTCCGACCCAGCCACGTGGCCCTGCCAGCATCCAGCAAAGGCCCTTGCTGGGAAGGCAGACGTGCACTGTGACACAGAGGGAGCCTCGGGGTGCGGAGCAGGTGCCGGGTATGCTGGGAAACAGGCAGCAGTGACCGCCTGCCCACTGTCCCTGTACCTCCAAAGCCATCTGCTCTTCTGTGCCAGAGCCCAGGACAACGGCTTCTGGGGCCAGAAGTGCTGATCGATTGATAACTGCAACCACGTCAGACTCCTCTGTGGGCAAAGGGGGAAGTGAGTGCTGAGCTGGTGTGATGGACGGGAGTGTGTCCTAGGCCACACTGCAGTACACCAAGTACACCTGACCAGGATATATGCACACTTCCCTGGGTGTCATTTTGATCCAATCAGATGTCCTGTTTATGGCAGTCCATTTAGCAGTATGAATGGTTGAGCAGAATGTTGAATCAGGATGCCCACTCAAGACACTGTGGCTTGGAATACAGCTGCAGGTGTGCAGGAGCAATGTGGGAGTGCAAACCGTATGCCCCTCCTGAGGCACAGGCGTGTGTGTCTGTGTGTGTGTGTGTGTGGGAGGTGGGAGGTGGGAGGGAGCCCCAGATCATTACAGGAGGGAGGAAGGATTTGAGGTTAGGAGAAGACATCGAACCAAGGTGTGTTGTGAGTAGCCATTTCTGCCAATCATTCTGCCCTGCACACAGGTGGACAGGTGGGGCAGTCATCCAGGGGTACAGCCATCTTTCCAGCCTCTCTAGGGAACCTTTTTAAAACCACCCTTGCCAGACTTGTGTTGGTCACGGCTATTTGCTGCCCTCTGCTGGTCAAATTAAATAATGGCTGCATTGCCGAAGAGTTCCATCTGATTGAAATCATTGTATTCATTCACCCAACAGGTATCTATGGAGCACCTACTAATACCAAGCACTGGGGCCAGCGCCGTGGCTCACTAGGTTAATCCTCCACCTGCAGTGCCAGCATCCCATATGGGCGCTGGGTTCTAGTCCCAGTTGCTCCTCTTCCAGTCCAGTTCTCTGCTGTGGCCCAGGAGGGCAGTGGAGGATGGCCCAAGTGCTTGGACCCCTGTACCCGCATGGGAGACCAGGAAGAAGCATCTGGCTTCAGATCAGTGCAGCGACGGCCATAGCAGCCATCTGGGAGGTGAACCAAAGAAGGAAGATCTTTCTCTCTCTCTCTCTCACTCTGTCTATAACTCCATCAAATAAATAAATAGGAAAAAATTACCAAGCACTGTCATAAAACAGACCAACAACTGAAACAGAGATGCTAGGCTTCATGGGATTTAATTCACTAGCAGTTGTCATAGTTAGCGTAGAGTGCTTGCTGTGTACCTACCAGAACTTGGCAATTGTCAGCTCCTTGAATCTTCAGCTCAATCCTAGGAGGCAGGTATGGTTGCTTCCCCCATTTTACAGATTGGGAAACTGAGGCTCAGAGAAATCGGATGATTCAACCACACCGCCAGGAAGTAACTAATATGAGGGTACTTCAAGAAGTTCATGGGAAATATATATTATGAAAAAATGCAGAGTTTCAGAATGTTTTGCAAGAAATAAGCTTAGCCTTTAATTCCATTTTTCAATGCACTTTCCTTTTTTAAAAAGTTATGTATTCAAAATGCAGAGGGGCAGAGAAAAGACAAAGATCTTCTATCCGCTGGCTCACTCCCCGAAACGTCCACAACAGCCAAGGCTGGGCCAGGCTGAAGTCAGGAGCTGGGAACTCCATCTGGACCTCCCAGGTTAGTGACAGAGACACACATCATCAGCTGCTTTCCCAGGCGCATTAGTGGAAGCTAGATGGGAAGTGGAGCAGTCAGGACTCGAACCAGGTGCTCCAAAGTGTGATGCAGGCATCACGAGGGGCAGCGTAGTCTGCTGGCCCCTCCAAGAACTTTCAGAAGTGCCCTTGTTGACTGCCCTTCCCTGGCAAGCTCTGGGAGACACACTGCTCTTCCTGCCCAAAATACGGTATAGACCAAGTCACTGTTGGCCGCAATTGCAAAAGCACGGCTCACGGCTCCCTGGTGGCTCCTTGGCCACTGCTGGCTTGCAAGCTATGTGGCCGTCATCAGACAGAGAAGTGTGTGCTTACAGCAGGACCCTAACAGTGCTCGTCCCTGGCCTCTTTCTCCCTCCCTCCCCAACGCTGGCCCTCAGGACGGGCTGAATCTCTGCCCAGTGGCTCCAAGTTCCAGTGTTGGGGTCCCTATACCCCAGCACAGCAGGAAGGGGAACAGGGCAGCCTGGCAGCTCGTGCTGGCAGGGAAGGTCCTTCCCTGTTGGGATGCAGGCCCTGGGGCAAAGGGGACAGCAAGAAGCTGCAGTGCGGCTGCAGGGGAGAGCTGGGGGCTGCTGGCTGGGGTGAGGGGACCCGCTCTCTCCAGGGAGGGCTGCACTGAGCGTCCGGGACCTCTGCCGAGAAGAGAGGGTGGGACCCGCGTGCTCTCTCTTTGCCAACTTCTGAGAAAAGTATGTTCACCCTTAGAAAAAGAGTAACTTTATAAGGAAATTAAAAAACTGCTTTCAAGTGCCTGGAGGAATGTGCTGATGTTGTCCAAGGGCAGATCTGAAGTGTTCTGTTATTCTGTCGCCCAGAGTCACCGCTTGTTGGCCGTGTCCAGCGCTAACCACTGCACTCACTGCTCCTTGGGGAGCGCCAGCCAAGCCAACAACTCCCGGCAGCCCAGTGCCATAGGCTCTTCCGTGTCTCCCCCCCCCACACACACACAGATGAGCACGCGGATGCTCAGAGAGGTTAAGTCGTCTGCCCTGGGCCACACAGCTGACATCCAGGGCTGGGCCTGCCTGGCTCTATTACCACTACTCTGTGCTGGCTCCCAAAGTATGGGATACACAAACAGAGGGCACCACCTCCAGACTCTGGGACAGTGGCTCCAGGTTGGCCAAGCTCAGGAAGCAGAGGCACTGTCCCCTTGGGTGTGTGGGAGCACACAGCAGTGGTCCCAGTCCCATGAGGGTTCTGGCGCGTGTGTTGGCATGTTGGGAAGCAGCAGGTGTGCTGTGTGTCCCTGGAGACAGGTGGTTAGGCTTTCACGTGATCCACACCTGCCAGCCAGGCACAGCCATGACCCCAAAGGAACCCCTTGCAAGGACCTTATCTGAGTTGGAGGTTTCTCCTCTGGAGATGTGTGCATCGTGCCTGAACCAGCTTGCTGGATCTGCAAGGGAGGCACGGTGTGTGTCCTTTCTCCAATGGACCAGATCATTCTGTTCCCTTCCACTTGCAGGACCACCCATGGGACCTGAGATTCTCTAGCAGGGTTTTCCAAACCTTCACCTGCACACAGCCCATCAGGGGACTCCTACTAAGCTGTCTCGAGGGTAAGCATTTGGCCCAGTGGTTCAGATATCACTTGAGAAGTTCACGTCCATAGCAGAGGACCTGGGTTACAGCCCCAGCTCTGCTTAGGATTCCAGCTTCCTGCTCATGTGCACCCTGGGAGGCAGCAGGTGACGGCTCAAGTAGATGGGTCCCTGCCTCCAACATGGGAGATCTAGATGACGTTCCGGGCTCCTGGCTGCAGTCTGGCTCAGACCTGGCTGGCTGTTGTGGACATTCTGGGAGTGAACCAACACATGGGATCTCTGTCCATCTATGTGTCTGTTTCTCTCTGCCTGTCACATAAAAAAAAAAAGTAATAAAACAAATAATTTACAAAGCTATCTCCAACAGGCAGTGTCTAAATCAGATGGTTCGGGTAGGAGCCTTAGTCTGCGTTTCTGATGGGCTCCCAGGGCGATGCTGATGCAGACAGATGTGGGATGAAGAGTCTGTCCCCAGAGTGCCTGGTGTAGCCCCCTCCCACCTCCCACCTGCTGGGAATAGGGGGCTGGGCTGTTAGCTGGAGAGGGCCCTGAGGGCTCTGTCGGCTTCATCCCCAGCTGTGGGTCCAGAACCTAGCCAGTGCATGCGACACAGGAGGGCTGAGTAATTAGTAGGGTTTCTCAGCCATGATGACCCTTTTCTGGCATTTTCTGGAAGATTCACTGGGATGGCGTGTATTACATTTCAGTTTGTAAGTGGTTCAGGATCTCTGCGAAGTGCCAAAGCTGTTTAAAACCATCCCAAACATCTCTTTCTCCAACTCATAAATCTGGCTCCACCAGCTCACCTGTGAAGGTGTCCACCTATAAGCACATGGGCGCTTTTATGGTCCTGGGACACTGGACGATGCTGTTGTGGCCTCAGAGGGGTGGATGGAGACAGTGGGCTTCCTGCTCTGGGTCTCAGGGGTGTGGGGCGCAAGCTGGCCGATGACCCCAGAGAGTGGACCAAAGCAGTCCAGGCCAAGTATAAGGACAGCAAACTGACCCTGCGTCACGACTTTGGCCTCAACATTTGCCTGATGTCTCACTGCCAGTCTATGCAGGGAGCCACATTCCTCGCTCTTTCACAGATAGTTTTGTTCCAAGAGAGCAAGGAGAGAAGCAGTTTGTTACCATGACAACTGCTTAGCGGGATTCTTAGGAGCAGCCGGGAGTGGGGGCACGTCTCGTCAAATTAGGTTTCCACCTTCAGTAATCTTCTTAGAGACCAAATTTCCCGGTACAGGAACCGTGTAGCCAGTGACCCATGAGAGACACAATGATATTTTCCAGTGATTTCTGGGCGGGGCAATCCAAGAGGGCTTCCCAGAGGAGTGAAAATGAGTCAGACCTTAAAGTACTCGGATAATGAGAGAAACTATGTAAATGACGGTAGAGCTCAAGAGAGTCTACCAGGCATGGCTGTACAGCTTGTGCCTGACCAAGAGAGGAGGGTGATCTCAGTCTCGCATCAAGTTGTGCACCCCTGGGTGCGGCTTCCTTCCCCCCGCCCGGACCCTCTGTCCAGGGTTCACAGGGCACCTGCGTGGGTGGGCGCCGGCCAGTTTGCTCAGGTCACCTGTGACCAGCGCATCTTCTCAAAGCAGTCAGCTGTGTACTTTCCCACAATGGCCCAGGGAGGGCGCTGCTCAGCTTCACACGGGACGACAAAGCCCTGCCTGCACAAGTGGTTCTGAGCATGCGGTTCGAACTGGAGCAAACCGGATCCTGGAAGCAACCAGTCTGCTATTTCCACCTCGGCTGAATTCAGTTAAATCTCTCGCCAGCAAGGACAGCTCAGCTGCCACGCAGGACCCGAGCGGGAACAGAGCCCCCTGGAACAGATCCCTCGTTGTCCCGAGGGAGCACGGGAGCGCCGCGTGCTGTGTGACGGCTCCGGCAGCTTTCCCGCCCGGCAGTGAACACCACGCACGCGCAGATGATCCCGGGAAGCATGGAAGGTTGCTCAAGGGCGGCCTTCTCAGTAGGGCTCCACTGCCATTCAGGGTGCGGCTCCCTCCCTGCGCAGTGAGGGGTGTTTGGCATCTCGGACTTTTGCCAAGGTCACCCCATCATTGTAATAACCAAATTCCCTTTCCATATTCGTATGTCTCCTTAAGGAAGGGTGAATCACCCCAAATGAGAACATCTGGACCCCCGTTTCTGTATGGAAAACAGGCTCAGTGACTCAGCTGGGGCCGCTTTCGCTAGCTTCTCCCTGCTCACCTCAGAGTGGTCCTCTCCTCAGCTTTCATCATTCTCTGGGTTTCTGAATTGAGGCCAGAGAACATTCTAGAACCGAGGGATCTGAGTTCACCCATCTTCTCCAAATGCTCTTATAAGCTGTCTTAGCTGTGGCTGCTGGAACAAGCACACCACAGGCGGGGAGCTTAAGCAACAGCCACTTATTCTCACAGTCTTGGAAGCCAGAAGTCCAAGATCAAGGTGCCAGCAGGTCCTGTGTCTCTTCCTGCTTCCCTCACGTGGTGGGGTGGCGGGGATATTTGATAACTGATAGCTCATGTCTGTTCTTATAACGGCACTAACTCCATGGCGATGGCTCCACCCCCACAGCCAAATTATATTCCAAAGGCCCCATCTACTAAAACTGTCAGATTGGGGTTAGAGTCTCAACATCTGACTTCTCAGGAAATGCAAACATTCAGTTCAGGGCAACAGGCAAACAGATAAAAATGATAAGCGGAAGACCGGTGGGCTCCCTGATTTGAACCTCTGTCTGGCCTCTCCGGGCGGGGGGCGCACATGCACGGACAAGGGTGAACGAGGCGGGGGTGTGAGCAGCTGGACCGGCTAAGGGGCAGTCAGGTCAGGTGGAAGGCAGTGAGGTCACTTAACGGCACGTAGTGTTTCCAAAGCCAGACAGAGCTGTAATCCCCGCCTGCCGCGTTATTCCGCTCCTCCCCTGACGGGTTCCATCTAGGTTTGATTTGCAGAGAGAGCCACTCGGTGTATAAAAGTCACAGGCACCCATAAGCTTTTCTGGCAACTTCTTTCTTAGAGCCCCTCTCTTGACTGCTGTGGCAGGAGTCTCGCATCAATAAATCTCATTTTGCTCACTGTCTCTGTCCACATGGAAATGCTTCTTCGTCTTCTTGGGAAGTGACACAAGAACCAGGATTGCCTTCCTCCTCCTCCTCCTCCTCCTCCTCCTGCAACAAGTGGAGCTCGGAAGCCCACCCTGATCTCCACGGCCCACACTGTCCTCGGTGCCCTCCCTCTTCAACAGGCTGGATCCAGGTTCCACACAACCTCTCCCCGCTACAGACCCATCGCTGGGTGCACCTCCCTGCCAATCACTGTTTACCATGTTAAAGGGAAACGAACCTCTTCTAGCTGAGTGAGCAGGGGGTCTGGGGCCAGGCATTGGTACTGCCCCTTGAGGAAGGCTTGGGGAGACTGGGTGCTGTGGCTCCTCCTCTTGCTGCCCTCTGGGGCCAGTGCCACTCTGGGAAGGCATGTGGCTCCCATCCAGTCACCGGGCCTCAGTCTTGTACTGCGATCTCTAGAAAGTTCAAATGTAAACTTGAGGGGCAGGCATTGTGATACAGCATGTTAAATCCTCTGCTGGGAGGCCTGCATCCCATATCTGAGTGCCAGTTGGAGCCCCAGCTACAGTTTCGATCCAGTGTTGTGCTAATGCAGCTTGGGAGGCAGCAAATGATGGCTCAGGGTTCCTGATATTCACCTGGGAGACCTGGGTGGAGGTCTGCGCTCCTGGCTTCAGTCTGGCCCAGACCAGGCTGCTGTTGCTGTTGTGGGTATCTGGGGGAGTGAACCAGTGAACAGAAGATTGATTTCTTCTCTCTCTCTCTCTCTCGCTCTCACTCTTGCTCTTGCTCTCTCACTCTCACTCTATTTCTTGCTCTACCTTTCAAGTTGATGAAAACAAACACTTAAAAACATATGTACAAACTTTATTTCTCAACACAAACTCCACCAAGTTCAAGATGCTTCTGTAAGCTATGAGACCAGTCATTTAGACCACCTCTGAAGAGCTGAGGGTCCATGGACTTTAACCATGTCAATGAGGTCTTTTTATATCTTTAGCTGAAGAAAAATTGGGGCCCTTTAATTTTTTTAATATTAAAAAGCAAAAAAAAAAAAAAAAAGTCAGAAGAGGCCAGATCAGGACCTAAGGTGGATGCCTTGTGATTTCCCATCAAAACTCACACAGAACCGCCCTCCTTTGATGAGGGGAATGAGCAGCAGCATTGTCAGGGTGCAGGTTCTGGTGCAGCTTTTCAAGACGTTTTTCTTCTAAGATCTTCCAAGATCACTTTCTGAAAGCATGCACTCTTTGGCTCTTCAGAAAAGCAACAAGCAAAATGCCTTGAGCCTCCCCCCAAAAAAGCTGTTGCCTCCGACCAACCTGCTTTGGCTGTGCCCGGACCACCGGCACCTCTGCCGTGACTGCTTCGATTGCGCCTCACTTTCAGGATCATTCTGGTAAAGCCACGTTTTTCTCCTGTTTCCTTTTGAAGAAGTAATTCAGGATCTTGATCCCACTTGTTTAAAACTTCTGTTGAAAGCTCTGCCCTTGTCTGCAGCTACGTGGGCCCCTTTGGGCAGCTAGCTTGTACTCCTTTAATTCTTCAGTCAGAACTGTGTAAGGTGAGCCGGTTGAGAGATGTTTGGTATTGGCTGGTGTTTCTGCTGTGAATCCTTGGTCCTCTTCAACTGGGGCACGAACCAAATGCCTTTTTCCTTGCAAATCAGGGTGGGTGATCTGAAGCTACGGGCTTCATCTTCAATATTGTCTTGTCTTCCTGAAAACAAGCTGTCCATTTAGAAACCCCTGATTTCCTTGGGACATTTTCCCCATACACTTTTTGTAAAGCATCAAAGATTCTACCCCCACCCCCCAGGCTGGACCACTGCTGTTGGTCCTTTCTTGTTCTCACAGATTTCGTGTTGTTCTGATAGGGCTCTTTTCAGACTCATGTTGTCCTTCTTAGCACCTCATAACTCGATCTTGCACCAATGTTTTCACAAGTTGGTACATGTTTATTTGGGTGCCAAGAAAATTTTGAAATCCACAGTTTTTTCATAAACTCTTTGAAAATCCCTTGTCTAACTCAGAAGGAGCCCTTTGATAGAGTCCTGGCTCCTCTGAATTAATGACTAATCATAGACAACAGCCAATAAATAAATTTTATTATAAATGTTATTATTGCTCTGGTATCTTTGAGATGTTTATTATGGAACATTTTATAATAACTAGCATAATGTACATCTAAGTAATTAAAATAAATAATAAAAGCCCTCTGAGAACCTAATTAAAATACAACCAGTGGCTTTTTATGTGCCTGTGGACTGCTCCCTACACCAGCTTTTGGCCTGCTTCAGGCTGTCACCTTCCCAAATGTGGTTCTTACCCTTCCTTTGCCTTAATATATATTTTATCAGCTGCTTATGAAGGTCAGGCCAGTGCATTATTTCACCTTACTCATTTTGAAGATTCGGAGAGAATCAGAGTTTATGTGATCTACACACTTTTCAAATTCAGTGCTTGTGTGACTCACCCAGGGCAATGCGTGTGGCTGTGGTTTGTTTGCTTTCACATTCTTGGATATTCTTTCCATGTCTCCCAGCGCCCATCACAATGTCATTAGCCTGGAAAAAGATCAAACTTTGAAATCTGAAGTATGGTTTCTATTGACTTTGCATCACTTTCGCACCATTCTCAGCCGGAAACTCCTGCGTCAAACCGTGTATACAGTACCAGGCAGTGTTGCAGGGTGGTTGTTCGGAGTTCCCATTAGCCCCCATTCTCACTGTGTTTCACAGTCAACGCGACCTCCCGACAGGTGTCTCGACCACCCCCAGGCATGACAGCTTCTTTCCTTCATATTTCTTTGGCTTCCTCTGAACCCACAGCATCCTTGGTGTGATGGTGTTTCCCATGAGAACAATATCTCCCAAACTTTCCCCCGGCTTTTTTATCTCTCTTTAATCTCCTGCCAATAAACCTATATCCCTGAACCATACGATGTAGTGGTCACTAGTGCCATGTGGCTATTTAAATTCATTAAAATTAAAAAGTTAGTTCTTGGTGAAAAAATATCAAAAGAAGACTCAGCTCAGCATTGGATGAATTCCTTTGAGGCCTGCTAGCTACTCTCTAGTTGTCTCCTTTCAGTCTAACCAACCACAGTGGAGAAGGAAGGGGGTTTGGGGGTCTTGTGTAGACCACATAACACTGAGGGCTGGGGTGGAGGTGCGTGCCCTGCCTGAGCAGGAGCGGCGGGAAAGTGGTGAGTATTTTTAATACTCCCCATGATCTCATGAGGTTCCTTAAGACTACGCTGTCACATGAGAATTGTTAGCCCTGTTTGCAATCTCTCGCTCTCATTTTTTTTCTAAAGATTTATTCATTTATTTGAGAGGCAGAGTTACATACAGAGGGATAGACAGAGAGAGAGAGGTCTTCCATCCACTGGTTCATTCCACAGTTGGCCGCAATGGCCAGAGCTGTGCCAACCTGAAGCCAGAAGCCAGGAACCTGGAGCCAGGAGCTTCTTCCGGGTCTCCTATGTGGGTGCAGGGGCCTAACGACTTGGGCCATCTTCCACTGCTTTCCCAGGCCATAGCAGAGAGCTGGATCAGAAGGGGAACAGCTGAGACATGAACTGTCTCTATATGGGATGCCAACGCTGCAGGCAGAGGCTTAACGTACCATGCCATGGCGCTGGCCCCTTGAGATCTCTTTTAAAGGTGAAGAAACAGGATCCAAGAAGTCAAATCAGTTAACCAAAGCTGCACAACTTTGAAACGGAGAAGCCAGGATTCGAGACCAGATCTTTCTCCAATCAGCTGAGAACACGCCCTTTTCAAATGATTGGGACCAGGCACCCAGTGTGCCAGTTTCCTCTGACAGCGTGTGCTGTTGACAGCTGCTTCTCACACATGAGATCCCAGTGGCACACACAGATTGTCAGGACCAAGGGAAAGAATGGATGAGAAAGAGCTTTGAAGTGGGCAAGTGTTATGTGATTATGAGGATCACGGCACCTGTACTCAGAGTCAGAAAGTCCCCTGGGACCTAGGCTACTAGCACCAGTGGGGCCTTTTTGGCCTCTGGGTTGTCTCTAGCCAGAATTCTGCTCATCTCCTCGAGGGTCAGGTCCAGCGGACAGCTGAGTGGAGTGTGGCCACCTTCTGCATCACATTCACTTCGGAGCTAGAGTGCAGGCCCAGCAGACCTGAGTCGGAGTCGTGGTCCTGGCACTTTCACCTTTGTGCCCATTGGGCAGATTATGCACCTGTCTCATTTCCCTGCTATGGAGAAAGTGGACGAAAAAGCAGTGCCTGCCTCATGGGTGTGCTGGGACATGAAATGAGATGAAGGAGTGCAACATGGGACAGTGCCTGACACGGGAAAGGCTCATGGTACGGGGCAAATAATGCTGATTTTTTCCCCCACATCTCCTACTTTGAGTCACAGTTCAAAGGCAATTTCATATGGGTGTCACTTCCCAATTACCCTAAGTGTTGTTATTGTCATATTACAGATGAGAAGACTGAGATGCAGAGAGCTTGAACAGACTGACTTAAGGTCTCATGGCCAGTAAGCAACTGGCAGGGGTGGACCTGAAGCAAGGGCTTCCGCCTGCAGACACTCAACTGTCCCGACTCATCGACCCTCTCACCTTTAGGTGCAAACATCCTTTTACTCTCTGACAATAAAAAGTCTTGTCTGAGGGGGCTGGCATTGTGGCATAGGGGGTAAGGCCTGCAACGCCGGCATCCCATATGGGCACTGGTTCTTGTCCCGGCTGCTCCACTTCCTGTCTACCTCCCTGCCAATGAGCCTGGGAAAGCATCAGAGGACGGCCCAAGTGCTTGGGCCCCTGCACCCACTCCGGAAGAAGTTCCTGGCTCCTGGCTTCAGCCTGGCCCTGCCCCAGCCATTGCGGTCATTTGAGACGTGAACCAGTGGTTGGAAGCTCTGTGTGTGTGTGTGTGTGTGTGTGTGTGTGTCTTCCTCTCTCTCTCTGTAACTCTGCCTTTCGAATAAATAAAATAAATCTTAAAAAAAAAAAAAAAACCTTGTCTGAAAAAGATTGTCACGTGTTAATAACAAAAAAAAAAAAAACACAAGCCTTGTTGCTTAACAGTTAAACAATGGCAACTCTATACAATGGAATATTAGGCAATGACTAAACCTTATGTATAAACAGATATATTTAAGTAAATGATGTTTATTCACAACATACTAACAGAAGGAGCTGACTAGAAGTGTAGTACTGTGAGGGTACTTCACAGAGCTTGTGGGGAAATGGACTTGAGAGAGAAGTTCAGGAGCCAGCACTGAGGGGCAGCAGGTTAAGCCACTGCTTGTGATGCTGCTGTCCCATTGCAAGCTCCAGTCTGCGTCCCAGCTGCTCCTCTTCTGACCCAGCTCTCTGCAAACCAGCCTGGGAAAGCAGCAGAAGATGGCCCAGGTACCTGGGTCCCTGCTATTGATGTGGGAGACAGAGTTCATGGTTCCTGGCTTCAATCTGGCCTGGTCTCAGCCATTGTGACCATTTGGGGAGTGAACCAATGGATGAAAGATCTCTCTTTCTCTCTCTCTCTCTCTCCCTCTCTCTCTTTCTCTCTCTCTTCGCCCTTTTCTCTCTGTGATTCTGCCTTTCAAATAAAAGATATTTATTTTGAATAAGTCTTTTTGGAAAAAAAATTGTTTATTTTGGTGCAATAAATTTTGAACTTCATGCAAAGGCATAAATACAAAACCAACAACAGTAAACAATGCAAAGGGGCTGTGTAAAATATGAACACTCCTGCACTGTTACTTCTCACAAGGCTTACACAGTCTCAGTTAAGCTAATTACGATGCCCCAACAGATGGGAGAAAGAGCAGAGCTCCTTGGCCCCTGCCTTTCCTCCAACATTTTTGGAAAAGAGAGAGTAGACATTGATAAAGGGTGCCTTAGACATTTAACTTCATTAGGCATGATGCTCTGGCTACATTAGAGCTGGAGAAAACAGGACCTTGCAGATAAGATCAACAGGGAGAGACCTGCTGGGAGTGTGAAGACCAGAAGAGGAACCTGGAGGGAGTCATTCTTGCAATCCTGAATTTTAGAGCGAGAATGTGAGCTCAAACTTGACAGTAAAAGCAAGCAAGGAGCTAGAGGGGCCCTGGACACCCACACTCAGAACAGAGCTGGTACTGAGGGCCATGTGATATTGCACCAACAAAGGAGAAATGGCCTGGGGGTGTTCACTGATTGGAGAATCTAATGCGAGCCACCTGTGAGATGCAGCTGCCAAGGGCTGATGTGATGTTCAGCCGAATTCATGGAATTATTGTTGCCCCAAGAGAGCTCAGGGACCCCATAGGATTTACCTCACCTACTTCCATCTGGAATATGGAGTCTTTCTCCATTGATAATGATAGCGATTATTCTCCCAACCACAGTGTAGGAGGCGGAGTTCCATGTGACATTTATCCTAGGCAACAAGGCTCTGCACTTTGCTTTTGCTTTTTATCACAGTGGGACAAACACAGCAGGGCCCTCAGAGACAAAGGCTGTTCTCTTTATTCCTAATCCAACATTACATTGGGGAGGTTCAGTGTTTCCTTACTGATTCTCTCTGCTGGCTGAAGGTGATCCCTCAATAGGCAGGATAGTCCAGGGTCCTAGGGCCAGGGTGGCTTGACCACGGTGGATTCAATGCCAGACAGGGGTCTGTCTCAGCTCCGGGAGTCCAGCCAGCCAAACACATCAAGGGAGGACGAGGTACCCAACCCCACTTCATTTTTTCAGCTCATGGCTGAACAACCAGGGATGTTTTAGAACCAAACGGGCTGGCACCAGAAGGAGTGTGCTCTGCATCATCAGAATGTCGAAGCAGAGTGTGGGTGACCCTCTGATTGCCAGCATGGATTACAGCCAGGCCTTGCAGGGCTGCTGCTAGGCCTCTTTCAGATCTGACACTGGGCTCCTACACATGGTCCACCCTAGCTTCTCCTGATAATAAGGCTTCCCAAGCAGCTTGAGTCTCTGAATTTGGAGAATTTGTACCTACAAAGTACAGTGTTGGGATTCTGAGTCCATTTTATTTTTTTTAAGATTCAGTTTTTTTTTTTTTTTTAATTTATTGGAAAGGCAGAGTTACCGAGACAGAGAGAGAAAGATCTTCCATCTTCTGGTTCACTCCCCAAATGGCTGCAATGGCCAGGGCTATGCTAGGCCGAAGCCAGGATCCAGGAACTTCTTCTGAGTCTCCTACGTGGCTGCAGGGACCCAAGCACTTGGGCCATCTTCCATTACCTTCCCAAGCACATTACCATGGAGCCAGATCAGTAGTGGAGCAGCTGGGTCTTGAACCAGTGCCCAAATGGGATGCCAGCATCACAGGTGGTGGCTTAACCCATTGTATCACAGCACTGGTCCCTCTGAGTCCATTCTATGGAGTCCTTGAGGATGTTCCCTTTCTCTCTCCATCTCTTAGCACTACTCCCTGTCACCCAGTCATGGCCACCTGGGTGCCTAAGAAGAGAGAGTTTGCATTATTGTGTCATTCTAACTTTCCTGGCCCATCAGAAGGGCTCCACCATGTTCCCTCTTCTCCCCTTCAATCCCTTTGGCTTTCTGGCAAAGTGGGAGAAAGAGCTTTACTAGGAGGTCACGTGAACGGTAGCGATGAGAGCCAATATGTGGTCATTCTTCCCTCTGCACCTGCTTCCCAGTCAGCTCAGTCCAAATCCTATTAAAGCCAGAGCACGAGTTGCTGCTAATTTGGGGCAATTACAGGATTTAATTAAGCATATCCCCATTGGTTTCCATAGCAACCATCTCTGCATCACAGTGAGATAAAACTATTGTTCTATTTGATGGAGTGTGGTATTAAGAGAAGTCCGGTCATGTGATTCACAGTGACAGTCCTCCCCGATTCAGGCAGGAAGAGCCCTGGACAGGGAAGCAGCAGACCTGTTTGCAGGTTCCAGTCCACAAGGGTCATTCCAGAATAGGACACTGGTCACAGTCTCACACCAAACCAAAGGAATCCGAGGAGGGCCAAGGGGAGGAAGATACAAGGGTTTCCCAGTGAATGAAAGCAATATTCACAGCAAGGTGAGGCAAGGAGTCTACATAGACAAGACCCAGACAGTGAGGTCAGATGCAGGACCACTGCTTGAAGCAGGAGGTGCAGACCAGGTGACCAAGCACATCATCTGGCTGCCAGGACCCAGGTGGGCCTGGAGAGGGGCCAACAGGAGGGAGGGATTTGGCCTTTTCCTCGCCCAACAAGGGGCTCAAGCTATATATATATATATATATATATATATATATATATATATATATAGACAGGCAGAATTACACAGTGAGAGAGAGAGAGAGAGACAAAGAGAAAGGTCTTCCTTTTTCCTTTGGTTCACCCCCCCAAGTGGCCGCTACAGCCGGCGTGCTGTGCCGATCTGAAATCAGGAGCCAGGTGCTTCCTCCTGGTCTCCCATGCGGTGCAGGGCCCGAGCACTTGGGCCATCCTCCACCGCCTTCCCAGGCCACAGCAGAGAGCTGGAGTGGAAGAGGAGCAACCGGGACAGAATATGGCACCCCGACCAGGACTAGAACCCGAGGTGCCGGTGCCACAGGCGGAGGATTAGCCTAGTGAGCCATGGTGCCAGCCAAGCTATATCCTTTTCATGGCCCTTTCCCGCTTCTTGGGGTTAGTAAAGTTTCTCTGGCTCTGAACCAATTGAAAAATTGTCATAATACAGCCTGAAGGAGGGGACTGCAGCAGTCTTGCTGGGCACTGAGCCCTTAACCTGGACCTCCAGCCAAACCTTCCAATGGCACAACTCCAACTGAGTCTGGACCTGCACGTGTGGTGCAGATACCTGGGGGTCAGCAGCTGGCCACAAATCAGTAAATTCTGGAGTGCAGGGAGAGAGACGGTGGTCTCCAGACCCTGGGCTGGGATCTGGCTCTTTTCACAGATGCATCTCCACCCTGTGATCACTGGTCAGGTCCCTTCTCCTACCTCACCAAGACAGGTCGTTCCCTCTCTTGGGAAGAACTGAAGGAGAGACAGAAGGGCGGATGGGAGCTAAGTTCTCATTTCCCCAGAGAGAACAGGAAGTCCTCTGATCTATACTGGCAAGAGCATAGGAGGAGAGAAAATGGTTCCTACCCACCCCCCGGCCAGCCGCCCCACCCCCCCCACACACACAGGAAGGCAGGTGTTGAATGAAATGGTGAGGCTACACAGATGGCCCGTGGTAAACGTGCCCCACCTGTCCTTGCTTCCCGGTGAGCAGAATGCTGGCTGCCCGCACCTCTGCAGCTGCGAGGAAGGCATTTATCACCTACCACCCACATGCACAAGGTCAAAGTCCCTTTGAAAATGAAAACATACAGTAAGACCTTTTCTGTCTGGTGATAGTTTAGTAGTGGGGAGTTACTGTTAATGAACTTTTGAAGTACTTTTTTTTTAATTTATTTAAAAGGCAGACACAAATGCAGAGAGGGAGAGAGAGAATCTCCCATCAACTGGCTTACCCTCCCCCCACCCAAATGCCTACAACATTAGAAGTTAGGGCAGGCTGAAGCCAGGAGCTCGGAATTCAATCCAGGTCTCCCATGTGCATGGCAAGGACCCAAGAAGTGGAGCCATCACCTGCTACCTCCCAGAGAAAGAAGCTAGAATCACGAATGGAGCCAAGACTCAAACTCATGCACTCTGATGTGAGACGTGGGTGTGCCAAGCAGGATCCCAACTGCAGCACCACATGCCTGCCCCTTGTTATTGAATTTTTAAGAATTTTACCTTTTTAATTTTTATAGAATTTTACCTTTTTCCTTGTGAATGGGATAGGGAATGGGTATAGAAACACACACTTCACAAACTCCTTGCAGTCTTTCCTAACTTTCATCACTGGGGGATTCCCTCCCAATTCATGGCCTTTCTGGGCATCTTGCATGATATTGCAAAGGTCCTCATTTAGGAACCAGCAGCTTCATCCCAGCAAGCCCTGTCATGTGTTAGATCCTGGGCAATGAGCAAATATCTAAGGGTCAGAGAGGGAGGACAACGTGCTCAGGACCACACACCAGAGGGAAGGCTTGACTGGGTCTAACTGCACGTGCTGCTCCCTGTGCTGCTTCACGGGCCCTTAGAGCGACTCGGCTTCCCAGTTCTTTCTCTCCAGATGACAGCTTCAATGAAGAAGGAAGAAACCAAAATGACGCCTTCCTAAGGTGGACTCGCACAAGGCCTCGTTCCCTCAGAGGCCGAAGGAAAAGTACTTCCCTTGTGACAGGTTGCTGATGCCTGCAACAATGGCAATGGCAATGAAGACTGACATTTATCGGCCGCTGGCTCTGCGCCAGGCGCAGCGCTGGGCACTCTGTCTTCACAGCCATCCCACCGGGCAGTGATTAGCACCATCCTCAGGTTACAGATGAGGAAAATGGGCCTTGGAGACTCTCAGTAACTTGGCATGCAGTCTCAGACTGGTAAGTGGTCCAACTGTGCCAGTCCAATTTAATTTTGAATTCTTGCCAAAACTTTAACCCCTACCTTCCCACCTTCTCCCTCCCATCTCCAAACCTGTCCAATACACAGCCAAAGTGAAGACTCTATTCAAAGAAACTCCACTGTGGATTCACATAGTCTTGGAGGATTTTGAGTTTATGGGTCTCTTGCACTTGATTTCTCATGTTCTCTCTCTTTACTTGGGAAGAAATGGTAATTGGAATTGCATTAGGATGTTGGTGGAAGGCAGAATTTTGGAGCCCAGATACACTCTGTGTGGGGGAGACAATAGACCACTTCTTTGCACCTCACCTGAAGCCAGCTCTGGCCCCATGATTTATTGCAAAGCACAGCAGACATTATAGTACACGCCTGTTGGAACTGAGGAATGTCAAGTTTCCTCTGAGCATGCAGTCTAGGTAATTCAATCTCATATCACTTTGTGAAAGAAATGGCTGTGCAAAGCTATATTTTCCCCGAGCAACTTTTTCTTTTTTTTGCTTATTTAGCAAATGCTTCTATAAGTAGCTACTGTTTACCTTTCTAGCCAGTTTATGTATATCAACTTATCTAAGCCCACATGGTACCCACATGGTAGGCATTTCAGGTATGGCTATGATCCTGTTTATAGGCAGGGGGCTGAAGTGCACAGTGATAAACTCCAGGTCTCCGGGCTGCAAGAGTGAAGTCAAGTTGAATCTAAGTAGTCTGACTCCAGAGTCCATGTCCTTACTTTGGCAGTAATTTGTTTCCATCATATGAACAGAGGAATTGAGGCACCGGTCATGTGTTCCTCTTGAAATTGAGAAACCAGGTTATATCTTACCTTTTGCAAATGTGAAAGCTCTGGGACTAGGTGCTTTAGGTGTAGGCTCGCCCACCTTCATTCTGCCGGCCTGTTGTCTCTCTCCTTGTCACCCCACCGGACATTGTCCCTGTCTATAAATGTATCTCTTTGACTTGGAAGATACTATGACACTTATAAAATAATAATAAACAGAAAGATGATTCAGTGATCTGAGTTTGGAGTCCTCATATGTGGTTTGCTGTATACCCACATTGCATGTGCTGGGCTTTCACAGAATTTGGGAAAGGCAGTGGGGGAAGGAAGGCAGCTCTATCTTTACATGAACGAGGTACAGGCTCTCAACCAGGATGGCAATTTTTTCTGGGAGGCATTGGACAATTTGTTGGGCAAGGAGGGATTGATCTTCACAATAATTGGGGGAGAAGGTACTACTGGGATTTAATGGGCAAGGGACAAATCCGCTAATAGCCAACAATGGAGGAGACAGTTCCATACAAATTCCAAAACACCATTAGAAATTTATGGAAGTAAGAATCTGTATTGTGACCCAAACTCACGATCTGTAACTCCATTTTATGTATTTTTAAGGGCTATTTTATTGTCTTTGTATGTACTGAATTTTCCAGGGCTGTAATTTCCAAAAAGTGAATCAAGGGGAGATTGTACTTTACTTGTTTCAGAACTTAACCAAGAATGGCTCAGCACTTTGAAATCTTCCATCATTAATGACAACTTAATAAAAGCTTCCTTAAATTTTTTTTTTTAAATGACAAATTGGCTTCTGATATTTGGGTCAATAAAACAACACAACTGTATCAGTTTGTACTTGGAGCTGTCACTTTCACCTTAATATACTCATTCAGTCTTCACCTCAAAATGCTAAATATAAAGAAAATGCCAACAATAAATATTCCTTGAGTAGTTTCCTGTTTTACATCCAAATTTACTCATTATAAGTAAGAACAAGCATCTGCCAACTTCGTCATATCTCTGAGAATTTCCAGATTAGAATACTTACTATTTCGCTATACATCACCAATCACTTACTGATTCTCATTTTGTACCATTTCCTAAAAGTTTAGATTATTTATGAATTTCTATTTTCAGGATAATGAAGAGCAATACAAATATTATTTTACATGGCCATGTTGCATGCGATAGAGCTGAGAACGTCTAGTTAAGGCATCAAAGGTGCATATCCCTGGCAATGCAAGGACTTTTTTCAACTGTGCGATCCCCAGCCCAACACAGTGTGCAGCATTCATCCGTGTGTCCTCGTGTGTTTGCTTCACACAAATCCATTCATTCATCCAATGCATATTGAATACTAGCAGAAGGTGGACACTGTGGCACCTTGCTTAAACTGCTTTGGAAATAGCAGTTGCATGCTGTGTATTCACTTGAACTTGGGGTTTATCTACAAAACCAATGAAAGTGGATATGACAACATTTGCTTGGAATAAATTTTACAGATCATATGAAATAGCACTGTCCTAGAGAAACAGCATGTGAGCCACTTGTGTAATGTAGAAAGTTTTAGAAGCCACATTTAAATAGGTGAAAATAGGTAATGTGTAATGTATTCTCTGTACAAAGTTTTAAAATGAATATATTACAATGTTACAAAAATACATAGAAAAAATCACTCCAACATAAATCAGATCACTGACATTGACTAGATGGTGACATACAAGCTAGAAACAACACGCAAGCCTGGCACATGCATTACAGTGTAACATAAACATCTTACACAACTAATGGTTTAGGTGAAATATGGTCCTATCAAAGTAAGTTGTGTTCAACAGAAAAGTATTGTGCAATGATTCAATTTTAGGGTAAATTAAATTTTACATTAAATTTTAGCTAAATTAAATTAAAATTCCAGTTCCTCAATTCCAGCAGTCACATTTCAGGTGCTCAGTAACAATATACGGCTAGTGGATATGATGTTAGACAGCATAACTACGTAAGTACAAAACGTAAAACATGCGCAACAGAACTTCTTTTTGGTAATGTACAAGCAACTTACAGTCTTGAGAATGTGTATCACCAGCCAGTATTGGGTCTAACTGGACAAACAGCACATGGTTCAGAGTAGAACAATTTGGAACTTGACCAAGAAGTATTCACCACTTCAAGCTATTCCATCACCCATGATAACTGCCTCTGGTATTCGGGTCAACAATACAACACACCTGTATCACTAGGTACTTGCAGCTGTCACATTCACACTGGTCCTACTTCTATGTGCACACAAATATGCCGCTAGCCTTTATCTTGGAATATTAAATATAGTACTCTGAGTATTGTCTTACTTTTCCTATATCCAAATCTGTTTGCTGTAAGCTAGAGTGAGCACCTGCCAACCTCACTGCCTCTCCGGTATCATCACACCTGAGCATTTTCAAGTTGAAGCATATCATTTTATTACCTTACATTTATTTATTCTCTATATAACAAAATATGGTCCTTTTTCTAAAAGTTTAGATTAGGACTTGCCTTTTTCAGAATGACAAAGGGATCATTACACACACACATATTTGAGATGGAAGTGTTCCATCTGATAGGGCTCCTGTGTTCCATCTGCATAGGCCTTCTTCACTGGCATGATTCCCAGCTTCATGCAAGTTAAGAAGTACCAAGGGCGCTCTCTGGCTCGCTCTCTCTCTCTCTCTCTCTCTCTCTCTGTAACTCTGACTTTCAAATAAGTAAATAAATCTTTGGGGCAGGGGGAGATGGAAAAGAAAAAGAAAAAAAAAAAAAAAACAAAAACAAGGGGCCTGAGTTGTGGCACAGTAGCTAAAGCTGCTGCCTGTGACACCAGCATCACACGGGCACTGGTTCAATTCGGGCTGCTCCGCTCCTGATCCAACTCCCTGCTTATGTGCCTGGGAAATCAGCAGATGATGACCCAAGTCCTTGGGCCCCTGCACCCATGTCAGAGACCCCAGTGAAGCTCCTGGTTCTGGCTTAGGCTTGGCTCAGCTACATCTTAAAAAAGAATGAAAAGTTGGGTTTCATTACAGACTCAGCAGATGCTGAGTTAACAAGAGGACAAAAATAGCCCCAAACTGGAAGCAACTCAAATGTTCATTCATAGTAGAAAACGTGATGTATTCATTCTCTGAAACACTCCATAGCAGTTGTGATAGGGGGAAAAAACTAGAAACATAAGACATGAACCAATCTCACAAACATCATTTTAAGCACAGAAATCCATGACAAAAGGAAATCTATTATGTGATTCTACTCATATACGGTAAAATGCAAGCAAAACTGTCACTGTGGAAATCTGCCTGGTAATTAATGGGCAAGGAGCAGTTCTGCGGAAGGGAGCTGAGCGTGGCTTCTGGGTGTGGAAATGGCCCGCTGGTTATAGCAATGGGTTGCACCGACCTGCGTGCCGATGAGCTGGAAGCTCGTTTTCACACATGATGCAATTCAGTATCTTTTTAAAAAATTCATCAATGCCCTAATCAGACCAGTCTCACAGGACTGTTTTATACACTATAATAAAGTAATACTTGATGTGACAATTTCTAAGCAAGATTGATTAAACAAAAGGGGAAAATTATATATGGTTAAAACTGACAATAAAATAATAAAGCTGTACTCCTTGAAGAACACAATTGCAAAAGGTAGGTCAACAAAGGCAAAACTCCTGCACAGCCCCTACTTGCGTCAGACTCAGGCCAGGGCCCTCTCTGGCATGTGAGCACACTGTCTTCACCTCTGAGGCTGTTGATGTTCTTACCCAACCTGCATTCCTTCTGGTCCCAGGGACACGTTTCTCTTAATGCTGCAACTTGCTGTTACTCCTCCTGAGTGAATGCAGCCCTCAAAGATTTTTTTTTTAAGATTTATTTTATTTGAAAGTCAGAGTTACACAGAGAGAGAAGGAGAAGCAGAGAGAGAGAGGTCTTCCATCTGCTGGTTCACTCCCCAATTGGCTGCAATGGCTGGAGCTGTACTGATCCGAAGCCAGGAGCCAGGAGCTTCTTCCAGGTCTCCCACATGGGAGCAGGAGCCCAAGGACTTGGACCATCTTCTACTGATTTCCAAGGCCATAGCAGGGAGTTGGATTGGAAGTGGAGCAGCTGGACTCGAACCAGGGCCCATACAGGATGCCAGAACTGCAGATGGCGGCTTTACCTGCTACACCACAGTGCCAGCCCCCAGGATTCTTATCCTAAGAGGTACATACCTTCCAGGGGGCTTCTGTATGGCTTCTGTAGGCAACACATAAGATGTTGAAATTTGGGTTTTCACCTTCAATCTGACAACACAGCTTAGTAACTGGGCTGATTTTCTGTTGGTTTTTCTCATTGCTGTTTCTGTAGCTGTTGCTATAAAGGGAGGGAAGGGGAGGGGTGGGGAGGGGAGGGGAGGGGAGGGGAGGGAGGAGGGAGAGAGGGAGGGATCTCATATTTTCTCTCCTGGATTTTCAGGTCCCTGTAATCTCTCTGCAAGCCACCTTTTCCAACATATTTTTCACAGATCTCCTAGGTGATACCAATATTAACAGAAGAAAATTCACCACCACTGAATGCCTTGAGCTTCCTGCTTTCAAACCTTTGTCCATGCCTTGCCCCCTCAGTTCTATACTCCAGCTTCCTCTACGAGGCTCTGATGACCACTCCAGGCCCCTGGGCATGCTCTTTCCGGCTCTCTCCAATGGCTTGTATTGACTACATTTTCCATATCCCACATCAGAAAGTACCATCTGTAGAGGATTTTTCTACCACTTGTGGGTATGAGTAGCCATGCTGGAGATATTGTTTGAAGATGGAAATACTAAACTTTCACACATCAGTTTTTCCGGATGTTTAAGGACAGGTTATAGGCCAGGCACTAAGAGGGGTCTTCGAAAAGTTCATGGAAAATGCATGTTATGAAAAAACTATACATGGATTTCAAATTTTTTTGCATCAAAATAAACTTATCCTTCAATTCCACTTTCTTTTTTTTTTTTTTTTTTTTTTTTTTTTTTTTTTTTTTTTTTGACAGGCAGAGTGGACAGTGAGAGAGAGAGACAGAGAGAAAGGTCTTCCTTTGCCGTTGGTTCACCCTCCAATGGCCGCCGCTGCAGCCGGCGCACCGCGCTGATCCGATGGCAGGAGCCAGGATCCAGGTGCTTTTCCTGGTCTCCCATGGGGTGCAGGGCCCAAGCACCTGGGCCATCCTCCACTGCACTCCCTGGCCATAGCAGAGAGCTGGCCTGGAAGAGGGGCAACCGGGACAGAATCCGGCGCCCCGACCGGGACTAGAACCCGGTGTGCCGGCGCCGCAAGGTGGAGGATTAGCCTATTGAGCCACGGCGCCGGCTCAATTCCACTTTCCATAAACTTTTTGAAGTATCCTGATGTATTCTGCTTAGCTCATGGTCTTTCCCTGTCTCCCACTGGTGACTTCTAAAGCATTTAATGTTTGTCATATATACGTGTCCCTGAAAAAAGTGTAATATTATTTTGTGAGCATGTATCTTTAATTTATGTAAATAAGGGGATAACACTGACCTCATCTCATTTTCTTAGTGCTTTTCAGTACTCATTCATGTTGTGATGTGAACATCTAGTATTTCACTTTTTAAAAATATATACATATTTTTAAAGATTTTATTTGTTTATTTGAGAGGTAGAGTTACAGACAGTGAGAAGGAGATACAGAGAGAAAGGTCTTCCATCCGCTGATTCACTCCCTAAATGGCCACAATGGCTGGAGCTGAGCCAATCCGAAGCCAGGAGCCAGGCGCTTCCTCTGGGTCTCCCACAGGGGTGCAGGGGCCCAAGCACTTGGGCCATCTTCTACTGCTTCCCCAGGCCATAGCAGAGAGCTAGATTGGAAGTAGAGCAGCCAGGACTCGAACTAGCACCCATATGGGATGCCGGCGCCACAGGCAGAGGATTAACCTACTGCGTCACAGCGCTGGCCCTGTATTTCACTTTTAATTACAGCACGATAACACTCTGAGGCAAGCCTCCTCTGCCATTCCCCCTCTCCTCTCTCTACTTCCACCCTCAAGGGAGAGCTAGCTTTCATTGGTTGATGCATACCCTGGAATCTAAGACAATCACTTACATAGACCTCATAATATCCAGAAAGGTTCCAAAGAAGGATTCTGGCCCATTTAATTAAAAGACTATGCTGGCAGTGTATTCAAAGCTTGATTAGTGCAACTCCACAGTCTTCTCTGACTTCTGAGATTATCACTGCTGATCCTTATGGAATCTTTTTTCTGTATTTTTCAGGCTGTATATCTGTGCAATAGTGGAAGGTGGGGCTTGGGAGATAAGGACGAAAGGCTTCGTCCTGGCTCTGTGCTCGACTGGCTAGGCAACCTTGAGTAGGTTCCAGCCTTCGGCTGTGGTTGGGAGAATAAGTGCTGGAGTCATTCTTGCCGGGTTTGAATCTCAGCTCTACAACTTTATAGCTGTGTAAACATGGGCAAATTATTCACCTAGGAAATGGAGTAATCGGCCAGAGATGATTTCTAGGATGGATTCCAAATTAACCACTATTTCATTCATAGATGCTTTCTTGGTTCTGTGCCATTTGGCCATTGTTGTGTCTGGAAATCCTTTTCTCTTCTCTTTTCTAGGTTCTTTCCAGATGATATGGCAAGATCTCTAAGAAACTGTCCCCATTTCTCTAGTCCCTCGCCCCCATTAATTGGGAGAAATTTCTCAATAATTTTTTCCATCATAAATTTATATCTATCTGATTGGTAGATGGTATTGAGAAACCTGCTTCCCTATGCAAGAAAAATAGAACTATATTAAAACACACCACATACAAAGTTTAATTAACTACTTATTTGTGAAAGAAGAAGCTCCTGAATCCTGGCTTCAGATCGGTGTAGCTCCAGCCATGGCAGCCAATTGGGGAGTGAAAAACTACACTACAAAAATTATAGTAGAATATGTTGATAGCCCACGAATGGGGAAACAGCTTGATCAGAGTTGTATCTACATGGGGACAGGTCAAAAGCAAATTCTGGTCCTCTGTAGCATCCATTCTTGCTTCATAAAACAAAGACTAAGAAACACTTTTGAAGCTCAGAGACTTGGGCCCACCAAAAACCTGAAAATTAAATATTATAGAACTCTTCCTTTCTATAAGCCTTACCACCGCATCAACAGCAGTCCAATTTTTTTATGGGTTGTTTTTTTGTTTGTTTGTTTGTTTGTTTTATTTAATGAGCATAAATTTCCAAAGTACAGCTTATGGATTACAATAGCTTCCTCCCCCCCATAACGTCCCTCCCACTCACAACGCTCCCCTCTCCCACTCCCTCTCCCCTTCCCCTTCACATCAAGATTAATTTTCAATTATCTTTATATACAGAAGATCAATTTAGCATATATTAAGTAAAGATTTCCACATTTTGCTCCCACACAGAAACACAAAGTGTAAAATACTATTTGAGTACTAGTTATAGCATTAATTAAACACCTAAGAGTAATTGTGTATTAATTACAGAGTTCAACCAATAGTTTTAAGTAGAACATAAAATGCAACTTTTGTATTGTTGTGGCCTCCCCCCCCCCGACCTCCCTCCCTCCCGTGGCCCTCCCCTCACCCACTCCCTCTCCCATCCCGCCCTTCATCACGTTTCATTTTCAATTACCTTCATATACTGAAGATCAACTTAGTAAATACTAAGCAGGGATTTCAACAGGCTGCACTCACACAACCGAACCAGGTATAGGGTCTTGTTCGACTAGTAGTGTTGTTTTTGAGTTTCATAGTTAAACACATTAAGGACAGAGATCCTGTGTGGGGAGCATGAACCCAGTGACTCCCGTTGTTGATTTAACAATTGGCACTCTTACTTATGATGTCAGCAATCACCCGAGACTCTTGCTATGAGCTGTCTAGGCTATGGAAGCCCCTTGAGTTCACCAACTCTGAATTTGTTTAGTCAAGGCCGTATCACAGTGGAGGTTCCTTCCTCCCTTCAGAGAAAGGTGTCTCTCTCCTTGATGGCCTGATCCTTCTGCTGGGGTCTTGTTCACCAGGATCTTTCATTTAGATTGTTTTTTGCCACCATGTCATGGCTTTCCATGCCTGTGAGACTCTCATGGACCTTTTAGTCAGATCCAAATGTCCCAAGGGTTGATTCTGAGGCAGGAGTGCTGTTCTGGGCGTTTGCCATTCTGTGAGTGTGCTGTGTGTCCTGCTTCCCCCGCAGGATCATTCTCTCCCTTTTGATTCTATCCTTCATTATTTGCTTACACTGGTCTTATTTGTGAAATCTCTTCGACACTTACCCTATCTTTTTGATTGGTTGTGTATTTATACTTATCACTTTACCAAGTGTGCTGGCATTGGTACCTGCCTCCTTGGTAAGGTTGAGTTGAAATCCCCTGGCACATTTCTTAGTTCCATCATTGGAGGTAGATCTGAGTGAGTATGTGCCGTCCTATATATCTCCTCCCTCTCTTATTCCCACTCCTATGTTTCACAGAGATCAATTTTCTGTTAATTTTTAAACGCTTAAGAATGGTTGCAGCAGTCCAATTTAACAACACTAGATTATATTTGAAAGAGCTTCAAGACTATTTTAAAAGGACTTCTTAGGGAAAGACAAAGAAAACAAAGGACGAAAATAAGGAGGCACTACGGGCATCTATAGCTATAGTAAACATTAACACAAAATTTTACACTAAAGGCCTACTTATCTTGGTCCAAATTGCCTAATATATTATATATGAATTTCAATAAAAATTTACAAAGCATACTAAAAGAAAAGAAAGGGGCCCAGTGCAATGGCACAGCGGGTTAAAGCCCCAGCCTACAGCACCACTGGCATCCCATATGGGTACCAATTGGATTCCCAGCTGCTCCACTTCCAATCCAGCTCTCTGCTGATGCACCTGGGAAAGCAGCAGAGGATGGCCCAAGTGCTTGGGCCCCTGCATCCATGTGGGAAACCAGGAAGAAGCTCCTGGCTCTTGGCTTCAGCCTGGTGCAGCCCTGGTCATTGCAGCCATTTGGGGGAGTGAACCAGCAAACAGAAGACCTCTCTCTCTATCTCTACCTCTCACTGTACCTCTGCCTTTCAAATAAGTAAAATAAATCTTAAAAAAAAAAAGCAAAGAAGAAACAAAGCAAGCATCAAAATCAGATTCAGAAATATGACACAGATTTTAGAATTATCAGATAGGAAATTTAGAATAAATGTGATAAATATGTTAAGGACTTTAATGGGAAAAAATAAAGAACATGTAAGAACACACATAATATAGCAGAGAGACAAAACAAAGAATAAAGAAATTCTAACAAAGAATAAAGAAATGCTAGAAATCAGAAACACTGTAGGAGGCCAGCACTGTGACATAGTGGGCTAAGCTTCCACCTGCAGTGCCAGCATCCTATAAGGGCACCAGTTTGAGTCTCGGCTGCTCCTCTTCAGATCTAGCTTTCTGGGAAAGCAGTAGAAGATGGTCCAAGTACTTGGGACCCTGGCCATAGCAGAGCTCCTGGCTCCTGGCTTTGGATCAGCCCAGCTCTAGCTGTTGCAGCCATTTGAGGAGTGAACCAACAGATGGAAGACCTTTCTCTCTGTCTCTCCCTCTCTCTGTCTGTAACTCTACCTCTCAAGTAAATAAATAAAATCTTTGAAAAAAAGATACTTAAAGACAAAATCTAGGGAATACAGCATTAAAAAATAAGGGATGGGAAGGACGAAATGGGAATACTGTTAAGAGACACTTGTGGGCCGGTGCCTCACTAGGCTAATCCTCCGCCTTGCGGTGCCGGCACACCAGGTTCTAGTCCCAGTTGGGGCGCCGGATTCTGTCCCGGCTGCCCCTCTTCCAGGCCAGCTCTCTGCTGTGGCCAGGGAGTGTAGTGGAGGATGGCCCAAGTGCTTGGGCCCTGCACCCCATGGGAGACCAGGATAAGTACCTGGCTCCTGCCATCGGATCAGCGCGGTGCACTGGCTGCAGCGCGCTGGCCGCGGTGGCCGTTGGAGGGTAAACCAATGGCAAAGGAAGACCTTTCTCTCTGTCTCTCTCTCACTGTCCATTCTGCCTGACAAAAAAAAAAAAAAAGAGAGAGAGAGAGAGAGACACTTGTATTACATGTGAAGTGATATGGTATTATATGAAAGCAGACTTAAATGAGTCATATAAATCTATGTTATAAATTCTAGGGCAATGACCGAAAGATTTTTTTTTTAAAGATATAACTGAGTGGCACACTAAAGTTAATCCTCCGCCTGTGGTGATCGCATCACATGTGGACACCGGTTCTAGTCCCGGCTGCTCCTCTTCCTATCCAGCTCTCTGCTATGGCCTGGGAAGGCAGTGGAGGATGGCCCAAGGGCTTGGGCCCCTGCATCCACATGGGAGACCAGGAGGAAGCACCTGGATTCTGGCTTCGTATTGGCGCAGCTCAGGCTGTTGCGGCCATCTGGGGAGTGAACCAACGGAGGGAAGACCTTTCTCTCTGTCTCTCCCTCTCACTGTCGAAACTCTACCTCTCAAATAGATAAATAAAATCTTTTTTTAAAAAAAGATATAATTGAAGGGGCCAGCGCTGTGGCATAGCCGATAAAGCCACCGCCTGCAGTGCCGACATCCCATGTGGGCGCCAGTTTGAGTCCCAGCTGCCCCACTTCTGTTCCAGCTCTCTGCTATGGCCTGGGAAAGCTGTAGAAGATGGCCCAGGTGCTTGGGCCTCTGCACCCACATGGGAGACCTGGATGAAGCTCCTGTCTCCTGGCTTCGAATGGGTGTAGCTCTAGCCATTGTAGACAATTGGGGAGTGAACCAGAGGATAGAAGACCTCTCTCTCTCTCTGCTTCTCCTTCTCTCTCTGTGTAACTCTGACTTTCAAATAAATAAATAAATCTTTAAAAAATATATAATTAATATGTTAACATGAGAGAAAATTAAATTATACAAAATCCTCTAAAACTAGAGGGCAGAAAAGTGGGAGAAAATAAAAGAGAAATTTTTAAAAAGTGGGGCCAAGCACTGTGGTGTAGCAGGGGGTTAAAGCCCCAGCCTACAGTGCCAGCAACCCATATGGGCACCAGTTCGAGACTTGGCTGCTCTACTTCTGATCCAGCTCCCTGCTAATGTACCTGAAAAAGCAGTGGAGGATGACCCAGGTCCTTGGGGCCCTTGCACCTATGTAGGAGACCTGAAATAAGCTCCTGGCTCCTGGCTTCAGATCAGCCCAGCTCCGGCCATTACAGCCATTTGGGGAGTGACCAGCAGATAGAAGACCTCTCTCTCTCTTTCTGCCTTTGCCTCTGCCTCTCTGTAACTCTGCCTTTCAAAAAAATAAATAAATCTTTAAACAAAAGAAATAAAGAAAAAGTGCAATAAATAGAAAAAATTACTAACATGGTAAATGTTGAACCAAATATATCAATAATCAAATTAAATGTGCATTGTCTAAATATACCAATTAAAAGAGAGAAACTGTCAGTGTAGATAAAGAAAACCCAACTATGCATATTTACAAGAAACTCATTTACAATATAAAGACACAAATGAGTTAAAAGTAAAATGATGGCGAGGTATACCATAATGATACTAACTAAGCAAGAGAGAGTTGGAGTAGTTACATTAATTTTAGTCAAATCAGCCTTCAGAATAAGAAAAATTATCAGGGATAAAATACAAAGGACATTACAAAATGATAAAGGGTTCAATTTTGCAAGGAACATCCAAGATGCACTCTTTAATGTGCATGAACCTAAAAACAGAATATCAAAAGACATGAGGTAAAAATTAATAGAACTATGAGGATAAGTAGACAAATCCATTATTGTAATTGGAGATTTAACCAGCACTCTTTCAGTAATTGATAGCTCCAACAAGCAGAAAATCAGTAAGAATACAATTGAACTGAACAGTACTATTAATCAACGGTAGTCCATAAAGATGTTTCCCATGGGGATACAGTTAATAATTCTGAACCATTCTCATTCTCTCTCTCTCTCTCTCTCTCTGACAAATAAGTAAATGTGACAGAAAGTGGGAGCCAAATTTCTTACTGCTGTACTTGAAGGTTTTTGTTTTTTTTTTTTTTTTTTTTTTGGCAGGCAGAGTGGACAGTGAGAGAGAGAGACAGAGAGAAAGGTCTTCCTTTGCCGTTGGTTCACCCTCTAATGGCCGGCACACTGCGCTGATCCGAAGGCAGGAGCCAGGTACTTATCCTGGTCTCCCATGGGGTGCAGGGCCCAAGGACTTGGGCCATCCTCCACTGCACTCAGGCCACAGCAGAGAGCTGGCCTGGAAGAGGGGCAATTAGGACAGAACCCCGTGTGCCTGCACTACAAGGCGGAGGATTAGCCTAGTGAGCCGCGGCGCCAGCCTGTACTTGAAGTTTTCATATCAACCAAAGAAAGAGCTGGAGTGATGTTTTATGATAATCTCTTACAGCTGGATACATCCAAAGAACTCACGTTTAACTTAATAAAGATACTGATAGAAATGTTTACATGATTTGGTATTCAAACATGTATTTCTTTGCCCTGTCAGCTATGAGAGACTCAAAGCAATGACCTCCGTGTCGCAACAAGCATACAAGAGCCTAATTAAAAAAAAAAAAATACCATTCTATTTGAAGAAATGGCTGATTTTGGGACTGGGGCAGGAAATACAGAGGATAAGCCTGGAGAATCTTGTAGTGCCAGAAGTAAGGATTTGCCAAAACACAAACAAAAGAACCCCAACCCATCACTGAAAGTATGTCCAGGGAATACAAGAGCAAGCTGAAGGAACTCCCAATGACACGGAGCGTTCCGCCCTGCTCCGGACACGCGGCACCCAGGGACCTTCTCTTCCCCGCTTCCCCTTAGCGGGCGGCACCACAGATCCAGTCATTTCCTCCCCAGCCAGGACCTGTTTTCCCTGGCAGCCATCTTTTTTCTGATGCTGAAGATCTGAAAGTGAACGAAAGATGGCATTCTAGAGGATCTGGACGGCGGAGATGCCGCTTACCTGAGTGAGTTCTCCAAGTTGCGCGTCTGTAGTAATACCACAGCTTTGACTCCACTGTCTGCAGACCTCACGAGGCTCCCTGGGACACAGTTGAGATCCCGGAAATCTTTCCGGGAGAAGCCAATTTCTGTCTGCCATCTTTACCACTCACTACCTTGTCACCCGAGTCTGGCGCGTCTACACGGAGGGCTTCTTTGACCCCGAGTGCTGTAGTGGCTGGCACAGTCCAACCACCCTATACTGTAACTTCTACTAGCACATTACACAGGGACCCCATCCAGGGCTCCCACGTGGGTGCAGTGGCCCAAGCACTTGAACCATCATTTGCTGCCTCCCAGGATGCATTGGCAGGAAGCAGGAAGCTGGAACCGGAAGCAGAACCAAGCAGAACTCAGCACTTTTTTTTTTTTTTTTTTTTTTTTTTTTTTTTACAGGCAGAGTGGACAGTGAGAGAGAGAGACAGAGAGAGAAAGGTCTTCCTTTGCCGCTGGTTCACCCTCCAATGGCCGCCACTGCAGCCGGCGCACCGCGCTGATCCTGGCAGGAGCCAGGAGCCAGGTGCTTTTCCTGGTCTCCCATGGGGTGCAGGGCCCAAGCACCTGGGCCATCCTCCACTGCACTCCCTGGCCATAGCAGAGAGCTGGCCTGGAAGAGGGGCAACCGGGACAGAATCCGGCGCCCCAACCGGGACTAGAACCCGGTGTGCCGGCGCCGCAAGGTGGAGGATTAGCCTATTGAGCCACGGCGCCGGCTAGAACTCAGCACTTTGATATGGGATGGGGGGCGGTCCTAAAATAGAGTCTTAAATGCTATGCAAATCTCTACTCTTGTTTATATATTTTTGACAGTTCTTACCAGAATTATCTTATGTTACAATCCCTAAAGAAGAATTTTATTAGCCATGGAATAAATTGTCATTTTTTTTTACGAATTAATCTTTTGGAACATCTTAGGTCAGGATGACTTCCTTTTTTTTTTTTTTATTTCAGTTGGCAGCAAAAATTCCACAGGGCTATAAACATTTAAGGTCCTATTAATAGGGGCCGGTGTTGTGGCACAGCAGGTTGTGCTGCTGCCTGCAACACTGACACCCCATATAGGTACAGTCCGAGTCCCAGCTGCTCCACTTGTAATTCAGCTTCCTGTTCATAGGTCTGGAAAGGCATCAGGGGCCTGAGTGCTTGGGCCCCTGCACCCATGTGAGAGACCTGGTATGAGAGACTTAAGAGACCTGGATGAAGCTCCAGCCATTGCAGCCATCTGGGGAATGAACCAGCAGATGAAAGGTCTCTCTTCCTCTCTCTGACTCTGCCTTTCAAGTAAAATAAATAAAATCTTGTTAATAATCTATACAACTTTCTGTGTTTTGTGGAAATATTAGTTCTAATTTTCCTCCTGATTTTGCCATTATATTGAGTTCAACAAAACTGTGTGACATTGTTTTCATGTGATGCAGCATAAATATTGCAGAGTTGAATACCAACAATGCTCACTACAAAAAGGATGGGGAATTTTTGCTTTCTGCATTCAAATGCCTTGCGGAGAGAGGAGAAGAAAACAAAAAGACCGAGAGCTCAAAGAGCTGGGTAGAGAGGGGGTGACTGATGAGGCAAGGTTGGAAAGGGGTCGACTCAAGCTTTCCTCTCCATCAGCATCGCCCAGGAAAGCTCAGAGCCTGAGGCTCCACCTCCAGATTCTGATTGAGTAGAACCATCTGAGGTGTTGTTTAACAAGCACCCCAGGTGATTCCAAAACAGGTACCCCTAGGCCCACGGGTTGAAAAGCAACCCAGGGCTCAGATGATGGGATTAACCTTGGATGAAGGAGTGAAGAAGCTGGAGGAGGTGTGTGGCCGGGAGCTGGTGAGCTGTATCTGGTGGCTTCATTTCTCATAAGCAAGGGATAAGCTATCTGTGAGAAGGAGCTATTTGTAGGAGCAGAGTGCAGGAGAAAGCAGACAGGTTGGGAACAGACGTGGTAGGAATGGGAGAAGAGACGTAACTGAGACATGGGAAGGGGCTCTTAAGCAACCCTGATCCTGGAAATCAAATATCCTGAACACAATACTTAACCTGCTTGTGAAGGTGAGGATAAAACTGCCACGGGGCTTAGGGAGGATCTAGTGGGAAACCGACAGGAAATAGACCCCCAAAAGTGTAAGGGTGAAGGGCCAACCTCACCCAGCTCTAGAAAGGCAGCATGCTGTCAAGCACTTCAGTCCTGGAGGGACCAAGCTGGCAGAGACCCTGCCACATGGTTCACCTCTGTGTGCCTGGCCTCCTATGTGTAAAACAGAGATAGGAATTTTCCCACCTCATGGAATCAAAGTGAGATCTAAATCGTTAACACCCGTAAAATTACTAGAGCAGTGCCCGCTCATGGCAAAGGCTCAAGGGATTGTTACCTCATTTATATTTACAAGCAATACCCTGCTTGAATATTGTGCTCTATCGTTTCTAACATGTGTTTACACAAATAACTAGTTGTATTTCAAACATAGATATTCTTATAAAATGTTACTAAGAAGCTGAAAGTAAGAGGAAAATGAACTACTTGCTTACATCTGTACAACTACTATTACATCCATGCAACTAGTTCCTGACCCATCAGGAATTGGAGACGGGGTCCCCAAATTCCAGTTGCATTTTCTGAGAGCCTACTGTGTGCTGGTATTGAGGAAGGGGCTTTTTAACACATTGCACTTGCCAAGGATTTCCCCCATCATCAGCTGAAGAAATTGAGGATAAGCCCAACTACAAACACGTGGTGGAAGGAGACCTGGTAAGGAAGTCGGGCTGGCTCCAGAGCTGGCTCTCCTTCAGTGGTTTCCAGCCCTCTCCATGGAATGCCTGCTCCCCCGCCGAGGTGACTGACTGTGAGCGCCACACGCCAGCACTTCCAAATAGCCATAAGGAAGTCAGAGGTAGGTGATCTCGATTCTACCCAAGAAAAACTGATAGTTTCATGGAGACCCTAAGGCAAGTACACCCAGGGCTGCAACACATGGGGAAAAGGTGCCTGGGGAGCTCGGGAGAGAGTCCAGCTGGAGGCACCATCTGGAGGTGAACCTCAAAGGAGAACAGGACTGGGCTCTGTGGCTGAGAGGATGGGGACAGGGAGGAGGGCAGCAGCACGCACATGGCGTGGACTGGGTGAGGAAGCAGACATGAGAACCCCAAGGAACAGCTAATTGTTAAGCCAGTGTGTGCAGAGGCTTGTGGAAGGAACAATTCAAGAGGATATGTGGGATTATCAGGGAGCTGGGATGATTCATTTAAAAAATTGAACTTTAATTTTACAGGCAATGAGAAGCCATTAGAATTGGGTTGTTTCTTGTTTTGTGCAAATGACTTTTAAATTTCGAGCTAACAGAAGATCCATGTGGACTTGTAAGAAATAATACAGGCCGGTGCCGCAGCCTACAGCGCTGGCACCCCGGGTTCTAGTCCTGGTTGGGGCGCTGGATCCTGTCCCGGTTGCTCCTCTTCCAGTCCAGCTCTCTGCTGTGGCCCAGGAGGGCAGTGGAGGATGGCCCAGGTGCTTGGGCCCTGCACCCGCGTGGGAGACCAGGAGGAAGCACCTGGCTCCTGGCTTCAGATCAGTGCAGTGCCAGCCATAGCGGCCATTTGGGGAGTGAACCAGCGGAAGGAAGACCTTTCTGTCTCTCTCTTGCACTAACTCTGCCTGTCAAAAAATAAATAAATAAATAAAAATTAAAAAAAAAGAAATACAGAGAGAGCCCAAGTAATGTTTGCTCAGTAGTCCCAATGGTAATATCTCACAAAAGTATAATCTGCATCACAGCCAGAATATCAACATTTTTTCAACTTAATATTTTATTTTTAGATAACATTTTTAATTTACATTATAGTCAAAGGTTTAATGTTCTAGTAAATAAAGAGGGCAACCACAGTCCAGCGGGAGAATATGCAAGTGCTACCAATAATCAAATGAAGAGATATTCAACTTTGCTCATAAATTTTTAAATAATAAGTCATTAAAACTACAGCAGTATATAATTCCTATTGATTTCTTTGGCAAAGATTTAAAACAGTTTGATAAGATGTTGTACTTGCACCAAAACTGGTACACCACACCAGCATTTTTTTTTTTAATTAAAAAAATAGTTCCCACATATAAGGGAGAGCATATATCTTTCTGTGTCTGGCTTATTGTCCTCCATTCCAACTATTTTTCTGCCAATGATAGAATTTCACAGACTGTTTATCGATCTTACCCAGATTTCTCCAGGTTCACTTGTACTCATGTGCACGTGCATGTCATTCTGTGGGATTTTACCTTAAGGATGGATTTGTGTATCTACACCCGCAGCCAAGACAGAGAACAGCGCGGACACTACAATTCTTTCTGTTGCCCATGTGTAAACACTCAACTTCCATCGGTAGCATCAGCAGAGAGTGGATCGCAGGCAGTCCTGAGCAGTCCCACAGCAGGTGCCTGCCTATCGGCCATCACACCACAGAGGAGCGGCTGCGGGTGCCGGCCCAAGTCACCCTCAACCCCTGGGAGGAGCCACCACCACTGGCCCTAGTCACCCGCACCGCAACCACGAGACACAAAGCAGAGACCCCGCAGCCCCCATTCTCAGCGCTGCCCAGAAACCAAGCCCAGAACCACAGCAGGGGCGCACGGGAGCAGTGGTCCCGGGAGGCCCACATTCCACCGCCGACCCAAAGGTCATCTCAAGGAAGGTTTTGTGAACAGTAAAGTGGCTCAGTGTAAGAGAAACAGATGTGGTTTCAGCAACAGGCATGGCGCCCAGGAAGACGGATTTGTACAACTGGAAGGCAGTGAAGTAGTGTAACCCCAGGAAATCCTTAGACAGTGTAGGAGATGGAGAGACCCTGGTATTGGATGTTTGTTGACGGAGAAAATGAAGCGCTCCCAGAGGCCAGGCCCAACCGGGCAAACCCTGCCGCAGGCGAAGGTTCCTCCCTCCCCAGTCTACGGGCAGAGACCCAAGTATTCCACTCCTCCGTGCAGGGAGAAGTGATGAAAGTGCGCTCAGGGAACAAGGTAGAGCAGCGAGACAGAACGGAGACAGAACGTGGATCGCGGTTACAGACCGCTGTTCCTCAGGGGTCTCCTCACCAAAGACAGCCTAGAGAGGATGGCAATGAAGAGGGTAAGCAGAACCTAGGAGATGAGACCCAAGGTTAGCAGCTACCCCAGCGTTACCACCGCAGAGACTCAGAAAACACTAAACCACAAGCAGCAGCCACTGGGCCCAGGGGAAGCCATGGCCTGTGACTCCGGCACCCCATGTGAGTGCAGGTTTGAGACCCGGCTGTTCCACTTCCGATCCAGCTTCTTACTAATGCACCTGGGAATGCAACAGAGGATGGCCCAAGTGCTTGGACCTTGCCACTCATTTGGGAGACCTGGATGGAGTTTCTGGCTCCACCTGGCTGAGCCTCCGTTATGGCGGCCATTTGAGGAGTGAACCAGCAGGTGGAAGCGTTCATGCAGACTCTCAATCTGTGTGTGTGCCTCCCTATCTATAAAACCGCTTTTCAAGTAAATGTTAAGGATGGGGCGGGGGGGGGGGGGTGTCAGTGGATTCACCATCCTGCAATTCATCTGCTTGGATAATTTTTTTTTCCCTGAGTGGTGTTTCATGAATTGTATATACCACAGTTTGTTTTACCACCCATTCATTAAAGGGCATTTGGGTTGTTTTTAGTATCTGGCTACTGTGAATTAAGCTGCTATAAATATTTGTACACAAAATTCACATGTAAAAATGTATGCATTTCATATGAACAGAAGTTTTCATTTCTCTGGTCTAAATACCCAAGAATACATTTACTGGATTGTAGGTTTAGTTTTTTAAACTGTCCAGGGTAGCTGGATCATTTTATATTCTCAATAGCAATGAATGAGTGATTCAGTTTTCTTACCAAAGGATGTAATCACTATTTCTTAGGATAGTCATTTTTGGCGGGAGTATAACGATATTTCGTTTTGTTGTTGTTGTTTTTTGTGTTTTTTTTTTTTTTTTTTGACAGGCAGAGTGGACAGTGAGAGAGAGACAGAGAAAGGTCTTCCTTTGCCATTGGTTCACCCTCCAATGGCCGCCGTGGCCGGCACACCACGCTGATCCGATGGCAGGAGCCAGGTACTTATCCTGGTCTCCCATGGGGTGCAGGGCCCAAGCACTTGGGCCATCCTCCACTGCACTCCTGGGCCACAGAAGAGAACTGGCCTGGAAGAGGGGCAACCGGGACAGAATCCGGCACTCGAACCGGTACTAGAACCCGGTGTGCCGGTGCCACAAGGCGGAGGATTAGCCTAGTGAGCCGCGGTGCCGGCCGATATTTCGTATTTTTAAAGATTTATTTATTTGAAATACAGAGTTACACAAGGGATGGACACACAAATATATTCCTTCTGTTGGTTTATTTCCTAAATGGCTACAATGGCCAGGGCTGGGCCAAATTGAAGCCAAGACCCAGGAACTCCATCTGGGTCTCCCACCTGGGTGGCAGGAGCCAAACTACTTGAACCATCTTCCACTGCTTTCTCAGGCGCATTAGCAGGGAGTTGGATCGGAAACGGATGACAATCCAGGAAGCTTTGTAAGCAAGTGTTGGAAGTGGCAGCTTAATCCACTGAACCCTAGGGGGGCCCCCTCTGGTTGTATTTTTAATTTAGATTTCTCTGGTGTTAAAAAGCTTTTCTTATGATTATTTGCCATCCTTATGTCTTCAGTGAAGTCTCTATTTATATCTTCTAATTGAATTTTTATTGGTTTTTGTATTTTTATAAGGAAATATACCAGTTATGTGACTTGAAATATTTTTTCTAATAGTTACCTTTAGATCTTTTTTATTATTTATTTATTTATTTATTTGTCAGGCAGAGTTAGTGCAAGAGAGAGACAGAGAGAAAGGTCTTCCTTCCGCTGGTCCACTCCCCAAATGGACACTATGGCCAGCACTGGGCCGATCCAAAGCCAGGAGTCGGGTGCTTCCTCCTGGTCTCCCATGTGGGTGCAGGAGCCCAAGCACCTGAGCCATCCTCCACTGCCCTCCTGGGCCACAGCAGAGAGCTGGATTGGAAGAGGAGCAATCGGGACCAGAACCCGGCGCCCATATGGGATGCCGGCGCCACAGGTGGAGGATTAGCCAAGTGAGTCAAGGCGCCAGCACCACCTTTAGATATTTTACAAAGCAAAAGTTTCTAAGTGTTGTGCACATTGCTTTATCAAAATTTCCTTTTATGCAGCGTGCCACTAGTTTTAAGAACTCTTTGCCCAGCCTTAGAGCCCAGAGATTCTGTTTTTTTTTTAAAGAGTTTTGCTAAGTTTTTGAAGCTATTTGAAATTTTACATGTTATATATGACCATCGTTCACGTAATTTTTGAAATAAGGTGTGAAATTTAGTTTTTTGTTTTGGTGTTGTCTACATTTAGCAAAAAAAAAAAAAACAGCTATGATTTTTGACAGGAATTGTGCAATCACCTGCAGATGAATTTAGAAAGAACAGACATTCTTAAAACATTCCTCATGTTCTACGAACATGTTAATTCCATCGATACAGCGCTTGGGTTTCTTGTATTAGCGTTTGGCGATTTTCATCGTACAAACCCTTTCTGGAAAGGACCGTGCGAAAAACCAGGCAGCCAGCCAACAGTTCTTGCAGATTACGCAGATCTATCCCTATGATAGAGACCCTGGGCATCTTGAAAGGCTGTGAAAGCTAGGTGGTGCTCAACTCGGTGATTCATGTGACCGCCCCCTCCCCCACCCCCAGCCTCCGCCTACGCTCCGAGACCTTCCAATTGGGTGAGGGGGATGCCAGGCGGCCGCTTGCCTCTGCCAGCCCCTCGCAGCCCCGTTTCCCCCTGCGCAGTAGGCAAGTGGAGTCTCCCGGCCTGTGCCCCCTGGCTTTTATTCTGCGAATCCTCGGGACCACTGGTTGCCGCAGGCTGCAGCGGTTTTCGAGAGGAGCGGATCGTGGCGGACTCGGCTCGCGCCTAGGAGACAGGTAAGAGACTCGTGCTTTGGGGGACGGTGCTGCAAGCCACGGCGTGGACCGCTGTGGCGGAGGACGGGACCCCAGACCCTCGATATCCTTTGGAACGAGCTGCCGTGGACGTGCATCTCTCGGTGCGGGGTTCGGAGCGCCGCCAGCCCACCTTCTTAGTCCCTCGGGGACCCTTTGCCGCAGCCACAGCTTGCGGTGCCGCGGATGCCCGCGTCCAACTCTCGCCCGAACTTCGCATCGGAGGCACGCGCGCGCGGGTACCAAACCGTAAAATTAGCCTTTTTTTCTTTTCATTCCCCCCCCCCCCCCAGTATTATAGATTTGCTCTCTGCTCTTGGTAAATGAGAGTTTAGTAGTGTCATGAAGAAAAATTAAAATGGGTGCGTCTGAGTACGTGGCCACCAGAGACGGGTGAAGTGTCGTGGAGACCCGGCGTGGTACTGTGACCCGACTGTCTGAGATGGGATAGGGGACATTCTGCCCCAAGGGGCGCTTGTGGGGTGAGCGGAGACCCTGGCTGCGTCCGGTGGAGCGCTCTGCTGTCCTCTGCCGCTAGCGTATCCCCGGCTCTCGTTGGGGTGCATTCGGAATCTTTTCCCCTTTACTATCTTCCCCTCGCCAAAAACACACCTTTCCCCCACATACTCCTGGCATGATCACTTTGACCGGCGTGGTGCCGTCACGGGTGTCGAGCCCTCATCCGTGGTGGGCTGTTCTCACCTGCTTTTCCACAGTTCGATCTTCGCGGCTTCCGACGCCTGCGGCAATGCAATTCCGCGTTTCTCAGCGGGCTGGAGCGAGAATTGCACAAAGCCGCTTCAGACGGGGTGGCCCGGGAGCGCGGGATAAGGCTAGAGGTGCGCATCTCCCCTCCTGCCCCCAGCGGGCCATTCTACGCTATCCAGGAATTTCCTCCTTTTGAAAATTTTGTATTTATTTATTTATTTATTTTCCATCTAATTTGAAGGGCAGTGAGAACGGGAGAAAGAGCTCTTCCATCCACAGGTTCACTGCCCCAACAGTGCAGGGGAAGCCAGGAGCCCAGAACTCCATCCGGGTCTCCCAGGTGGGTGGCTGGGACCCCCATCCCCTGCCACCTTACGCAGGCTGCACATAAGGAAGTGTCGATCAAAAGCCGAGTTGGGGACTGTAGCCCAGGTACACGGATACCAGAAGCGGACGGCCCAGGCTACCCGCCCACCCGCGGAATTTTTTTTTTTTTTTTTTTTTTTTTTTTTTTTGACAGGCAGAGTGGACAGTGAGAGAGAGAGACAGAGAGAAAGGTCTTCCTTTTGCCGTTGGTTCACCCTCCAATGGCTGCCGCGGCCGGCGCGCTGCGGCCGGCGCACCGCGCTGATCCGATGGCAGGAGCCAGGAGCCAGGTGCTTTTCCTGGTCTCCCATGGGGTGCAGGGCCCAAGCACCTGGGCCATCCTCCACTGCACTCCCTCCGCGGAATTTTCTAAGTGCTGTGTAGGAGGCGTCCCAAGGCAGCTGCTGACCAGGCACACTGAGCTCTGGCCGCCTTCCAGGTGAGAACTCCCGCCGCTCACTCTCTCTCTCTTTCCTCCGCAGGCATCACTCGTCACCTGCCAGGAGCCAAAGCAGTTGCGTCTCCCTTCGAAATCCCAGCGATGGGCAACTCCTGCTTTCCCCTCAAGGAAGGGCTGTTGCTGCGCCTACGGTCTCTGCCCCCCAGCCTACGCATCGTCCGTTCCTTTACTCGCTACCGGAGGAGAATTGACTACCGCATCGTGGTGGTCGGCTCCTCCGGGGTGGGCAAGAGCGCCATCGTGAAGAGGTGGGTCCGCGGCACTTTCCGCGACAAGTACATGGCATCCCTTGAGAGTACCCATCGCCAAGGGCTGGGCCGCAACAACAAAATCGGAGCCCTGCACATCACCGACACCACCGGCACCCGCCACTACCCCGGGCTGAAGCACTTCGCCATCCTGCGGGGCCACGCCTTCGTCCTGGTCTATTCGGTCGCCAAGAAGGAAACGCTGGATGAGCTGAAGCCCTTCTACGAGCTGATCCGTCGGATTAAAGGCAACAACCTGCACAAGTTTCCTGTCGTCTTGGTGGGCAACCAGAATGACCAGAGCACCCGGGAGCTGAGCGTGAGTGACGGCGCCGCCCGTGCCCTCGAGTGGAATTGCGCCTTCCTGGAGACCTCGGCCAAGACCGAGTTCAACGTGCAGGAGCTCTTCCACATGCTCCTGAACCCGGAGAAGATGCCCACTGCCTGCCTCCAGAGCCCCCAGAAGAAGTTCCAGGTGTCCAAGACCATGGAGAAGCTGCTCACCAAGTGCATTGTCATGTGAGCCCCAGGCCTTCGAAGCGTGACCTTCCTCCCCTGTAGTGTGTAGAAAACAGACTCATGCTCGTGTAACGTGTCACCATTGTATGCGGTGGACTTGCGTGCCGTGGTCCGGACTGTAACAACTAGCCCTCCTTAGATGTACCTTGTAAGCTGACAACTCTATTGCCCAAGCCAGACGATTCAGGTCCCTGAGGTATTGGCGTTGAGGGGGAGAGCACTGTGCATTTTAGATCAGACTGTTAATGCTACCTGGGAAGGAAGAACATGATTTGAGGGGGAAAAGATACCAAAATGAAAGATCCCACAACCCTTCTTGTAACCCTATGATTGTGTATTGTTTTTACACTTTCTAGTTCTGTAAGTGCCTGATCATCTCTCTTCATTGTGTACTTGATTGTTCAGAAACGTGTTTTTCCAACAAATGCCTTGACAGATTGCTGTGCATAGTAGCAGCTCCATGACATGAGGGTGAGAGCAAATTGTGAAAGTGAAACTTCATTCACCAAAGCTCTGATGGTTGTTTCCTAATGTATTTTGAAATGTTTGGTATTCCACACCGCAGCTTTCAAAACGTGTAACACCTCCTTGACTTAATAAAGCTTTTCTTGTGTGCAATCAGTTCTCAGAAATTTCTTTCTCATTGGGCCACAAAAACAGTGCTTTAAAATTGAAGCCACATCTGTGAAAGCCTGCTAATAAGAACTTCATGGCCGGCGCCATGGCTCACTAGGCTAATCCTCTGCCTGCGGCGCTGGCACCCCAGGTTCTAGTCCTGGTTGGGGCACCATATTCTGTCGTGGTTGCTCCTCTTCCTGTCCAGCGCTCTGCTGTGGTCCAGGAAGGCAGTGGAGGATGGCCCAAGTCCTTGGGCCCTGCACCTGCATGGGAGACCAGGAGGAAGCACCTGGCTCCTAGCTTCGGATTGGTGCAACGCGCCAGCCATAGCGGCCACTTGGGGGGTGAACCAACGGAAAAGGAAGACCTTTCTCTCTCTCTCTCACACTAACTCCGCCTGTCAGAAAAAAAAAAATAAGAACTTCACACATAAATGGTCCCTGCAATGCAGAGCTGTTTTGTATCCATAACGTTTCCTGGGCTGATACCCGGAAGAACTCCAGGCATCTTGGAAGAGGATGCTCACTGTGGTGCTGTTTCAGAGGAAGCAGGTGAAAGGCAGAAGTGAACCTTCTGTTGCTTCAAATCTTCAAGAAATAGAGAGGGGAGAAGGGGATGGAATGGGAGGGGGGAATGGTTGGGATTTGAAATTTGAGAAACTCCCCCATAATGGAGTTTTAGAAAAGATCTTACATTTGAGCATAAGTTTTGAGTGAGGGACTACATAAATACACATACCTCCTTGCTTTAGTGTGTGTGTTTTTAATTTGAAGGAGGTAGAGGGAAGCTTTTAACTGATTATCCACACAATACTTTTTTTACTGAACAGATATCTATTGGCCAACTTTTGTGTTTCTAGGAAGTAGGCACAGCATTGAGAAGGAATCATCTATTTCACAGTTGCATAGACTGAGTTTGGAGGTTAGAAAATCTATTCAGTGCCTCCTTTTTAAATGGCCAATTATTTAACATTTTCTCACCCATTCTCATAGCAATTGTTCTCAGCCACTAGAAAATACTTAAGTGGTTCTATCATATTGCTTCTCATGAACTCTATTCTTAAAAAATAATCTTTAGCTAAAGTCCCCAAAGGACTAATTCCACTTCCAAAAGAAAATATTCTATTTTGACTATTCCAGAATTGTCCTTGAAAAATCTATTGTATTTATTGTTGTTCCCTGTCGTTGAGCAAAGAGATTACCAAGGATTTGAATAAAATACAAACAGTGATCTTTAGAAAGAAAAGAATACATTTTTTAATGTTGCAGATAATACTTAGTCAAAAATAAGACATTGGGAGGAATGCATTTTGTGTAGGAATTAAGATGCTGCTTGAGAGAACCACATCCCCTATCAAGTGCCTGGCTTACAGCCCCAGCTTTACTCCCAATCCCTGGCTTCCTGCTAATACACACCCTAGGAGGCAACAGGTGATGGCTCAAGTGTTTGAGTCCCTGACCATCCACATGAGAGACCCAGATAGAGATCCAGACTCCTGGTTTCAGCCTTGGCCAGCATTTGAGTAGTGAACTAGCAGATGACGGGTTTCTGTCTCTCTCTGCCTTTCAAATAAGTAAAAATAAATTAAAAAATAAAATGGCATTGCATTTTCATATAATTTATGCAATCCTCCTGCTATATACTTCAAATCATCTCTAGATATATTACCTAATACAAGGTAAGTATTATGGTTATGTAAATCATTGTTATACTATATGATTTGGAGAACAATGACAAGAAAAATGGTCTTCACATTCAGTACAGGTACATTTTTTTCCCCAAATATTTTCAGTCTGTAGTTGAAACCCATACATTTCCTCTTTAAGGGGACTAGTCACAAGATGAATGATTGCACCTTTCCTCTTTATTCATGGTACACAGAGGCAGAAAATGAAGCATCGTCAGAACCTCTCTAGAATCCTGGAAGGGAGGTGAGAAGCAACGCAACAATCCCACAGGCATAGGGTGTTTCAGAAACAGGGGAGATAAGCATTTACACCAAGACTTGAAAGCCTTCCCAAAAGAGACTACATGACTGGCATCTTTTAGGGCTCTTAGGCATTCAGTTAGATGGGCTGAATGTCGGGGGAAAGCAGGGGAGACATTTCAGGAAGGCAGAGCAATGAACAAAGTCATGGACAAAGGTCACAGCTTGTTTCTGGGAATGGATGGAGCAGATTGGGGAAGACAAGCTTGGAGAGTCAGGGTTTAGAATTCATCCTTTAGGGGCCAGCGCTGCGGCATAGTGGGTAAAGTCGCCGCCTGCAGTGCCGGCATCCCATATGGGTGCCAGTTCAAGTCCTGGCTGCTCCACTTCTAATCCAGATCTCTACTATGGCCTGAGAAAGCACTAGAATATGGCCCAAGTCCTTGGGCCCCTGCACCCACATGGGAGACCCGGAAGAAGCTCCTGGCTCCTGGCTTTGGATTGGTGCAGCTCCAGCCATTGCATCAAATTGGGGAGTGAATGTGGATGGAAGATTCTCTCTCTCTCTCTCTCTCTCTCTCTCTCTCTCTCTCTCTCCTTCTCTCTGTGTAACTCCGACTTTCAAATAAATAAATAAGTCTTAAAAAAAAGAATTCATCCTTTAGAATAATAGGAAATTTTTAAAGGATGCAGGCAGACATAATCATATTTGCAATTTTATTTTATTTTTTAAAGATTTATTTATTTGAGAGGCAGAGAGAGGTCTTCCATCCTCTGGTTCACTCCCCCAAATGGCCACAGTGGCTAAAGCTGGGCCAATCCAAAGCCAGAAGCTTCCTTCTGGACTCCCATGTGGGTACAGGGGCTCAAACACTTGGACCATCCTCTACTGCTTTCCCAGGCACATTAGCAGGGAGCTGGATTGGAAGTGGAGCAGCTGGGACTCAAACTGGCACCCATATGGGATGCTGGTGCTGCAGGGGGAGGATTAGCCTACTGCGCCACAGCACCTGCCCCCATATTTGCCTTTGTAAAAAAATTGCTCCAGAGCCTCTGTGGAAGTGGCTTTGGAGAAAGACAGGTAGACTAATTAGGAAACTATTATTATTGTCCAGGAATTAAATTTTGAGTAAATGTTTTAGGCATTGCTAGAGAGGATGGACACAAAGGGATGAATCTGAAAACTGTTTAGTAGGAAGAATGGCAATTTGCGGGAGTTTGAAAGACAGAGAGAAACTAAGGTGACTGCCAAATTCTGGGTGGGGTATCTAGATGGGTTATGAGGATAATTAACCAAGTTCAAAGCTGCAGAGAAGAGCCGATTTGTGTGAATATCTGTTCGCACAGGCACGTACTGACAATTGCATTTTGGATATCACAGTTGCAAAGTGCTTATAGAACATTCAGGCAGAGGTTTCCAATACGAATTGGACTGGGTGTAGAGTCTATAGACAGTAACTTGCAAGTTCTCAGCATATGGTTGATGGTAAGGTTGTGGAAAGGGAGAAGAGAGGGCTAAATGAAAGGATTTAGGACAGTATCCTGGGGAACAGAGGCATCTAGAAAGCTATGGACAAAGAAGAAACTGAAGGACACTTAGAAGGGACCAAAAACTAAGAGGAAATTCATAAGGTACAGAAATGGTGAGCAGGAAATGAGTTTCAAGGAAAAGTATGTAGTCCATCACAGAATAAGAAGAAGGAGGAGGAGGAGGAGGAGAGGAGAAGGAGAAGAAGAAGATGAGGATTAGTAAGTGTTGCTTAAATTGTAGCAGATCAGTGACACTTCCGGTTTGTCAAAATAAAGTAACCCCGTTCTTCCCAGGTTCTCTCTCCTGTAACTAACCCTGGATGTAACACAACAACTAAGCAAAAGAAAATACTTAAAAGTGCAACTAGGAAGACAGCCTGAGAACCCGGGAAGTGAGGAATGGTATGATGCAGATTCCCTGGCTTCTAATACATCCCAGGCTCACGGAGGAGCTGGTTTGACACCTCCACCAGTGCACGCTCAGGACTTCTGGGAAGAGTTCCATGGGACTGAGAGGGGAGCTGAAATCCCACTCCAGCCTTCTGCAGCGTGAGTCAGAACTCTGCCTTTGCTGGGTGGTGGTGATGAAATCCAACAGGTAGCTGAAAAGACACGCCCACCTAGTCCTCAAACCACACCTCAATAGAGGGAGTGCCTGCTCAAACAAAGGTAAAATAGGACACAGAGTCTCAAACCCTAATAACTCAAATGTCTAGGATACAAGAGAAAGATCATTCCTTGAACCTAAACCAGGAAAAATCCCATCTTGAATGGGAAGAGAAATCAACAGGCACAAACAGCAAGATGGAATGAGTTGTTGAAATTATCTGAAGAAAACTTTCAAACAGCAATTATATGTTCTTTTAACAAATTAAGAAAATGGGAAAACTCAGCAGAGATGTACAAAATACTAAAAGAATTAAATGGAAATTACAGAATTGAAAACTATAAAAATCTGGGTGGGCTCAATAGTAGAATGGAGATAAAAGAAAATTGAATGGGTGAATTGATGTTTTCATTTTTATATAATGTCCCTCTAGTTCAAGTAACTCGATTTGCAATGAAGTATACTGTATGTGATGATAAAATTGGAGTATCCTTTATCTGAAAGGCTTAGGACCAAAAGTGTTTTTGCATTGAAGAATATTTCTATATATGTAATGAGATACTGTGGGACAGGGCCCAAGTCTAATCAGGAAATTAATTTATATGTCATATATATCTTATAAACATGGCCTGCAGGTAATTTTTTTCAAAGATTTATTTATTTACTTGAAAGGCAGAGTTATAGAGAGGCAGATGGAGAGAGAGAGAGAGAGAGTGAGTCAGAGAGAGAGAGGTCTTCCATCTGATGGTTCACTCCCTAAATGGCCGCAATGGCTGGAGCTACGCCAATACAAAGCCAGAAGCCAGATGCTTCTTCCAGTCTCCCACATGCATGCAGGGCCCTAAACACTTGGGCCATCTTCTACTGCTTTCCCAGGCCACACCAGAGAGCTGGATCAGAAGTGGAGCAGCTGGGACTCACACCAGTTCCCATATGAGATGCCGGCACTGCAGGTGGCAGTCAAGCCCCTGCAGGTAATTTTACACAATGTTTTCATTGTATCTGCCTTTTTTACTGTGACCTATCCCCTGAAATCAGGAATTTCCCACTTGTAGTGTCATTTAGAACATTTTGTATTTTGTATTTTTAGATTAAGGACATTCAACTAGTAATCCATCCATTCCTGAAAAAATTAATATTCGCATGACACATATTTTCAAATTTTCCTGTGTATTATATGGTGTTGTAATCTTTTTCTCATATATTACATTAAAAACTCACTAGAAGACCTAGGTGGAAAGAAGGGGCCATAAAAGAAGAATGTACTTTTCTCTGAAGGGAGGAGAGAACGTCTACTTTGCTTATGGTCTTATCTAAATAGCCACAGAATTTGTGGACTCAGAAGTCTTCCATAGCCTTGGCAGCTCATGTCAAGAGCCTCTGGTGGTCATTGGCATAAAAAATAAGAGTGCTAACTGTTAAGTCAACAACAGGAGTCACTGTGCACTTGCTCCTGGTGTTGGACATCTGTCCTTAATGAGGTGTACTGTGAGAATTAACAGTAAAACTTGTCTTCAAACTCTATACTTTGTGTGTCTGTGTGGGTGCAAACTGTTGAAATCTCTACTTAGTATAGAGTTGGTCTTCTGTATATAAAGTCAATTAAAAACAAATCTAAATGAAGAATGGAATGGGAGAGGGAGTAGGAGGTAGGATGGGACTGGGGGTGGGAGGGCGGGAATCGGGGGAAGAACCACTATTTTCCTAAAAGCTATACATATGAAATTTGTATTCATTGAATAAAAACCTTTTAAAAGAAAACAAAAAAAAATAAAAACTCACTAGAAAGATAATACTACATTTATCCATGTTTGTTCTTTGATTGCACTTTCTTCCCGATGGCCCAAATTTCTTCATTTTATGATTTCCTCTCGTTTAAAGAACATCCTTTAGCCATCAATCTAAGGTGGACCTCTTTGTGACAAATTCTCTGCCAATCCTGAAGGATTGTTTCTCTGGACATAGAATTTATGGTTGACCATTATTTTCTTTCAGCATTTGAAGAACACTGGGCTACTTCCTCCTGGCCTTCTTAGTTTCTGCTAGGAGATCTACTGTCATTCAAGTTGATATTTCCCTGTGTCATTTCTCTCTAGATGTTTCAAGATTTTTTATTCGCTTAAAGTTCTTGGAGGTTTCTTTGTAATGTATCTTAGTATGGGTTTCTTTGGGCTTATTCTATTTGGGGTTCAATCAACTTCCTGAATCTGCATATATATCTTCTTGCAAACTTAGCAGGTTTTCAACCATGGCTTCTTCACATGTTCTTTTAGCACCTTTCTCTTTCCCCAGTTTCTGAAATCTTCCTGACAGGTAACGATGACTTTTGTTAGGGTCCTGTAGATCCCTGGAGCTCTGGTAGTTTTTTTTTTTTTTTTTTTCTAATCTACTTGCTGTCTGCTGTTCAGACTGGGTAAATGCTATTGATCCTTTCTCAGTTTTACTGTTTCTGTCTTCTGCCGTTCTCACTCTGTTATTACTGAGCTCAACCAGCAAGTGTTTTACTTTGGGTATTATATTTTCTTCGGGTTTTGTAATTTCCACTTGGTTGTTTTTCCTAACTTTACTTTTTGGCTAAGATTTCCCAAGTTATAGTTTCTTTCAACAGATTTTATCATTGCTTTTTGAAGCTTTTTTTATGATGCTTCTTAAAATCCTTGTCAGCTAGTTTCATCATTGTCTTCATTTCAGTGTTGGTACAGTTGACTGTCATTCAAGTTCTGATTTTCCTGGTTTCTGGTGATAAGTGATTGTTTCATAGATACTTTGACTATTATGGAAGAGGTTCATGATTCAATTTAAATCTTCCGTTTTCACAGACTCTCTCCTGGTTTGGACTAGCACTCAGATCCTGGCCTCCTTTTGCAGGCCTTAGTTCCATGACAATCTAATTTTCAGAGCTTAAGCTGTGCTTCTTCAGTCCGCTTGGTTCAACTGCTAGGACCCCCACAAACCCCTCCTGATATCCCTTACTGAAGTGGAAAGCACCTGTCTGGGGCAAGGCTGCCTGATGCCTGAGGTAGGAAAAGAGAACAGCCTACCCAGAGGTGTGAAGAATATTTCCCATGCTAGACTTCTGGTAAGCGGATTCCCTTCTGCTGGTGCCTCCAGCAACAAGGCCACCTTACACCTCCACCTGACGAAAGGCATTCTCTGCCCTGTGGGGCAAAGGCGCTGCTCTGGCCAGGAACTTTGTTGTGTAGCCCAGCATCTCCATGTTTCTAGTTGGAGGCTTGGTTTTAATTTTGTGGGTTTTTACAATTTCGTTAAAACAATGTGGAAGTGGCAGGAAACTATTCATCTCTCCTCGGTTGCAGGAACATAAAGGTGTCTTCGGAGGCTCTCACCTTCCTAAAATGCTGCACGTAAGAATCCGGAGCTGTGAGTTAGACATCCACCTTTGATGTTCCAAAGCTGCATGTTCTTTGGCTCACCACTTCATCAGCATTGACCTTCATTTCATCACACCTAAGCTTCAGGAGGCAGCTACATGTTGTCCAAGTCAGTTCATTTAATGGACCCTCACTGAGAATCTATTATATGCCTAGCACTGTGATTGGGGCTAGGCAAAGACAAATAAGACACAATTTCTTATTGTCTGGAAGCTCACAGAGATGGAACATTCCATGAGGTGAAGGACATTTCACTTATATATGTATATATACACATATACATACATATGTGTATATATACATATATATACGTTGTTATTCCAACTAGTCTATATTATGATGTTTGATAACAGGGGTTATAACAGCTGGCTTTACATTTAGACAAAGAGAAACATTGCTAAGTCTAGAAAGATTACTTCAAGGAGTAAGAGTCATCTACAGCTGTTGGAAGGGTGAGGGGAGCAGAAGTCAAGTGGCTGCTAAGAAAGTCTTAGGCATCCCACTGATGATTGCAGCTGCATTTTCTCAAATGCTTTCTTTTTTTTTAATATTTATTTATTTGAAAGTTAGAGTCACACAGAGAGTGAAGGAGATGCAGAGAGAGAGAGGGATATCTTCTATCAGCTGGTTCACTCCCCAGATGGCCACAATTACCAGAGCTGAGCTGATCCGAAGGCAGGATCCAGGAGCTTCTTCTGGGTCTCCCACATGGGTGCAGAGACCCAAGAGCTTGGGCCATCTTCTACTGCTTTCCCAGGCCACAGAAGAGAGCTGGATCGGAAGTGGAGCACCCAGGTCTTGAACCAGCGTCCATATGGGATGCTGGCACTGCAGGTGGCAGCTTTACCCTCAAATGCTTTCTTTAAGCAACACTTTCTCTGTCTCTTTATCCTTGTAAACCTTATATGAGGACCTCTTGTTGTCAGACATACAACCTAGAATGATTTATGGAAAGCAACCCCGGGTCACAAAGAAGAACATAGAAGGAGCAATGCCAATCCTGAATTGACAGTAGACAACTTGCCACTAGCAGTCAACAAATACACAGTACATGTGCAATGAAAACAATGAGAAACATACATAATTACAGTGTGCTTTCATGAAAGCAGTGCTTACACTGGGCCCTGGGAGTGCGCAAAGGACAGCTAACCAACTGGAGCCAGAGGACAAGGAAAGATGTCACACAAGTCCAGGAAGGCTTTGAGGCTCAAGGTCATATAGGTTAAGCTGTGAGTAACAGAAAAATCTAAAATAACAGTGGCTTAGACACAACAGAAGTTTCTTTATCTCTCATAAGCAAGAAGTTTGTAACTAATCGATCCAGGGCCACAGGGTGCTCCAGAGCTTCAGGAGGCAGAGACTATTTCTATATTTTTTTCTCTACCTGCCTTGCTGTCCTTCTTTCCTGATTCAAGATGACTGGTGAAACTCCAACTGTTACTCACACAGTCGGTCAGGAAGAGGAAGGGAGGGCCGGTGCTGCCGGAGACACTGCCTGCAACGCCCCTCTTATTCTATATGCACACCGGTTTGAGTCCTGGCTGCTCCTCTTCCAATCCAGCGTCCTGCTAATGTGCCTAGGAGAGCAGTGGTGAATGGCCCAAGTGTCTGGTCCCCTGCCACCCACATGGGAGACCCAGGTGGAGTTCCAGGCTCCCAGCTTCTGCCTGGCCCAGTTGTGGCCGTTTGGAGAGTGAACCAGCAGATGGATGAGTTCTCTCTCTCTCTCTTTCTCTCTCCCACTCTCTCTGTACCTCTGCTTTTCAAATAAATAAGTAAATATTTAAAAAACAAAAACAGGGTGGGGACGGTGACAGCCCACTGTCAGCATACGTATCCATGTCCTTCCTCCCTACCCTCTTCAGGAAGGCTGGGAAATGTAGTCTTTATCCCGAGCAGATAGGTGCCTTGCCAAATTCAGGATTTTATCACCTCAAAAGAAGAGAAAATATGTGGCTACAGTTAGCAGTTTTTGTTACACTCCGGCTTCCAAACCTAGATTATCGGATACTGGAAACTTCTAGCCGAAGGGCCCATTCCTTATTCTAAGCCTCAGTGTGGGCCATCTCACCTCTTCAAACCCTGTGGACACGCTGCGTGGAGGGGGCGCTTCCCCAGCACGGGAGGAGATGCGACTCTTTCCTTGGGGCTGGCGCTGTGGAGCAGAGGGTTAGGCCAGTGCTCCAAGGTGCAGGAATGTATACCTCTGCCATATGCAGTGTCCAGCAGAGAGCCGTGAGTCTCATGTGACTGTTGGACACTTGAAATATGCCTGGTCTGAAGTGAGATAAGTTGTAGGGCTAAAATACCGTGTGCATTTAGCATAAAAAATGAATGTAGAATCTCACAATTCTTTACATTTATCACATGTTGAAATGACAACATTTTGAATATTGTGGGTTAAATAAAATATTATTAAAATTACTTTTGTGTTTCATTTTATCTTTTTAATGTTGTTATCAGGAAATTACATATATGGTTCATCTTTGTGAATCACTTTATATTCCTGCTGGGCAGTAGTATTGATCTAGGAGAGTGGCTACAAGAACCAATTTCTAATTTGAACTTGATTAAATACGTTAGCTTGGATCAGCAGTCAGATGCCTTAGAAAAACTGATAGCGTATATTTAAAGTCTCTGTGTTGTCAGATGTCTGTGGAATTTCATGAGCTTCAAGAGAACAAAAGTGTAACAAAATCTACTGAGGTATGTTTGCATACAAATGGAATCACACAGTGCATCTACATCTACAAACCTGGGCCCACAGACCCAGAGCCCGGAAAAATAAACATATTAGACTTAGTGAATTCAGAGTTCTGGCGAGGATTAAAATAAATGAAAATTGAAAATGTTACCACTGCACTGATATGGTGTTTTTCTAGGCTGCTGATACTGACTCTCAAATCTGCCATCCATTTCACACTGAGAAGTGAAAAAGTGTGGAGATAAATACCTTTTGCAACTCGAGATTCAATAAATTTAACTATTGGATACCAGCATGAGAGTACTTCAGAAAGTTCATTGGAAAGAGGGAACTAAAAGTAAGTTCATTTTGATGCCCAAGAGTCTTGAAATCACACAATTTTTTTCATAATCTGCATTTTCCATGAGCTTTTTGAAAACTTCATCTTCAGGGGTTTACGTGTGTAAGTTCATAAATGTTCATCTCTTCTATCCTCCAGGTTAACTCACATGGCCGAGAGAAGAGCTCACAAACTCAGAATAGTTGTGGTTTTTTGTTTTAAGATTTATTACTGGGGCCGGCGCTGTGGCGTAGCAGGTAAAGCTACCGCCTGCAATGCTGGCATCCCATGTGGGCGCTGGTTCAAGTTCCGGCTGCTCCTCTTCTGATCCAGCTCTCTGCTATGGCCTGGGAAAGCAGTAAAAGATGGCCCAAGTCCTTGGGCCCCTGCACTCACGTGGGAGACCCGGAGGAAGCTCCTGGCTCCTGGCTTCAGATCAGCGCAGCTCCAGCTGTTGCTGCCAATTGGGGAGTGAACCAGCAGATATAGGACCTCTCTCTCTCTCTGCCTCTCCTTCTCTCTCTCTGTAACTCTGATTTTCAAATAAATAAATCTATCTTTAAAAAAAAATGTACTATATTTATTTGAAAGTCAGAGTTACAGAGAGACAAGGAGAAACAGAAGTTTTTATCAGATCCATTATACACATCAGGAAAACAAGGCCTCCAGTACTTTAGTACTTGCCCAGGGTCACACAATAATCAGCAGAGATGAGAGTCACCTATTGCTGCAGTAACACACATCTTTAGCCACATGGTATTGGCACGTTTGTCAGAATATCTGGTAATGATGGTTCTTGGGTAAAGCGGCAATCTATTCAGGCACTTCTTTGCAAGGTGATGATAGTGTAGAGAACAGACCCATCTCATGGCACCTGCCCCGTTCCCTTACTAGAACTACAAGCTGCTTGAAGTCAGGGATTCCATAGCCCAGGTCTAAGATACTATCTCCTCTTTATAACATTTGTGAATGAATTACTGAAAAGCAGAGAAGCCATCAAGGAGAGCAATATTTGGTATTTGTGCTTTCTTACAGGGAAGGAAAACCGCCTGTGTACTAACAGCAGAAGACAGACTGTACCGGAAGGTTGAGTGAGAGCAGATTGTTCAGGATGGATATGCGGAAGCACGTGCTCCCAGAGGAGACCGGAGGGCAGCATTCTGAATGGCCCGTGCTTGCTGCAGCGGTTAAGCCACTGCCTGCGACATGAGAACTGAGTTGAGTCCTGGAAACTCCACTTCTGATCCAGCTCCCTAGTAATGCTCCTGCGAAAGTAGTGGAAGATGGCCCAAGAGCACTGGGCCCCTGCCACCATGTGGGAGACCCAGATGGAGTTCCAGGCTCCTGGCTTCAGCCTGGACAGTCCTAGCCATTGCACTCATTTGGGGAGTGAACCAGCTCATGGAAGATCTTTCTTTCTCTCTCTCTCTCCCCATCTTTCCCTCTGTTTCTGTAACTTTGTATTTCAAATAAATTTTTAAAACATAAACTTGAAAAATAATGGCTTCTGCCCAGGGCTGTTGTGAGTTCTAAATGAGTTGATACAAATGAAGTATTTAAGATAGGGCCCGGCACATGGTGAGCAATCTACAAGTAGTCACCATGACTAACACTGTCAGGAGAAATCGACTGTATGACCATCCGCAGGGACTCAGCTTCTTAAAAGAATGAGCTGGTCTGAGTCAACAAAATGTATCTCTAAGTTTAGTTTGAAATCACCACTCCCATTTGAGGGTTCACTTATGTGTGGCAGGGACAGGGCTGTGTTGAGTTGCTTTTAATATGCCTCATAGAAAACTGTTGTGGAAGAATATTCACATAACTTTTAATAGGCATTGGCTGTCAGGAGAGGAATGGCAGTTCAAGGAGGAAAGGAGACTCACTTTTTACTTTATACCCTTGAATACAGTTTGAATTATATTGCCATATGCCTACTTTTTTTAATTACTGAAAAAAACACCCAGCTAATTTCCTTATGAGTCTCAGCAGGAAAGGACAGAGTGGGGACTAGAATCCAAATATTTTGACACCAATCACAGTGGTTTTTCAATTTATTTAATGCTAAAGTAATCCCAGTGAGGACCCATATGGACTAATTATTAAAAAAAATCCAACAAATACATTGTGCAGCTAGCATCTGACACTTAACACAAGAGAAACAGATGACGGTCAAAGGGTTAAATTAGTAACTGAAGATCACTGCTGATGACACTGGAGTTGGGATTCTCATCCAGGTCCACCTCACGTCACCAGATGAGCCCAAAGTTAGAAAATACAGTGCTTAATCCTGGATCTTTCCTTTCTTGCGATGTGACTCTGTGAACTGTTCAGATGAAATAAAATGACTCCATGAAATCATTGTCCAGGATGCGCGTCACCTAGAAACTCGTCAACCTGCTAGCTGAATTGGATTGCCGCTTCCTTCCCCGCTCTCCCTGCCTTAGATGGACACTCCATAGCTAATGCCAATAACCATCTACCCAACACCTCGGCCTCTGGCCTCCCACAGACTGTGTTTACCTGCTCTTTGTAAGAGAAGCACATCTAAAACTTTCCATTTCGATAAGCTCTGCACCCAGGCGTGGGAGGTGACTAGCCTGCCACATTAATGCATGGCCTCCTGTTTACTCCTTTTGCTTTGAAAGCTCATGTAGCCTCTTTGTACCAGAGTTAATAATCCAGAGTGGGAGAGAAGGAGAGGGACTTGGAGGGAAATTACTCATAATTGCAGCACTCTATTGGTGTGTTTTTCTCTGCAACCTAGAGCTGAACATTGTGAAATGTATTTGTTCCCAGTGCAGTTTAAAGGGGGAGGAAGCAGCGCTCTGAGGCCAGGCTATCTGAGGACAAGACAGCTCTTCACATGTTTGGAATTTTGGTCTGAAAATGCCTACTGAGTGGACATGTGCCCTGCCCTGATGGCACATGTATCAGCTTGCCATTCTTAACCAGCTGGGGCCTCAGGAAGCTTCTGTGCAATGCAGCTCTCCATCCCTAAAGTGAGAAGACCTCAAGGTGAAGGGCACAGCAGCCGAGTAGGGAGTCCAGACAGTGGTGACTTACAGGTGGGAAGATGACGCCCAGTCAATAGCACGCAGCCTCTCCTCGGTTTCAGTGGGAAATGTGGGCCCCATGTTACAGCAGTTTTCTGATTTCTATAGGGAAATCTCAGAGTTTTTAAATATTGTTGATGAATTAAAAACTGTTTATGAAGAATTCTATTTGGGTCCAACTATGCAAGGCCTGAAGGCACCAGCTAGAGACCTCAGTCTGGTGAACATGGGTGATTCCTCAGTATTCTGTGACTTTGTGGCAATTTCATTATTATCTGGGAGAATGAAAAACATTGTGCTCCCTCATAAAACACTGTCCATAATGGCATTATGACATGGAGAGTGGAGCTAGAAGCTCTTGATTGAGCCCCATTTCTATTCTATGACACCTGTGTGATTCATCTCCCTTTTATCAGTTCCCTTACCCAGAAAATGGCAACACAACTATCTTTCTCACATCGTGGGACTACATGAAGTGTGTTTAATGCTGTCAAAGCAACACAGACAGGAGATCATCAGAGATTATTGTTTGAAGACAGGAGATATCAATAATTCAGGGTGAAGAAATTGCTAAGTTTGTGGCAGTAGAAGTTAAGGCTAGAGTCTCTATTTTTTTAAAAGATTTATTTATTGGCCGGTGCCACGGCTCAATAGGCTAATCCTCCACCTGCGGCGCCAGCACACCGGGTTCTAGTCCCGGTCGGGGCGCCAGATTCTGTCCCGGTTGCCCCTCTTCCAGGCCAGCTCTCTGCTATGGCCAGGGAGCGCAGTGGAGGATGGCCCAAGTCCTTGGGCCCTGCACCCCATGGGAGACCAGGAAAAGCACCTGGCTCCTGCCTTCGGATCAGCGTGCCGGCAGCGACGGCCATTGGAGGGTGAACCAATGGCAAAGGAAGACCTTTCTCTCTGCCTTTCTCTCTCACAGTCCACTCTGCCTGTCAAAAAAAAAATTATTTATTTATTTATTTATTTGAAAGTCAGAGTTACACAGAGAGATAAGGAAGGGCAAAAAGAGAGAGAGAGACAGAAAGAGAGAAAGAGAGGTCTTCCATCTGCTGGTTCACTCCCCAGATGGCCACAATGGCCAGAGCTGAGCTGATCCAAAGCCAGCAGCCAGGAGTTTCTTCCAAATCTCCCACGCAGGTGTATGGGCCCAAGCACTTGGGCCATCTTATAGCACATTCCCAGGCCATAGCAGAGAGCTGGATCAGAAGAGGAGCTGCTGGGACTCCAACCGATATCCATATGGGATGCCGGCACTGCAGGCAGTGGCTTTACCTGCTACACCACAGCACCTGCCCCAAGACCAGAGTCTCTACAATGGGGTATGAACAGCACAGTGGTCAAGAGATGAGTTCTGGGGCCAGCTTGCCAGAACGGGCAGGCAGCCTCTCCTGTTTGCTGACCACAGCCTTGGCCAAGGACCTCTGTTTCCTTATTTGTAAAATAGGGGATAAAAATAGTTTTTGCATTACAATGTTGTTCTACATATCCTTCAGGGGACCCTAGTGAGTTCTACCTCCTAGGGGTCTGTCGCTCCCCGTCTTCGTGGAGGAACGACACAGGACCCTGCGTTGTTCTTTTGTCTGCTCGGCCCTCCCCGGGTTTGCTGCTGGTTCTTCCTGGGTTGGCTACCGACCCTTCCACCTCCGTGGAAGGGCGGTTCCCCCTGCCACCTTCCCCACTTCTGCGGGGGAGCGGCACACCGCCAGCCGGCTCTCTCGGGAGCTGCACAGGTGTTCCTTCAGATAGATGTTCCTGGTGCATGTTGTCTCTCTCCTCCTTTATAGTCCTCTTCCACCAATCCCAACTCTGCTACCCACACGCCAAGTACGCTGCTCTCCTCCAATCAGGAGCAGGTCCTACAGTTTATTGGTTGAACTGGAGGCAGCTGAGTAGAAGCTGTTTCCTCCTCTCCCAGCGCCATATTGTGGGAGAGCAGATGCATAGAATAAGTCTTAATTCCAGTAACAGTCTAGTCCGAGTTGCTCCCAGTTGCTCCCCACAGGGGTCATGGTGCGGAATTCCCTCCCCTGTGATTTGCTTCTAACCAGTAGAATATGACAAAGGTAGTGGGCTGTCACTCCAGTGATTATGTTCCACTGTATAAGACTCCACGTGGGCAGATGGAGGTTGGAGACACGGTTTGTGAGTTTGGTGACGTAATCGGCCATGTTTCAGAAGCTGGCATGGCCAGAGAACGGGAGTAGCTGCTAGGAACAGTGGGTGGCCACTAGAAGCTGAGGACAGCCAGCAGCCAGCAAAAAGCCAGGCCCCACAGTCGCAAGATGAGTTCTTCCAGCAACTTGAATGGCTCAGAGACCAGTTCTTCCCCAGAGGAGTCTCCAAACAGGAATGCAGCTGGGCTAATACCTTGACGCCAGCCTTAGGAGACCCAGAGCAGAGGACCCAGTTGAGCTGTGCCCAGATGCCTGTCCGACAGGAACTGTGAAGTAACAAACATGTGTTGGTTACCCTGCTGTATGCATGATCATCTGTTACACAGCAATAACAAACTAGTAACTGCTTATCATATCATTATGCATAGCATTTGAGTTAGCATTTGTAAAATACTTCCATTTCCCTGATATAACAAATGTTAGCAGAATCATATTCTGGATATCCAGTTTATTGTCAAATACTGGTTTAGCAGCTAGAGATTTTGTTTCTGTTTATGGTTATCCCAGAAACATGTGTTACCCCTTTAACTGTCCCAAACTTATGAGGCAATACATTATTTAATAGATCTCATCCTTGTCCTCACCTGGTCATTGAACATCCACCACCTTTACTCCCAAAAAGAACCTCTGAGAACCCCTGGGGTTACATCTACGTGCAAACTGCTCAACCAACTACATCACCACCTGGGAAACGTCACGTTCTTCCAGAGCTGCTTAATCTTCCAATCGCAAGGTCCAAAGCCAAGTTTACATCATGCTGTCCCAATAATGGCAAATGTCGGGGGTCTCAGAGAAGTCTTGAGTTTCATGCAAAAGTGGAAAGAATTGTTTTCTCTCAAATTTAGTGCATTTTGTCATCTAGTCCTCAAAGTTGCAAGGCAAATTCCAAGCATCTTGCCCAACCTCTTATGAAAACAGAACTTTGACCTCTGTTTTGAAACCACAGCTCAATATAGGACCCAACCTCTTTTCTCTTTCCTTGTAGCCCACTCATTTCCTTGCCTAACTCATTTTAACCCTTAATGCCTCAGTTCATCCTTCCTTGATTGTCCAGACTACGGTATGGCCCCATTTTAAGTTCCCATCATACCCTTCGCTTCTCCTATTCAGAATTATTTGTTTAATAGTTTTCCAACCAGCTAGAGTATAAGATTCATGACAATGATGCCACATGCGACTTATGCTCGCTAGTGTATTCCTAATGTCTAGCACTATGAGCAGAACATAGTAGGTGCTTAATAAACTTGTGTTATTATATGAAGCCACATTTGTAGAATAAATCCAGGCTCATTAAGGTTAAGTATTTTCTCAGGGCACAGAGCCGCTGAAGGGTAGACCTAGATTTGTCCAATTCCAAAATCTGATCTCTTTGCTTCCCAGTTCATCATCTGCCAAGGGAGAGCACAAATCAGACAAATCTGCAGGTAACATTTTGTGCTTAAGTCAGAATAATCAACTGACTTTGCTGTGCAGATGCAAAATAAGAGCTAAATATATGCTTGGAAATGTAATTACCCTATTGTTACAGAGCAGCTTGTCACTCTGTGGTTGACTTTGTTAAGTCTGAAGCAGAAAGGCTTCCTGGGGCTTTAGATCACAGTAATAGACCAAACAATTTCCTGGCAGAATCAGAAAGAAAAGTTTCCAAGGAGCCTCCTTACATCTCCAGCATGCAGCAGGAGAGGACTTGGAACCGCCACATGAGGACAGGCCAGGAATGTGTGGCTTGTGGCATGTGCCACACTGCGGGAGGAGGAAAAATGTTCTAGAACCTGGAGGACAAGTGAGACACCCATGAGGCCCCTAATCCAGGGGGATGTGCTTGAAAAAACATGAAGTTTTTAATAATCACCAATCAATATGAGGCTCTCCAACCATCCATCAACCCATCCAACATTTACTAGGGCTTATTGGGTACTAGGGACTGCTCTGGTACTGGGGCTACAGAGATGAATGCAACAGACTGAATCATTGCTCTCACAGAACATTCAGTAGGATATAGGGGGAGGAGATATAATAATAAACAAATACACAAGTATAATAAGACATCAGGCAATGCTAACTGTCATGAAGAAAAATAACAGGATGAAGGATCAAGAGAGGCCACTTTGCTAAGCATGGGACAAAACCATGATCGTATGCAATTCTTACAACCATCTCAGAAGTGGATAATAGCACTTCTACAGAAAAGACAACTGAAAAGTATAAAATAACTTACTTGTCCAAAAGCCAGACCAAACCCAAGCCAATCTGATGCCAAAGCCCATGTTCTTAGCACTAACACCCTCCAATCCCAGGGATTTGTGCTGATCAGAGCCAAGCTGATCAGTTCTGGTGTGTTGCTATCATTTGTGCTCCAGCACAATTCACAAAGTTTATATGGCACATTAAACTCTGAACCAAGCTCTGGGAAACAGATAGCGTGCCTTCTCTAAAGGAGCTTGCAGAGCAGTGGTGGGGACTTACGATGTAGGAGAATTGACTCTGGCTATGTGGAAAGGGCTGATGCGCGTCCTGCGATGGGGTCCGTGGCAAACAGCAGAGCCTCTCTGCCTCACCCTCCAACCTTGAAGCCCATTGGTCAGCCCTGCCCTCCCCTGGATCTCACTGTTTTTCACTCACTCTCGTTATCTGCTCCACCTACCCTGCCCTTCCTGCTGTTCCTTACACCCATCCAGCTTGCTCTTGTCCCAGCCCTTTGACCACCTGCTACACCCAAGTCACTCTCTGACCCTCACCATATCTTTTTTTCCAAAGAGTTACTGCTGGGGCCAGCGTTGTGGTATGTAAGGTAAAGCCACCGCCTGCTATGCCAGCACCCCAGGTGGGCACTGATTTGTGTCCTGACTGCTCCACTTCTGATCCAGCTCCCTGCTAATGCACTGGGAAAACAGTGCAAGATAGCTCAAGTGTTTGGGCCCCTACACCTACAAGGGAGACCTGGAAGAAGCTCCTGGCTTCAGCCTGGCTCAGTCCTGGCAACTGCAGCCTCTGAGGAGTGAACTAGTGAGTTGAAGACCTCACTGTCTGTGTGCGTCTCTTGATCTTTCTCTGTAACCCTGACTTTCAAATAAATAAATAAACAAATCTTTTTTTAAAAAAATTATTGCTGTCTACAAGTTTCTATTTTTTGCTTCCTTGTTTATGCAGTACTTCCTCTCCTTGAGAGCAGAGATGGCTGGTTTGTTTCATTCACTGTTATCCCAGCACCTCCAAATGGTGTCGGTGAAGGCACAATGTAAGCCTTTAATAAATGTGGGTTGAATAATTAAATGAAATAAATAATGAACAAATGACTCTCCATGTGTGATGAATCTGAGGGCCTTGGTGCAAATATAACTGCCTGGGGCTAAGAGCAATGTTCTTTAGGTTTGGAGGGGGGCTGGAGCCCCTGCACCTGCCAAAGCCTGGGCAGTTAATTCTAAGGTCAAAGAGCCAGTTGTTAAATACTCAGGAAATCTGTGAGCTGTTTGCTAAACACAGTCATTATACAATTAGGTTAGATAAATTTATAATTAAAGAAATTACATTTAAAACAAGTATGCTCAAATTCAGAGTACTCAGAATTCATTGTTGTAATTCCTATTTTCCCACTGTTCACTGTTCCCCAGGCTCTTATGATTTTTACATGGATTAGACATGTCTGGTGGCATGTCTGGTGGAAATTCTCAGTTGTGAATGCTACTGTACACCCCTTCCCTGCTGCGCCAGTACTGTCATGTAGGTAGAATGGGAGTGGACATCGTAGAGGCACTTACCTATGAAGTGTGAGTACCAATGGTGTGTGGCCAAACGCCATAAATCAGGTCCCCCTGGAGAGTGGGTCATTGAACATGTACCAGCACATCTCAGCACTCAGGTGCGAGAACCATGGGCAGCATGGAGGAGAAAGGGTTCAGATCAACTATGTCACTCACAATTGTGTGACTGAGTGGCTGAACGTCCATCGGCTCTAGACTGGAGCTCATTATGTCTTGCCTCCTCCCTGCCCTCCCTGTCCCTGGCCAAACCTAACTCAGAGGAAATGAATATGCAGGCAAAGCAACGATTACTAGGCTTAGCTCAAGAGGACTTAGAAGGAGAATGTCATTACATTCTTCGAATCGTATCTGTGAACTATGCTGAACCGAGAGAAGACTTCAGGGAAAGTTTGCCCAGCAGCTGCTCTGGGGAGCTCAAAAGACCTTCCCTGAGTGATGGCTCATGCTGTGCACCGAGACAGGCATGAGAAGGAAGCCACCAAGGCAGGGAAGGAAAGTACTGGTGGTCTGGAAAGTACCCCTGTCAAAAGGAGTGGTCAAAAAGAAACTGAAAGGATGGAGGGAGAAAGAAAATACACTTGGGGCACTCTGGATGGTTCTGTATGGCTCGAGCAGTGGTCCTGAAATGTTTTGGTCTTGGGATTTCTTCACGGTGTTAAAATAATTGAGGATTGCAAAAATATTCCCTTTACATGGGATACATCTATTACTACTTACCAAATTAAAATTTTAAATTTTACAACTTTAAAGGTATATATTTATTTTAAAAATAATACACCTGCTATGTGCTAATGTAAATGTCTTTTATGAAAAATAAATACATTTTCCAAAACAAAAAAAATACAGTGAGAAGCTGGCATAGATTTACATGTTGGCAAATCTCTTTAATATCTGGCTTGATAGAAGACAGCTGGGTTCTCAAAGTTCTCTTTGCATTCAGTCTGTTGCAATACCACACAACATGCAGCCTTGGGAAAGCAGCACTGCAGGAAAACACCAATGAGAAAGTGAAAGTGGATAAAGCAAACAATGTGTTAGTATCAGAAACGATATTTTGAACTCAGGCCTCTTCATGGGTTCTTGGGAACCCCATGAGTCCTCCTACCACACTTTGAGACTCTCTTGTGTAGAACATAAAGTTCAAAACCTATAGTATAGCTACTGATGGGCGGGAAAGAAGAGGCTTGAGAGAGAAGTAGGAACCAAGGGGCATCGTATGGAGTTGAGGAAGAGCCATTGAGAGCTTAAAACCAAGAAAGTGGTCTTTATTTTATTTTAGAAAGAACTTTAATGAGGGTAATAAATTAGAGGGGCTAAGAGGGGTTTGAGATGGAGGACCGATGAAGAGATTGTTACCATGAAGCAGATGACACACGAAAGTGGCCTGAACTGAAGGAGTGCCAGCAGATCTGGACAGCAAAGGGAAAACTGGGGTATATGAAGTAGGTGGACACAGAAGGATCCTATGATGAGTACCACGCAAAGGCAGAGGCAGGTGAGCAGCTGGCTCACTGATTTCTGAGATGGACAGCTAGATGGATGGTGGAGATCCAGGGGGAAGAACATTTGGGGATAGGAAATAATTAACCCACTTACACATGCAAACAGTTTTCTAGTAGGCAGTTGACAGATGAGTCAGAGAGAACAGGAGCGGTATCTGAGCAAGGAATAGAGTGGCTTGGGGAAACTCAAGCCAAGGCTTACAAAGACAGATGGATTTGACTTGTAGCCACAGTCTCTAAGTACCCTGAACACTTTCCAACAAAATAAATGCATAAAAAGTTATCACAGTACTGGGTACATAAGGGTCAGTTAAATAAATTGATTATGTCTTACCTTTGTTTACTTATTTTTCTCTAATTTTCAAATAAACTTCAAAGGTAGTTTCCCTGTAGGCTATTCCCATTTAGTGATAGTCATTTGGGATAGTGCAATGGAGGGGCTTAAAATGAGAGACTGAATGCAATTTTCCTCAGACTTTTGGCCAAGAAAAACAGCAATGTTGGAAAACAGAAGGTAGCTATTCTACAACTTACCATTGCAAAATGGGAAAAGTATAGGAACCTGTTAGCCAGATAATGAAGCATCTGCTGCCACACCATTCAGAAGCGGAAGGAATGTGGCACTGAGCTGTGTGGCTGCGGCATAGGGGCTTCTCCTAATCACAATGGTTAGCACTGCTGTTGACAAGTTGGGTCATCAGGGATATGGATACGGTATACAGTCACAGAGTAACCAGAAGGGGCAGAGGTATGCCCAGTAAAGACACATGCAACTGTTGTCTATGTCCATTTGCGCTTTTGTCACAAAATACCATAGGCTGGGTGGCTTGTAAACCTCAGAAAGTTCTGTCTCTGGAGGCTGAGAAGATCAACACCAAGATGCTGGCTGATTCACAGCTCAGGAGGGCTGGGCTCACAGAGGGCTATCCCCCCACCATGTCCTCACATAGTAGAAAGTATTAGGGAGCTCTCCGGGCACCCTCTTTTAAGGCAACACTCATGAAGCCTCCATTGTCATGACCAAAACACTTCCCAAAGGCCTCACCTGTACATATCATCATACTGGGGCTTAGGTTTCAACATGCATTTTGTGGGTGGGGCACAAACTTTCTGTCTACAGCAGCTGTCATTCATTCACACGTTTACTCCACATTCATTGAGAAAAAGCAAGAAGCTAGGTCTTGTGGGAGTTGGAAAGTGGAGGGAAACTAGGCTCCTAGCTTGTAGGACTTTATAGTTTATTAACAGGGAATGTTTTTTGAGCTCTTTCATTATGCCATTGTTGTAGGCATTGTACACATAATAGCACTTTGATCTTCCCAACAAATGTACATAGCATATATTATTACTGTAATTTTTACTCTCCAGATGGGAAAGCTGAAGCAACAAGGAGTGAAGGCAGTTGCCCAAGTCCAAAGAGCATGTGCTCCAGTTGGGCAGCCAAGCGACAGATGCTAGTGCCCTGGGTCTCCCACAGTGGGTCCAAGCAAGAGGGTGCCGAGGGAGACTTGAAGGTGCAGGTGTATGAGACTGGTCTCGGGCAGGGGCACTACGTGAAGAGTACTGGAAGATGAAGAGGAAAGTATAGAGCCAGCTTTGCATACACTTGCCGCTTCATTAATGCCTGCTGAATAAGAATTTCTGAGGGAAATTACTAAGAAATGTATGGGGTGAGAGTGCCAAGGGCCTGGAAAGCCAGGTGAAGGACTTTAGCCATGACTGACTTCTACATGCACGAGGAGCCTGAGGAGCCTTAAGGCAAGGGATGACGTAATACCAAGAATGGTTTAGAAGAATCAGTGTGGAAGATGGTATAGCAGCAGCATTGCAGGAGAGGGAGCGGTGCAGGCAGGAAGAATATATGGTTAGACTTTTCAGTTTCAGGAGGAGGTAAGGGTTGGCTTGTCTCTGCATAGGATACTCTTTCTTATTAAAAAGTAGCACATTTCACTATGGAAAATTTGGTTAAAATATTAAAAAATGTAAAGATGAAAAATACCCACAAAGCCAATACACCAAGACAATTACTATTACCATATTTATATTCAGTTTTCTAGGTATATATTCCCTGGGTAGCTTCAGAGATAAAAAACTGACAGGCAAAATTGGAATCACAGGCATATAGTTTGGGATTCTGGATTTCCCCCACTTCTCCCTTCTTCATTCATGTCAGGAATATTTTTCCCATGTCATTCAACATTTTGTTAAGCAAGTCACTATTGGGTTGATTGAAATTTGATACGAGCAATTTGAACATTGTTGGATTTTTTTTTTCCTCCTTATTTTGTTCTCTGTAGTTGTAGGTAGTGCTTCAGGGAACAGCCTGTACGTCAGCCTTAGCCTTGTCTCGGAACATCTCCTCTTAGGTTCAGTTCCTAAGAGTGAAATGACTAGGTAAAAGAGCATGAGCATTTTTAAAGTTCTTGATCTGTATTTTCAAACCACTTTCTGGAAAGATTACAATCATTTGCATATCCATCAGCCCTGGGCAAAAGTTCTGCTGTGGATCGCATATTTTGCGTCAGTTTCTGAGTGTTTAGCCCTGAATGGTGTGGATCAGGCCAGACCACAGTCTCAAATTGGATTTCAAATATTTTGACTAGGATTTTTGTGTCAGATCGGCAAAGCTCTTTCTTGAAGCCAGATTTGCTCAGTGGAGCGGGAATTGGCTAAGTAACCATTTAGGCAGTGGGAGTAGAAACCAGGCTGACGTCATTGAGTGCCTGGCCTGACAGGAAAGATTGCAACTCAGAGAAGGTTCTCAAAAGCAATGGCAGGACTGGCTTTCCAGACACATTCTTGTGAAGTCAGGTTCAAAATAGGTAACCATGAGAGTTTTAGTCCTGATTACCCTGAGTTTTTAATCCCTTTTCTGTCTACTGATAGGCTGTGATAGGACTACCTTGCTTTTCATTATCAGCTCTGCCAGAGGTCTGGAACAAGAAATAAAAGGAAAAGAACATCACAGTTGCCTAGGCTTACTTTTTTGATTGGTGCAAGGATAAAATTAGAAAGTAACTGAACAGCTCATATTTCCTGTTCTCTTTGGTCCTCAAATCACAGAAAATTGAGAGGATGTCTTAAGACGTGATTGAGAAGGTGTTTCTTTCCATCACAAACGATGCCGGATTTTCTAGCTCTGAAAATCTTAAATCTCAGTTTCATAGAACCCCTCACATAAGAAGGTCTCACATTTCTTCCCAGACTCCCCAGGATTTTGTCCTATCTCACTCTATGTATATCCTTAGAGCATGCCCCAGTTTGTGGATGGAGATGATGAGTAGGAGGGGGTAAATTAGGTCACTGATTCTTTGATTCTTTGACTCTTCCATTTTAATCCAGCATGAACACCCCTTAGGAAGACGTGGAGGGCAGAGACCCTCTCTTCTTGTCATTTTATATAGGCAAACTATAGTTTCTTCTCATAGCTTCTATATCCATTCCAGGCACTCTACCAATAGTATCCCAGCCATTCGTCACAGAGGCAGGTAGCACTAACAGTGGTACAAATGACAGATGAGAGAATGGAGGCACAGAGAGCTTTAAATTATTTGTGCAGGATCTCGCACACACAGCTAGTAAGATGCAGACATGGGCTTCACAGGTCAAGTCAGCTGGCCACACGGTGAGTGTCCTCAGCTTAGTTGCCATGATAACAGAGCCTTTCTCACTTCCTTCCAGACAGTTCTGCCCACAAAGCACCCCTATATTGACACCCCAATCACATCCCCACCTCACTCTCCTCAAACCTAAAATGGGATCACAAATAATTATCTTATTTGTAAAAATAACTTTATTTACTATCGACCTTTTGCTAGGTGTGTGACCTTGGGCGGGTTTACTTACTCTCTCTGTGCCTCAGTTTGTATATCTGTCGAATAAGATGATGGTCTCCATCTCAGGGTATTGTGAAAATCTAAATAGTTAGCAAATGTGAAGTACTCAGAATAGTATCTGGCACAGAAAACTACTCTTCAAGTATGGTTTGTGGTTACATAATAGTAATTATATCATATCTGTGAGTATTATAATAGCGTTACAATTCTACGCCAGGCACTGTGAAAAACACTAGGGAAACAGGGCTAAACAAGACAGGTGGCTTCCTCCCCTCAGTTCTAGCACAGGAATTATTTTGAACAAATAATGACACATGATAAATGCTCAGAGTGTTAGTGTCAGCGTGTTGGTTGCCCTGGGAACAACCAATATGCCCCTCTCACCAGAGCTGGAGATCAGGGAGCCTACCACCGGAAAGTAATTGAACTTGGCAGACACCGACACCTTCGCTTTTCCTATCACCTCTTCTCATTTTTCACCTCCACTGTGAGTGAGTTCCTGAGGCCCAACTCCAAAATTACTCAGCTTCTGCTCAGTCGCACTGACTCTACCCTGTCTGAGCCACTGATCTCCCCCCACGCCTTGCCTCCCACAGAATCCAAAGACTCTGCTGCCATACTTTCCCTGTCACGTCTCCCAAACAGTGTCCACAAAGCATCCAGGATAATTTTTAAAAATTAAAATTAAAATATTTCAGTGGTTTCCATTTACACTCAAAATCCGACCTCTTCATCCACGACCTAGAAAGCCCTGGATGATCTGCCCTGACCACATTTTCTCTTTTTTTAAAAGATTTATTTATTTATTTGAAAGTCGGAGTTACACAGGGAAAGGGAGGGACAGAGAGAGAGAGACAGAGAAAGAGAGAGAGAGAGAGAGAGAGGTGTCTTCCACCTGCTGGTTCACTTGCCAAATGGCTGCCATGACCAGGGCTGGGCCAGACAGAAGCCAGGCACCAGAAGCTTCACCCAGGTCTCCCACATGTATAGCAGGGGCCCAAATACTTGGGCCATCTTCCACTGATTTCTCAAGTGCGTTAGCAGGGAGCTGGATTGGAAGTAGAGCAGCCAGGACTTGAACTAGCACCCATTTGAAATGCTGGCATCACAGGCAGCAGCTTTTCCCACTACGACATAATGCCAGCCCCCTGCCCACATTTTTTATCTAATATTTCTCTATATCCAGCTCTGTGTCCTAGGAACCCTGTTCTTCTTTTTTCCCTGATTGTACACAGCTCATGCCTGCACCAAGGAGCTGCATCTGCAGCTCTCCCTGGAGTATCCTTTGTTATCATTCAGATAACTGCACACGCTGCTAAGAAGTGATTCAGTCTAATGCATGCTACCTTCTTCTGTCCCTCTCCAGAGCGCCTATCCCACTATCCTTTGATTACCTTATGAGTACCCAGCACTATAGGAAAGTATCTTGTTCATTCAAGGGTCGCCTGTTTACACTCTGCCTCGCCAATGCTGGAATATGAGATTCATGGGAGCAGGGGAATTTGCCTTCTTGTTACTACTGTCTGTAGCATCTAGAACAGGGCCTGGCAGATGGTAGGCACTTCGTACATATTTCTGATTTGAGTGACTGAAGTCAATTTAAGCTGCATCCTAAAAACAAGTTGAGCACTGAGCAAGTGAAGATGAGGGGCAAGGGTGTTTCAGGCAGGGCACCAAACCAGCAAAGCCCTCAGTTGGGAAGATCATGGCATTTTTAGGTGACTAAAAAGAAGGTCAGTGCAGCTGGAGCCAGGGAGGGCCTGGTTCAAGGTGAGGTTGGCATCCGAGTAGGGTCAGAGCATGTCGAACCCATATGTCATGCTGAAGATAGCAGACTTTTGTAAGGGCAGTGGGAAACTGTTTTAAGGCTTAAGCCATGAGTCCAGGACAGTGTTTTTAAAAGAACCCTTTGTAGCCAGCCCAAGGCCTTAGGGTAGACACGTAACACCAAGGCTTCGCTCTATTTCTCCCACCTCCATCCTAATGAAAACCGTGTGGGCCAGGGGCAGTGATTTCCAGGATGTAAATTTTAAAAGCAAAGATTCTGGGAGCATAAACAAATTGCTGAAGATCAGTGACTTTATTTGGGTCCATCCTGGCTTAGAGCAGCCACAAACAGAGGAAATAAGCAGGGGCTTAAGGAGAGCACTGGACCCGATGCCCTTGGCAGTGCTCAGCCCTCCTCTGCCCTCTGCATGAGGGAGGGCATGAGCGTGACGCACATCAGATTCTTTGCTGGTAATCAACCTTGTACTCGCTGTGAGTAGACCCTCATGCATCTTGTCTCTTAAAGAGCGTCCCTGCCCTGTGCACTTTAACAGTGTTCGTCATGTTAGAAGCGTGGCCTCTTGCTATCCGTGGTGATGAGATGAGTAGATGTATCACACCACTGCGTGGCAAGAGCTATCGGGCCATCCCGCCATCTGCCTCCGACAAGGTAGGGCGGCCTTTCTCCCCGTGATGGATGAGTTTGCTGCCCATCACTCCTCCTCCAGGAGAGTGGTGAAGGCCAAGACCTGTGGCTGCTGCAGGGGGGAGGAAGGACAAACACAAACCATTACGCAGCATCTACTATGTGCCAGGCTCAGGCAAGGTGCTGATACCATTTAATCTGTATGTGGCCATCCTTCCCTGTTTCACTGATCAAGAGATCTGAGCTACATTTTTCAAGTTAAAACTAAATTACTAAACACATTAGATTACAAGGAGATAGAGTGGAAATACCTTATCACTGAAGGTATGTCCCTAGACCCCTGAGGACGCCTGAAACCACGGATGGCAAAACCCCCAAATTTAATGGCATTCCCATTTGAATTAAGCACTTGTCAAATGCTCTGGCTGTAACTACTGCAGTTTGAAGTGGGACAATAAAACAAATACGAACTTCTTTGTCCTGCTTTATAATTCCATGGCTAGTTCGTACCATGGGGCTATCATGCATGTGATTTCTTTTCGCCTTGCCACTTAAAGGATGCGCCTATGGCATCTCTTGAGCATGCTGGGACTGCCAGCTCACTATGATACTGTGACAGTCGGTCTGAAACCAACGAGGCTGCTCGTGACTAATAGGCAGGGAGAATATTAGAACAAAGGAACAATTTGTGACCTAGGCAGGACGGAGCGGGATGGTGTAGAATCTCATCACAATACTAATAGTGGTATGCAACTTAAAACTTAAGAATTATTTCTAGAATTTTCTAATGTTTTTCCAATTGGGGTTGACAACAGTAACCTGAAACTGTGGAAATTGAAGCTGCAGATGGGAGTGGCGGGGGGGCGGGGCTTACTGTATTCTCTATGCTGACTGCCCCTGTGTGGATCCTACCTCCCTATCTCTCATGTTGAAAGAACCACTTAACAGGTGACCTAGCCTCTGGGTTTGCTCCCAACTATCCTACCCTCCATTACCACGCAAGCCTTCCAATAGAAGCACAAGGATGGCTGGGTTTCTCTCCTGCTCAGAAACAGTCCCTGGCTCCCCACTGCCTGCAGTTAGTTCACTGTGCGATAAGGAATAAAAACCATCACACTGGAATGATGGGCACAAAAGATGCTTCTAGAGCCATGGAAGGGAATGATTCGTGAAGTTTTTGCTGGAGGAGCTGTGCTGGAGGGCCGGGGAGGGCTTCACAGAAGAGAGCTGAGCTGGGTTTAATGGTGAGTAGGGGGGTCCTCCTAAGAGGATGGCTCCCACCTGCGCCAAGGCGCTGTAAGGTGAAAGCTGCGGCTCCGGCTGCCCCCAGGACATGTGACTGGCTGTTATTGCATCATGGAATCTTTTGCTCAGGTCTCTAAGGAGCAGCATAGCAACAAGCAATGATTTGTTACCACGAGGCTGTCAGGCAGTTTATCGGAGGTTAGAGCCATGTGAACTGCATGCTGATTTATGAAACACAATTTCTCCACTCATACAAGCAAACAGATTTAGTTACATGGTTCAGAAGGGGCTTGGGAAAGGCAGCATCCAGAGAGAGATCGAGGCCAGCCCCCACATCACCCCAACTCCACCTCTACGGAACACGGAGCACTGAGTTGGATGAAGGCCATGCAAGACACAGGCACGAGGCTCGGCCAGAGCTTCCAATGTGATAGGGACAATTATTTGAAAAAACAAACCCTGGAATTTGAATGCTGTGGTTTGAGCTCTCCCCTTCTTGTCTATATTTGGTTTAGGAAATGTGAGGCTAAGGAAGGGGTGTGTGTGTCCTGGGAAGGCTGAGGAGATACCATGAGGGGCCCCCAACGGGAGGGCCCAGGCAAACAAAGGCTTTATCTATTGAAGTGTTTTTTGCCCAGACTTGAGGGGGCAAAGAGAGTCCTTAGCATTTTCCCAGTTCTGCTTATTAGCACCAAGAGCTCTACAGAGTGATTTGCTCCAAAGGACAGCTAATAATCAAGAGCATGCATCTGTCCAGGCTCCTCTTCTGTGCATACTGCCTCCATGAAACCAGGCAGCCCAAGGTCATCCGTGGTTTGAGATTTTTGCCTTGAGGATAGACCTGTTCTGAAGTTCAGGATTGCCATGTCCTTGGGCCACAAAGAGATGAAACAGGAGAACTCAAACACAAGCCCTGTGAATGATTTGTCTGGGACTTTGGCACTGCTTATGTGGAGACCACAACAGGCTCTAGAAGCAAGGACAAGGAAACAAAATTATCTTCAACTCCTGCATTCAGCCAAGAGTAGAGCTCTGCTGATAAATGTAAACCAATCCATCCTAGGCCACTTTCCCCTCTTGCACGGCTTCTGTGTGTCCTTCCATCTTCTCTCTAGGCTCGTGCACCTGTTCATCAGCCCACCAGAGTCACCTTCCCACAGGCATGCTGTTTCTGCAGACTCCTAAGGAAATGAGACCTGTTCGTCCTCTTGACTAATACTCCTAGCTTTCTGCGGTCTTTATTTTCTACAGGAAATACCAGTTACATGGGAGGATCAAGGGAAGGCAAACCACACAACCACGGCATTCAGCATAGGAACAAGTCTGATCTTGGAAAAAGGGTCCTTAATGTGAAAAAAAAGGCATAGGGGCCGGTGCTGTGGCATAGCAGGTAAAGCTGCCACCTGCAGTGCCACCACCCCAAATGGGTGCCGGTTTGAGTCCCGGCTGCTTCACTTCCTATCCAGATCTCTGCTATGACCTGGGAAAGCAGTAGAAGATGGCCCAAGTCCTTGGGCCTGTGCACCCGCGTAGGAGACCCAGAAGAAGCTCCTAGCTCCTGGCTTTGGATCAGCGCAGCTCCGGCCAATGCAGCCACTTAGGGAGTGAACCAGCGGATGGAAGACCTCTCTCTCCTCTCTCTCTGCCTCTGCCTCTCTGTAACTCTGCCTTTTAAATAAATAATAGATAACTAAATAAATCTTTAAAAAAAAAAGAAAAGCATAGATAAGAAAATGGAAACTCCATGAGATTAACACAATCAATAAACAGTACTGAATAAAACTGGACAGAGTGTGAATCTCACTAGGTATGTTGACCACATTGGTTTAGTAACCCAAACCTAAACTTAAGCATAAGCATTTTATAAATATCTTACTTTCAAAATGCTTATGGTAGGGCCGGCGCCGCGGCTCACTAGGCTAATCCTCCGCCTAGCGGCGCCGGCACACCGGGTTCTAGTCCCGGTCGGGGCGCCGGATTCTGTCCCGGTTGCCCCTCTTCCAGGCCAGCCCTCTGCTGTGGCCAGGGAGTGCAGTGGAGGATGGCCCAGGTGCTTGGGCCCTGCACCCCATGGGAGACCAGGAAAAGCACCTGGCTCCTGGCTCCTGCCATCGGATCAGCGCGGTGCGCCAGCCGCAGCGCGCCGGCCGCAGCGGCCATTGGAGGGTGAACCAACGGCAAAGGAAGACCTTTCTCTCTGTCTCTCTCTCTCACTGTCCACTCTGCCTGTCAAAAAAAATAAAAATAAAAAATAAAAAAAAAAAATGCTTATGGTAGTCCACCTCCTTCTATTCAAGTTCAATGCTGTTGTGCTAACTGGGGCCCAACCACTCTTTAATTTACTGTTTTATGAGCCTCCAGCTCCTTCTGCTTCCAAACGGCCACAAAACGTTTCTTCCTCTAAAACAAGCAAAATCACATTTTCACCTTGCACAAACCCTTCACTGGCTTTTTGTGATGTCACTGTGACAATGCAGCAAGCCTACATTTATGTTATACAATCAAACACTAATCTGGGTGTTGCTGTGAAAGTATTTTATAGGTATGATCAAACCATAATCAGTTGATTTTAAATGAGGAAGATTGTTCTCGATAACCCGGGTGGGCCTGGTTCAGTCAGGTGAAAGTCTGTAAGGGGCCGGCGCCGCGGCTCACTAGGCTAATCCTCCGCCTTGCGGCTCCGGCACACCGGGTTCTAGTCCTGGTCGGGGTGCCAGATTCTGTCCCAGTTGCCCCTCTTCCAGGCCAGCTCTCTGCTGTGGCCAGGGAGTGCAGTGGAGGATGGCCCAAGTCCTTGGGCCCTGCACCCAATGGGAGACCAGGAGAAGCACCTGGCTCCTGCCATCGGATCAGTGCGGTGCACCAGCCACAGCGCGCTGGCCGCAGCGGCCATTGGAGGGTGAACCAACGGCAAAAGGAAGACCTTTCTCTGTTTCTCTCTCTCTCTCACTGTCCACTTTGCCTGTCAAAAAAAAAAAAAAAAAAAAAAAAAAAAGAAAGAAAGAAAGAAAGTCTGTAAGGATAGAACGGAGGCTTCCCTCATGAAGACACGCTCCCTGTAGACAGGGACAGTGTCTGCAGCCAATGCCCTAGATTTCCAACCTGCTTTTTCTGATTTCCTATCCTAAGATTTTGGTTTATCTACCAGCCCCACAATGACTCATCCCACTTCCTTGCAGTAAATCTCTTAACATTTATTTCTTGCTGGTTCTGTTTCTTGTTTTGAGCCCTGATTTACACACTTCTCTGCACACAGATGAGATTTAAAGGTTGGAAGCTTTAGGACGGAAGGTGTTTAAACAAAACTTCTGGTGAATTATTGGCTGGCCACTAACTATGTTGACCCAGAGATGAATTCATGGAAGCCAGTCTTACAATTTTTATCAAAGAATTATTAAAAAATAATTCAGCAGGACATCAGAGACTACATGGTAAGAGAAATAGAGTATAGAATTAGTTTAAACAAGTAACCAAAAAAGCAAATTGGCAACAAATACCCTTGGAGGAGTCATAACCCAGGATAGCTACATAATTAAAATATGCACCAAAAATTACAAAACATTTGGGGCCAGCGTTGTGGCCTAGTGAGTAAAGCCACCACCTGTGATGCCAGCATCCCATATGGGCACAGATTCATGTCCCAGCTGCTCTGCTTCCAATCCAGCACAGGGTCGAGACCCGGCTGCTCCACTTCCAATCCGGCTCTCTGCTATGGCCTGGGAAAGCAGTAGAAGATAGCCTAAGTCCTTGGGCCCTTGCACCTGCATGGGAGACCCAGAGGAAACTCTTAGCGCCTGGCTTCAGATCAGAGCAGCTCCAGCCATTGTGGCCAACTGGGGAGTGAACCATCTGATGGAAGACCTCTCTCTCTTTCTCTGCCTATCTTCTCTCTGTGTAACTCTGACTTTCAAGTAAAATAAATAAATCTTTTAAAAAAGAATATCAAGTATAATGTAAAATACAGAATTGTTATATATGGATTTTTCCTATATTAAGGAATACTCCTTCAACCTAATTTGTGGAGTTTTTATCATGTAAATATACTCTATATTTTTATAGGAAATTTTAATAGTTTTTAAATTTAAAGTAATTATTGATTTGTAAGAATGTACTATTGGCTTTTCATTAATTGTTTACTATTTTGTACTTCCTTTATTCTTTTCTTCCAGTTTCACTGTTTTGTCATTTGTTTTGCAGTTTATGTTTTGATTCTTTTCTCCTTATATCTTGTGTATCTTTTAGAGGTTGTTTCTCTATGATTATAAAGGGCTTACACAAACCTTTTTATACTCATAGCATTTTATTTTGGCCATTCTTAGTTAATGGAGCAATTTGGTTAATTCTAATAAGGAAGTGACCAGAGTCCAGCTTTTGGGTCAGATTCACAGACAATTTAAAGGAAGACATCAGAGACATAAGGGGTCTTCAGGAATAATAGAAGTGTTCCAAAATTCAATCGTAACGGTTGAACAATAGAAAATTCACTAAAATCATTGAGCTTACATTTAAAATGAGTGGATTTTATGGTATATGGAAATATATCTCAAGAAGCTGTTAATTTTTAAAATGTGAGTCAACTTAAAATTAGTACACAGAAAAAGCTTAGAAAAGAATAGTATAGTATGCAGATAGAACTTGAAGACAATTTCCAGATAATAGAGGCTGAAAGTCTCTCTGTTCTGTGTCTTTGAGTTCCAATTGAGGATGGATATTCCTTGATGCTAAGATGCTGAACTGAAATAAAAATGTATCATGGAGAATCTCAATAGCAGTGGGTTTGCCAGTAACTTCTGACAATTATATAACCAAAATTTCAGGGCCCCATATTCTAGGGCCATCACTATTCAAGAATAATAGGCTTATAGAGAAAAATGTTCTATATTAGATTTCCATGTTAAATTAAAAAAAAAAAAACAGTGCTAAGAATTCAAAATGGTGTTATCCTGTACCAGTGTCCTGAACTGACTAGAGAAAAATTCACTCAGTACAAAATCCTAAATGTAGTTTAAAGTTTTACCCAGTTCTCTGGCATTCTTAAATTAATTTTCAGATTTAAAGGTGTGGACAATATCTGCTTCTTGCAAAAAAATTTAGCTAAATGTCTTCCAAGATGGCTGAATAGATTGTAGCCACACTCACTTCAGCTGCTCAGGGATATAAAAAGAACAAAGGAATGACAACATTTCCAGGGTTCTGACTGACAGAAATTTTGGCAAAGAAGTGAAAAGGAAAAAAAAAAAAAAAAAAAAAAACCAGTAACAACAAAGACTCTACGGGACAAGAGGAGAGAAGAAAGAGACACCACTACAGCCAGCAGCATGGCATAGCCAGCTGCCACCTGTGAGCTGCCATTGTACCACATCAAGGTAAGAAGGAACTGCTGTGTGTCCCACCGTGCAGAGTTTTAGATGAGAGGGAATTCCACAGTCACCCACTGGCTTTTACTTCAGCCTGGGGAGCTGACTGGGGTCTGAGCAATGGTTGGGCTTGGAGCAAGGAAGCTGCCTTGCTTCTTTCCCCTCCCTCACACCCAGAGAGCACCATACTTGGCAGCAAAAAGTCAGGCAGTGAGCGTCTGCTCTGCACCTACCAGCATCAGAATCAGCATCAGGAGGTGACAGCATCTTAGAAGGGAGGATCCTGTGGCAAACTGTGTCACTTCTGATATTGCCTGAGGGACAACCTTGTGGTCTCTGCTGACTTCAAGTCTGGCCTGGAGCACTAGCTGCAGGCAGGGTACCCACCTAACCCCAGGAAGGGAGAGCCCATCCTCCCCTCCCGCCAAGAGCTCCTAGCTACTAGCAGGGAGGAAACATCATCTCAATAAGGTGAGTGCAGGCAGCCACGGCTCCTACACATGTAAGTAGGGGATTTTATTTGATGGGTAAATCCACAATCCCTACTGAATTTTAGTCTGGTCTGGAGGGTTGGCAGGGAGCAGGATGCCCACTTATACCTGTGAGGTGCACCCCTCCCCTAACTCCATCATGGGCAACTATACTCAAATTGTCAAGGTGGAACACCAATAAGCAACAGGCTCTGGGAACCCCTTGGCTCTCTCCATGGGTGGAGCAGGCTCACAGGGCTAAGAATGGATCCTTGCTCCCTGTGACTACGGGAGCCTTTCGTGTTCTGACAGTGAAAATTCTGTGACTGCATGTTAGGTCATGGGGTGTAGCTGGGTTCCTGGGCAATCACTGTGTCTGACTTCAGAGATTCAGAGTTTCCTTCATGGTTAGGGTGGGTCATTACAGAGGAATTGTGTTCATATTGAGGACTGCACAGATCCTTTGTATGGTTCATGTGGTTCACAGATCCTTTGTATGGGTGGGGTATGTAGCCACCGTGGGCTCACTTTCGGCACTGATCACCTTGGCAAAGAGGAGGTGAGGCAGTGATCATAGCGCCTGATGTGATTATATCCTTCCCCCTTTACAATAGCAGAGATACACCACAGCAAACTTGAATGTCACCCTGGACCCTTCCACCACCTTTAAGCACTGGCTGGAGCTTCCTTGCCCCATCCAGCATCCACCTCTGAAAATATGCTGAAGGAGCAGACATATCTCAAAGATAAAATCCATCAGAGGAGAAAACCAACAAGTAGTTCCACAAATGCCAAAAAATAAATGTAAAAATATGAGAAACATGATCAAGGAAGACAATATGACTCCCCCCAAAAAACACAACACTTCAATATAAGAATGTGAAGATGAAGTGATTGATGAGATGCCTGAAAATAAATTCAAAAGAATGATCACAAGATTACTGAAAAACAATGAGAAGTAAATTCATGAGTCAAAGAAATCCATACATGACATGGAAGAAAAATTTTGCCCAGAGATAGAGGTATTGGAGAGAAATGAATCTGAAATATTAGAAATGAAGAACTCAATATCAAATAAAAAACACTGTAGAAAGCCTTAACAACAAATATGGTGAACATGGTGAGGTAGAAGAAAGAAAATTCAAGCTAGAAGACAAATCTTCAGAAATATCTCTGTCAGACAAGAGAGAAAGAAAGAAAGAGAGAGAGAGAGAGAGAGAGAGAGAGGGAGGAAGGGAAGGGAAGGGAAGGGAAGGGAAGGGAAGGGAAGGGAAGGGAAGGGAAGGGAAGGGAAAGGAAAGGAAGGGAAGGGAAGGGAAGGGAAGGGAAGGGAAGGGAAGGGAAGGGAAGGGAAGGGAAGGGAAGGGAAGGGAAGGGAAGGGAAGGGAAGGGAAAGGAAAGGAAGGGAAGAAACAGTGTTTGAGATTTATGGGATACTACTAAATGACCTAACATATAAGTCTTAGGAGTTCCTGAAGGTGTAGAAAGAGAGAATGGATTAGAAGTTCTAATAAGTGAAATAGTACCAGAAAACTTCCCGAATTTGGAGAAAGAAAGGGATATTCAAATACAAGAAGCACACAGAACTCCTAATAGACATGACCAGAAAAAAATCTTCACCACGACACATTATAGTCAAGCTTTCAACAGTAAAGCATAAAGAAAAAATTGTAAATGTGCACAAGAGAATGCCAGATTACCTTCAGAGGATCTCCAATTAGACTCACAGCTGATTTCTCATCAGAAAACCTTATAGGCTAGGAGAGAATGGAGAGACATAGTCCAAGTCCTAAAGGAAAAACTCTAATTTATAAATGAAGGTGAAATAAAAACCTTCCAAAACAAACAGAAATTGAAAAAAATTTATCACCACTTGTCCAACCTTACAAATAATACATAAGGATGTGCTACACACAGAAACAGAGAAAGACAGTCATCATTAGGAACGAATGTGAAGGCAGAAAAATCTGATAGTAAAAATACAGAGGAAATGCCAAGCAAACAATAGGAATATTTATGGGGAAATGGCCAGATTAAGTTATTACTTATTAATAACATCTTTAAATGTAAGTAGCTTAAATTCTCCAATTAAAAGATATGGATTGGCTGAATGGATTAAAAACCAGGATCTATTTGCTGCCTATAAGAAACACACCACACCAACAAAGATACACACAGACTAAAAGTAAAGGGATGGAAAAAAATATATCATAATAATAGAAAGTAATAAAGAACAGGAATAGCTATCCTAATATCAGACAAAATAGACTTTAACACAAAAACTGCTATAACAAACAATGAAGAGCATTATGTAATGATTAATAGATCAATTCAACAGTAATATGCAACTACAATGAATGTTTATGGACCCGATATCAGGGCACCTGGCTATTTAAAACAAATGTTAGTGGGTTTAAAGGGAGACATAGACTCCAATACAATAATAATGGGGGCTTCAACTAGACAAAAAATCAACAAGAAACAACAAAGCTAATCTAAGCTATGGACCAAATTGACTTAATCGATATCTACAGAATAATTCATCCCACAGCTGCAGAATACACATTCTTTTCCTCAGTGCATGGAACTTTCTATAGGATAGACAATATGCTAGGCCATAAAGCAAGTCTCACCAAATTCAAAAATATCAAAATCATACCATGCATCTTTTCTACCACAATGGAATGAAGCTATAAATTAACAACTTAAGAAACTATAGAAAATATGCAAATACATGGAGACTGAATAACATGCTCCTGACTGAACAGTGGGTCACAGAAGAAAAAAATTCCTGGAAATGAATGAAGATGACAACACAACATATCAAAACTTATGGGATATAGCAAAGACAGTGTTAGGAAGTAAGTTTATAGTAACTAGTGCCCACATCAGGAAATTAGAAAATCATGAAATAAGTAGTATAACAATGTAGCTCAAGGATGTAGCAAAATAAGAATAAATCAAACCTAAAATAAGTAGGAAGAAAGAAATAAAGTTAGAGAAGAAATAAACAAAAATAGAAATAAAAAAAAACAAAAGATCAGTGAAATGAAGAGATGGATTTTTGAAATAAGCAAAATTACAAAAAAAGACAGAAAAAAATAAGCAAAATTGATACACCATAGAGAAGACCCAAATTAATAAAATCAGAGAAGAAAAAAGTGTTACAGTGGATACCACGGAAATAAAAAGAATCAGGAATTACTACAAACAGCTATATGCCAATAAATTGGAAAATCTAGAAGAAACAGACTGATTTCTGGACACATATAATCTACCAAAATCAAGTCATGAAGACATAGAAACCAAAATATACCAATAACCAAGACAGAGATTAAATCAGTAATAAAGACCCTCACAATAAAGAAAACCCCCAGACCAGAGCTTCACTGCTGAATTCTACCAAACTATTAAAGAATTAATTCCAATTCTTCTCAAACGATTGAAAACAATTGAAAGGGAGGTAATCCTCCCAAAGTTCTTCAGTATCATCTTAATCCCAAAACCAGTAAAAGATATGACATAGAAAGAAAACTATATACTAATATCCCTGATGAACATAGATGCAAAAATCCCAACAAAATTCTAGCTAATCAAATCCAACAACACATCAGAAAGATCCTTCACCTGGACCAAGTGGGATTTATCTCTGGTATGCAGAGATGGTTCAACATGTGCAAATCAATAAATCTGATACATCACATTAACAAAGTGAAGAATAAAAACCATATGATTATCTCAATAGATGCAGAGAAAGTGTTTGATAAATACAACATTCTTTAATGATAAAAACCTTAAGTAAATTGGGTAGAGAAGTAATATTCCATAACAAAATCAAGGCAGTATTGACAAACACACAGTCAGCATGATATTGAAGGGGGGAAAAGTTGGAAGCACTTCCACTAAGATGTAGAACCAGAGTAGGAGGCCCACTCTTACTATTGCTATTCAATATAGTTCTGGAAGTTTTAGCCAGAGCCATTAGGCAAGAAAAATAAATCAAAGGGATATAAATTGGCAAGGAGAAACTCAAATTATCCCTGTTTGTAAATGACATGATTCTATATATAGGGAAACTAAAAGACTCCGCTTAGAGACTATTGAAACTCATCAGAGAGCTTGGAAAGATGTGGGATAGAAAGTTAATATACAAAAATCAATAACCTTTTTTTTTTGACAGATAGAATTAGACAGTGAGAGAGAGAGACAGAGAGAGAGACAGAGAGAAAGGTCTTCCTTCTGTTGGTTCACCCCCCAAATGGCCACTAAGGCCAGAGCTATGCCAATCTGAAGCTAGAAGTCAGGTGCTTCCTCCTGGTCTCCCATGTGGGTGCAGGGGCCCAAGCACTTGGGCCATGCTTCACTGCCTTCCCAGGCCACAGCAGAGAGCTGGACTGGAAGAGGAGCAACCGGGACTAGAACCTGGCACCCATGTGGGATGCTGGCACCACAGGTGGAGGATTAGCCAAATGAGCCATGGCGCCAGCCCCAAACCAATAACCTTTGTATAGAGAGACAATGTCATGGCTCAGAGAACTTCTGAGATCAATCCCATTCACAATAGCTACAAAAAATTTAAATACCTTGTAATAAATTTAACCAAGGATGTGAAAGATCTCTATGATGAAAATTACAAAACATTAAAGAAAGAAATAGAAGACACAGAAAATGTAAAAAAAAAAAAATCTTCCATGTTCATAGTTCAGAAGAATTAATATTATCAAAATGTCCATACTACGCAAAGGAATTTTTAGATTCAATGTGATATCAATCAAAATACCAAGGACATTCTTCTCAGATCTAGAAGAAAATGATGCTAAAATTCACATGGCACCAAAGGGACCCCAAACAGCTAAAGCAATCTTAAACAACAAAAACAAAGCCAGTCATCACAATACCAGATTTCATGACATACTACAGAATAGTTATAATCAAAACATCCTGGTGCTTATACAAAAATAGACATGTAGACAAACAAAACAAAATAGAAACCCCAGAAATCAGGCCTTGCATCTACAACCTTTGACAAAGGAGCTGAAATCAGTCCCTGGAGAAAGGACAGCCTCTGCAACAAATAGTGCTGGGGAAATTGGATCTTCACATGCAGAAGTGTGAAATAAGATCTCTACCTTACACTTTATACAAACATCAACTCAAAATGGTTAAAGGATCTAAATTTATTACTTGATACCATCAAATTACTAAAGGAAAACATTGGGGAAACTCTGCAAGACATTGGCATAGGCAGTGACTTCTTAGAAAAGACCCCAGAAGCATTGTCAGTAAAAGCAAAAATAGACAATAGAATTACATCAAGATAAGAAGTTTATGCACTGCAAAGGAAACTCTCCACAAAGTGAAGAGGTAACCAATAGAATGGGAGGAAATATTTGCAAACTATGCAACTGATAAAGGATTAATCTCCAAAATCTATCAAGAGGATCAAGAAACTCAACAACAACAAAACAATCCAGTCAAGAAATGGGCAAAGGATATGAACGGGCATTTTTCAAAGGACAAAATTCAAATGGTCAATAGCCACATGAAAAAAAAGATCAGGATAACTAGCCATCAGGGATTTGAAAATAAAAACCACAATGAAGTTTCATCTCACCCAGTTAGAATGGCTATCATCCAAAAATCAAAAAACAAATGCAGGGCCAGTACTGTAGCACAGTAGGTTAATCCTCTGTCTGCAGCTCCGGCATTCCAGATGGATTCTGGTTCTAGTCCTGGCTGCTCCTCTTCCCATCCAGCTCTCTACTACAGCCTGGGAAAGCAGCAGAAGATGGCCCAGGTGCTTGGGCCCCTGCATCCACTTGGGAGACCTGGAGGAAGCTCCTGGCTCCTGGCTTCAGATCGGCTCAGCTCTGGCCATTGCAGTCATTTAGAAAGAGAGCCAGCAGATGGAAGACCTTTCTCTATGTCTCTTCCTCTCAGTCTGTAACTCTACCTCTCAAATAAATAAATAAAATATTTTTGAAAAATTAAATTTTTTTAAAAAAAATAAATGCTGGCAAGGATGTAGGGGAAAAGGTATCCTAATATACTGTTGGTGGAAATGTAAACTAGTACAAGCATTATGGAAAACAGCATGGAGATTCCCCAGAAATCTGAAAATAGACCTACCATATAACCCCGCCATCCCACTCCTGGTATTTACCCAAAGGAAATGAAATCAGCATATAAAAGAGTTATCTGTGCCTCCATATTTATTGCAGCTCAATTCACAGTAACTAAGATATGGAATCAACCCAGATGTTAATCAACTGATGACTGAATAAAGAAAATGTGATATATATATTTATATTATGGAATACTACTTAGCCATATAAAATAATGAAATGCTGTCTTTTGCAACAGGATGGATGCAACTGCAAACCATCATGCTTAGTGTAATAAGCCTGTGTCAAAAAGACAAATATCATATGTTTTCCTTGATTTATAGTAATTAATATACAGAGTACAAAAAAGTAATGTATATGAGTGAAATTGACATTTTGACATTTGATTATTGTTTATAGCCCTCATGCATACTCTTGAGGAAGAGTGGCTTTTCTACTTCCTACTTGTTGAATTCTTTCTTTGGTGAAAGGTTAATCTTGTGATTATAAAATAAACTGAAAGTATGTCATTGTAAGAATTTAAAAAAATAGGAAGGAAGGAGAGTGGGAGCATGGGCTGGAGGAGGGATAGGGTGGGAAGTATCACTGTGTTCTTAGATCTGTATATATGACATACATGAAATGTGTTCACCCCATAAGAATAAAAATGTATATGTAAAATTGTTCAGCTATACTTGGAGAATAAACAAGCTAAACCACATGAGTTGGCATTGTTTGTTAGCTAAAAATATGTTTAGTGTCGTGGAACATATTTTCAGGCTGCCAAGTTGTGGAATCCTCAGTTCATTCTTTTAATTCTCCATCTGTTCAGTGCTCTGCCACTTTTATTTTTTTAACATGAAAATAATTCAGTCATAGGGCTGGCGCTGTGGTGAAGCAGGTAAAGCTGCTGCCTGCAGTGCTGGCATCACACATGGGCACCAGTTCGAGACCCAGCTGCTCCACTTCAGATCCAGCTCTCTGCTATGGCCTGGGAAAGCAGTAGAAGATCGCCCAAGTCCTTGGGCCCCTATGCCTTCATGGGAGACACAGAAAAAGCTCCTGGTTTCTGGCTTCCAATCAGCACAGCTCCAGCCATTGCTGCCATCTGAGAAGTGAACCAGTGGATGGAAGACCTCTCTCTCTCTCTCTCTGCCTTTGCCTCTCTGTAACTCTGCCTTTCAAATAAAAATAAATAAATCTTTTAAAAAATAATTCAGTCTTTTTTTTTTTTGACAGGCAGAGTGGATAGTGAGAGAGAGAGACAGAGAGAAAGGTCTTCCTTTTGCCGTTGGTTCACCCTCCAATGGCCACCACGGCTGGTGCACTGCAGCCGGCGCACCACGCTGATCCGAAGGCAGGAGCCAGGTGCTTCTCTTGGTCTCCCATGGGGTGCAGGGCCCAAGCACTTGGGCCATCCTCCACTGCCTTGCTGGGCCACAGCAGAGAGCTGGCCTGGAAGAGGGGAAACTGGGAGAAAATCCAGCGCCCCGACCGGGACTAGAACCCAGTGTGCCAGCGCCGCAAGGCAGAGGATTAGCCTTTTGAGCCACGGCGCCGGCCTAAAATATAATTCAGTCTTAATAGAGCAAAGACAAGGTATGAACACACACACACACATACACACACATACATGAGGGCCCTTCAAAAGATTCATGGAAAATGGATATAATGAAAAACTAGGCAGGAACTTCAGGGGTTTTATTATTATTATTATTTGCACCAAAGTAAACTGATACTAACTTTCTGTGTCTGGACAGAATCAAATTTGAGGCATGAAGAAAGGAAGACATCAGTCTGAAAGAAACATAAATTTAGCTGAAACTGAGACAATAACAAATATCAAATTTAGAGTGAAGTTTGAATAGAAGAAGGGTAAAATAATTGATGTCTTACAAAAAGCTTATGGAGACAAAACACAAATCAGTGGTTTACTAATGGATAACTCTTTTAAAGAAGGAACAAGATAATGTATAAAAACCACAATAGCAAACCGTCTGCAATGATTTGCAAGGAAGGTAGTAATCTTGTTCATGCTCTCATGAACAGAAACATGGCCAACACTATGAAATCTCAATCGGTTCATCTTACACAATTCTGACTGAAAACTTAAAATGGAGCAAAATTTCTGATTACTGGGTGCCAAACTACTGTACCTAGATGAGTCTAGAATAAGACCATTCTAAAGAAAAAACTCTACCTTCATGACTGTATGTGAGATGATACCAAAAGATTTGCAAATCATTTTATGAAAAAGAGTTCTCTACAAAACAAATTTTCATGCAAGAATAATTTGAGTAGGGATGTCAAGACTTCAGTTCTGGTCCTGGCTGTGACTCAGCACCTGGGCCAGCCACCTGACAATTTTAAGCATCTCTATTCTCATCTTTGAAATTCCGTAAGGGACTGGTGCTGTGGCGTAGCCGGTAAAGCCGACGCTTGCAGTGCCAGCATCCCATGTCAGCACCAGTTCGAGTCCCACTTCTCCATCTCCGATCCAGCTGTCTGCTATGGCCTGGGAAAGCAGCAGGAAATGGCCCAAGTCCTTGGGCCCCTGCACCCACATGGGAGACCCGGAAGAAGCTCCTGGCTCCTGGCTTCAGATTGATCCAGCTCCAGCAGTTGTGGCCATTTGGGGAGTGAACCATTGAATGTAAGACTCTCTCTCTGCCTTTCAAATAAATAATTAAATCTTAAAAATAAAAATTAAAATTAAAAAATCAAATACTGTGGAAGATTTAGGGAAGATAATATGTAAATTGACTTCTAGGTCTTAAATCTACAAGTCAGAGACTTTGTTTAAAAATAAGCAAAAAATGGAATGAATAATTAATGTGTTTTTCAACAGATAATTGAACAGCAGTTTTGTAGAAAATACTAGGTAGCACCAAGGAAATACGTTATCTTTGGAGTCAGAATTCCATCTTTATGGTTTTCAAATTTTTCACAGTGTCCAAGTTAGTTCATCATCCTGAGCCCTAGTTTCGCTGTCACCAAACATGAGAATAGTCCTTTACATTTATACTTGATGAGGTGCTATTCCACAAAGTTGCAGTGCAGTGAAGGTAATATTTGCTAAAATAGGTAAATCCCCTACTCTCAGTAGATTGAAAAAGTAGAAATTTGTTTCTTGCTCATAAAAGATACAGTGGTGGCTGAGGCCAGTGCTATGGCGCAGCGGGTTAATCCCCTGGCCTGAAGTACCGGCATCCCATATGGGCACTGGTTCTAGTCCTGGCTGCTCCTCTTCTTGTCTGGCTCTCTGCAATGGCCCGGGAAAGCAGTAGAGGATGACCCAAGTGCTTGGGCCCCTGCACCCATGTGGGAGACCTGGAAGAGGCTCCTGGCTCCTGGCTTCAGATCGGCACAGCTCCGGCCGTTGCGGCCAACTGGGGAGTGAATCAGCAGATGGAAGACCTCTCTCTCTCTCTGCCTCTCCTCTCTCTGTGTATAATTCTGACTTTCAAATAAATAAATAAATCTTAAAAAAAAAAAAAGATACAGTGGTGGAAATGGATCAAGGCTTCTGCACACTACGGTTCCCCATCACTAACAAACTCCCAGGTTGCTGTGGAGGAGGGAAGGAGCAGTGGAAGACATCTGCTCAAGGTGTGAGCAGGGCCACACTCCTTCTGAAGATGCCAGGGGCGAATTCCTTCTTTGACTTTTTCAGCCTCTGGACACTGCTCATGTTCCTTGATGTATGACTATGTCAGTTTAAGTTCTGCTTCCATTGCCAAGTCTTTTTCTCTAACTTTGACCCACCAGTTTGTCTCTTATAAATATCCTTTTATTAGATCCACACCAATAATCCTACAAATAATCTCCCCATCTCAAGATCCTGCCCTTAACCACATCTTCAAAGTCTATTTTGCCTTTCGGGAGATTGGAGTATAGGCATCTTTGGGAGGCATCATTCTACCTATGAAGAACATCAAAGGAAGGAAAGACAGTGGTTATAATTTAGGATTTGGAGAGTGACATGGACCAAAGTTTTAAAAAAAATAACTTTGTCTTTTGTTGGCTAAGTGACTTTAACATTTATCCCACTTTCCACCAAATTGGGATGGCCATAGTAACTACTTCATAGACTTTCTGTAGGGATTTAAGGGGATGTATGTAAATCACCAGGCACAAGTATATGCTCAGGATATGAGAGGCATTTTTATTAAACTATTTTGTGGCATATGCTGGAGCTCACACATACTACTTTATCATCCTACATTCTTGGACATAACAGTTCAAGCAGAGTTGAGTACCATGTGTACTTTGTACCATGACAGTACCCAGAGATTTTCAGTCACTGTCAGCCTACTGACCTGTTTGCAAGAGAGCAGGTTAATGCATTTTAAAAACTTTTGCAATAGCAAAAATTGAGCAATGTGGCGATCCTCTTGCTATGCCTATGTTCCAGGATATCATCCTGGCCTGCTTTCTGATGATTGTGGTTTTGCTGTGTCTTTGATTCCTTAAGAAACCATTTGGCAGAAAGTAAGAAAGCTGAAGCATTTTCTCCCATGAGATATGTGGTTGCACAAAATGATCACAAGAATTTGGCCACACAGTGAGCAGGAGGAAGAACGACTTTTTTTTTTTTTTTTTTTTTTTTTTTTTTTGGACAGGCAGAGTGGACAGTGAGAGAGAGACAGAGAGAGAAAGGTCTTCCTTTTGCTGTTGGTTCACCCTCCAATGGCCACCACGGCTGGCGCGCTGCAGCCGGCGCACCGCGCTGATCCGATGGCAGGAGCCAGGTGCTTCTCCTGGTCTCCCATGGGGCGCAGGACCCAAGGACTTGGGTCATCCTCCACTGCACTCCCTGGCCACAGCAGAGAGCTGGCCTGGAAGAGGGGCAACCGGGACAGAATCTGGCGCCCCGACCGGGACTAGAACCCCGTGTGCCGGCGCTGCTAGGTGGAGGATTAGCCTAGTGAGCCGCGGCACCGGCCGAAGAACGATTTCTTAAGAGTTCTTTTCATAGCACACGATCATCAGAGCTTCAGAATCAATCCCAAGCACCAGCCCTACACGCCCAACTTGGAGGAGGTTTGGAAGTTTCCTTTGTTCTTCTGGCCACAGCTATAAGAAGTCATTTCCAGTTAGAAAAATCCTCTGACTGGTCTCCCACCACACACCAAAGTTTTACAGGCTAAAATTTGTTTACTTATTAAGATAATGTCCTTGAAGAGGCCATTATGTCTTTCTATCAAGCCTGATGCCTGTGAACAGCAGGAAAATGGATGTGCCAATGATGCCTCATTGTAAGTAAAGCCCACACTTGAAATGAATGAGTAGCTTGTTCAGAGTCAATGATATGCGGGGACACAAAGAGAGCTAAGAACAATCTGGTGACATCTCTATTCATGATGTTAGCAGTAGATTGTTGAGAATGATTAGCCAAGAGAAGTATGTATAAATGTCAATTATTGTTAAGACACAGCCATTTGTGATAGCAGTTCAATAAAATCATTTTTCCGATGAGAGATGGAGCATTCACTATGGCATGGATCTCCGTTGGCCATGGAACCAGTGGTGAGACAGAGTATAGAGAGCACACTGAGGAACTTAGGTTTGGGTTGGAGCCAGGGCCTTAGGATGCTATGATGTTTCACTCTAAGTTTAACAGTCCAGGTCTCTTAGGCTCGTCGAGCTAAGGGCAAGGGCATATAGTTATATTTTAATTAATTAATCAACTAATTAATCAATTTTTGAAAGTCAGAGAAGCAGAGAGACAGAGAGAAAGAGATCTTCCATCCACTGGTTCACTTCTCAAATGCCCGAAGCCTAGAGACTGGAACTTATTCTGAGCCTCTCAAGTGAGTGCTAGGTCCCGATATTTGACCCATCATCTGGTGCCTTCTAGAGTGTGCATTAGCAGGAAGTTGGAATTGTAGGCAGAGTAGCTAAGACTCAAATCAGACACCCTGATATGGGATGTGGGCATCCCAAGTGATAGCTTAACTGTAGTGCCAAATGGCTGTCGTTGTTATATTTAAACCTATCTGAGACATTTTAGCAAGTTGGCAAGCTATTTCTTTAGAGTAAGAGCCATTGTATGAGCTAAGAATTTAATTGTTAACATGTAGAACCTGGGCATAATGTATTCCTAAAGTGTTTGAGTTCCTTAGACTCAATGACCAGTGACAAGCTGATGGTTAAGTGTTTCTTTTTTTGTTTTAATTTATAATTTTAAAGATTTATTTGGAAGGCAGAGTGACACAGAGAGAAGGAAAGGGAGAGTCAAGGAGCAGGAGAGAGAGATAGACCTTCCATCCACTGATTCACTCCTCAATAGCCAAGGCTAGGCCAGGCCGAAGCCAGAAATTCCATCTTGGTCTTGCACGTATATGTTAGGGGCCTAAGTACTTGAGTCATCATATATGGCTTCCCAGGCACATTACCAGGGAACGTGATTAAATTGAGTGTTGCTCAGCAGACTCATAGAATGGCAGATGTCCTAAACAGCACTCTGGCCTCAGAATCAGCCCTTAAGGCACGTGGATCTGCTGAAGAGCCCATGAGAGTATTTTAGGCATGGAAAGCCAAGACACTCTGGCAAAAAATAAATAAATAAATAAATAAATAAATAAATAAATAAATAAAACACCTAAATGAAAGATCTCTGCAAGTGAGATCCCAGTAGAAAGAAAGGGCCATCAAAGAATGAGGTAACTTTCTCTGAAAGGAGGAGTGAACTTCCACTTTGACTGTGACCTTGTCTAAATAAGATCGATGTCTGCAAACTCAAAAGGCTTCCATAGCCTTGACAACTCATGACAAGAGCCTAGGGAAATTACTGACGCCATAAACAATAGTGTCAATTTGTTAAGTCAACAACAGGAGTCACTATGCACTTATTCCTCATGTAGGATCTCTGTCCTTAATGTGTTGTTCAATGTGAATTAATGCTGTAACTAGTACTGAAACAGTATTTTTTTAACTTTTATTTAATGAATATAAATTTCCAAAGTACGGCTTATGGATTACAATGGCTTCCCCCCCATAACGTCCCTCCCACCCGCAACCCTCCCCTTTCCCACTCCCTCTCCCCTTCCATTCACATCAAGATTCATTTTCGATTATCTTAATATACAGAAGATCAGTTTAGCATACATTAAGTAAAGATTTCAACAGTTTGCTCCCATACAGAAACATAAAGTGAAAAATAATAGATGATTTTTTAAATGATGATGAAATCAGATCAGACCTATTGTCATGTTTAATCCCAGTGAGAGTCAAGTTGGGAATTGATAATTTCTTCTTTTTTTTTTTTTTTTTACAGAAGATCAGTTTAGTATACATTAAGTAAAGATTTCAACAGTTTGCACCCCCATAGAAACACAAAGTGAAATATACTGTTTGAGTACTCATTATAGCATTAAGTCTCAATGTACAGCACATTAAGGACAGAGATCCTACATGAGGAGTAAGTGCACAGTGACTCCTGTTGTTGACTTTACAAATTGACACTCCTGTTTATGGCATCAGTAATCTCCCTATGCTCCAGTCATGAGTTTCCAAGGCTATGGAAGCCCCTTGAGTTCTCCGACTCTTATCTTGTTTAGACAAGGTCATAGTCAAAGTGGAGGTTCTCTCCTCCCTTCTGAGAAAGGTACCTCCTTCTTTGAAGACCTGTTCCTGAAACAGTATTTTACACTTTATGTTCTGTGTGGGTGCAAACTGTTGAAATCTTTACATAATATATACTAAATTGATCTTCTGTATATAAAGATAATTGAAAATGAATCTTGATGTGAATGGAATGGGAGAGGGAGCAAGAGTTGGGAGGGTTGCGGGTGGGAGGGAAGTTATGGGGGTAGAGGAGCCATAAGCTGTACTTTGGAAATTTATATTTACCAAATAAAAGTTTAAAAAAATAAATAAATAAATTGAGTGTTGCTGGCACTTGAGCTGTCACTCCAATATGGAATGCCAGCATTGTAAGTGGGGTCTTAACCCACTGTGCCACAATATCAGCCTGCCAAGTGTTTTCCAGTTTGAAATTTGAAAGATTAACTTAGTATCAAATTGCAATGAGTCCCAGCATTAACGAGGACTGTAAAAATTGATAATTATATGTATACCAAGGTACCGTAATGAAATATTTGGCATGTGTCCACAACAAATGGTCAGGGAATCCAGTGAGTTCTAGGTCTCTAATAAGGCAAGAGGAAGAGCCTTCTATTAATGGAGGTCAGAGAATGGATTTGGTATAGATGTGGAGTTTACTCAGGATTTGGGCGGAGGGCCTTGGGTTTCAGTAACGGTTGGTATGGTAGCTGGAGGAGCTGTGACAATCTGAGGAATGGCAAATGAATGGCCTAGAGTAAGACTGACACTGTGAACTTTTCCCCAAATCAAATGACTTAAGAATCCTAGCCGGCGCCGTGGCTCAATAGGCTAATCCTCCACCTTGCGGCGCCGGCACACCGGGTTCTAGTCCCGGTTGGGGCGCCGGATTCTGTCCCGGTTGCCCCTCTTCCAGGCCAGCTCTCTGCTATGGCCAGGGAGTGCAGTGGAGGATGGCCCAGGTGCTTGGGCCCTGCACCCCATGGGAGACCAGGAAAAGCACCTGGCTCCTGGCTCCTGCCATCAGATCAGCGCGGTGCGCCGGCTGCAGCGGCGGCCATTGGAGGGTGAACCAACGGCAAAAGGAAGACCTTTCTCTCTCTGTCTCTCTCTCACTGTCCACTCTGCCTGTCAAAAAAAAAAAAAAAAAAAAAAAAAAAAGAATCCTAAATCCTTGAGCCTCCAATACCAAAAGTTCGAAATGAGATCTTCATAGGCATTATTTGTGAGTCTCCTGTTTTTATTTTTGCAACAAATATGGTATTACAAATTTTGTTGGGGTTACATTTTGCCTGAATTTCACACACGCTGGCCTCAAGGACATATTCATGTGCAGCTAATCATTCTAATCTGTTTAGAGCCTGGTGGTCTGGCCTATCAAATGCAAAATGAGGCTCAATAAATAGAAGGAAATATTTGTAAGAACAGCTGGAGAATGTCTGAATCTAAAGGGACCCTATCCGGGGCGGGTTAGGATATCTCTTCCATCAGAGTATTTGGTAAAGTGATAGATCACAATAGGACCAAGTTGTGCACTGTCTGTTTTCTGTGATATTTACCAGCTCTCCTCTAAACTTGCCCAATTAATTAGGACATGAGCATTGAGAAATGCATCAGTTCCTGGTTTCTGCTTGATGGCACCAAATACTAAAAAGGGGAAAGTCAGTAGTTTAGTCTGCCTACCAGGCATGGGAAGGTTTGGGCTGGCTATCTGAAGACCTAGAAGATCTCAATAGATTGCTAGCTTACGGAGATTCTGGCCATTTGCCTAGTTTCAGAGTGGGGCATGTAGAACTCTGAGCCCAAGTTGAAAAAGTTTGATAATAAGTAGCCTTGCCTTTAAGAAATAACTTGATCAAAATATAATTTGAGATTCTGATATAATATATGTTGTGAAATAATTGCTATAGTTAAGATACTCAACATACCCATCATCTCACAATTACCTTTTGTGCATGTGTAGTGAAAACATTTAAACCACACTCTGTTATCAAATGTTAAGTGTATTTCTATAACTATACTTTTTGATCTTACATAACTGAAACTTTATACCCTTTGACCAACATCTCCCAATTCCCCTGCATCTTGCCCTTTGATTTGCATCCTACTCTTTGATTCAATTAATTGTACTTTTTAGATTCCACAAATTTGAGATCATGTGGTATTTTGGCCTCTGTGGTTGGCTTATTTCACTTGAATATTGTCCAGCAGCTTGATCCACGCTCTTGAAAATGGCAGGATTTCCTTCTTCTTAAGGCTGAATTATATGCCCTTGACTGTGTGTGTGTGTGTGTGTGCATGCATGTACCACAATTTCCTTATCCATTCATCTGATGATAGACACTCAGATCATTGTAATTCACAATGAACACATAGTGTAGATATCTCTTTGAAGTGCTGATCTTATTTCCTTTGGATATATATACAGAAGTGCAGTTGTTGGATTATGTTAACTATTTGTATTTTAATTTTCACATAATTTTCATACTGTTTCTTAGTATACAAAGGTTCACTTTTTCCACATCCTCGCCTACACTTGTTATTTTTTGCCTTTTTACTAATAAGCACCCTAGTGGGTGTGAGGCAATATCTTGTTTTGGTTTTAATGTTTGGCTTTAATTTCCCCAATGATTAGTGATGTTAGATGTGTGTTCACAAACCTGTTGAACAGACCCTCCTTTCACCTTGCTGAATACAGTCCTTAGTACTTGCTGAATTTTCAAGCAGATCAAAACCCTGATCTCCATGTAGGTTTACTTTGGCAAAGTCAAATGTTTATTTCTACCAAGGTGAGGATTGATAAAGATGGTTCTCTGGGGAAGGAACAGAAGAGAGTGTAGCAAGTGCATAGAGATTTTAATAAAGAATGAGAGTCCCTCCAGGCAGAGGGCGGCCCTGACTTGAAGCTTAAAAGAGCAACAATAGGGGCCCGTGCTGTGGCATAGTAGGCTAAGCCTCAGCCTACGGTGCTGGCATCCTATATGGGCGCTGGTTCAAGTCCCAAATGCTCCTCTTCTGATCCAGCTCCCTGCTGTGGCCTGGGAAAGCAGTAGAAGATGGCCCAAGACCTTGGGCCCCTGCACCTGTGTGGGTGTCCTGGAAGAAGTTCCTGGCTCCTGGCTTCAGATTGGCGCTGCTCTGGCCCTTGCAGCCATCTGGGGAGTGAACCAGCGGATGGAAGGCCTTTCTCTTTGCCTCCCCCTCTCTCCATAACTCTACTTCTCAAATAGATAAAACAATTTAAAAATTTTTTAAGAAGAGCAACAAGAGCATGCATGAGCTTGTGCTTGTGGTGGTGCTGGATGAACCTTCGTATTTATTGCAGAGG